>NC_054470.1:1787776-2124276 GCF_017639515.1 Carcharodon carcharias
GAGAACAGGGAGAGACCCGAGAGCACAGTGAGAACAGGGAGAGACCCGAGAGCTAAGTGAGAACAGAGAGATGCCCGAGATCACAGTGAGAACAGAGAGAGGACCGAGAACACAGTGAGAACAGTGAGATTCCCGAGAGAACAGTGAGACAGCGAGATTCCCGAGGGCACAGTGAGAACAGGGAGAGACCCGAGAGCACAGTGAGAACAGAGAGTTCTGAGAGCACAGTGAGAACAGTGAGAGGCCCGAGAGCTCAGAGAGAACAGTGAGAGGCCCAAGAGCACAGCGAGAACAGAGAGATGCCCGAGAGCACAGTGAGAACAGAGAGATGCCCGAGAGCACAGTGAGAACAGAGAGTTCTGAGAGCACAGTGAGAACAGAGAGAGACCCGAGAGCTCAGAGAGAACAGTGAGAGGCCCAAGAGCACAGTGAGAACAGAGAGATGCCCGAGAGCACAGTGAGAACAGAGAGTTCTGAGAGCACAGTGAGAACAGAGAGAGGCCCAAGAGCACAGTGAGAACAGAGAGAGGCCCGAGAGCTCAGAGAGAACAGTGAGAGGCCCAAGAGCACATTGAGAACAGCGAGATTCCCGAGAGCACAGTGAGAGCAGCGCGATTCCTGAGAGAACAGTGCAACAGCGAGAGGCCCGTGAGCAGCATGAGAACAGAGAGAGGCTCGAGAGCACAGTGAGAACAGCGACAGGCCCGAGAGCACAGTGAGAACAGAGCAAGGACCGAGAGCACAGTGAGAACAGCGAGATTCCCGAGAGCACAGTGAGAACAGAGAGATTCCCGAGAGCACAGTGAGAACAGCGAGATTCCCGAGAGCACAGTGAGAACAGCGAGATTCCCGAGAGAACAGTGCGACAGCTAGAGGCCCGAGAGCACAGTGAGAATAGTGAGAGGCCCGATACCACAGTGAGAACAGCGAGAGGAGTGAGAGCACAGTGAGACCAGCGAGGGGCCCGAGAGAACAGTGAGATAGTGAGAGAACAGAGAGCACAGTGAGAACAGAGAGAGGCCTGTGAGCTCAGTGAGAACAACGAGATTCCCGAGAGCACAGTGAGAACATAGAGTGACCTGAGAGCACAGTGAGAACAGAGAGAGGTCCAGTAGCACAGTGTAAACAGAGAGAGGCCCGAGAGCACAGTGAGAATAGCAAGAGGCCTGAGAGCACAGTGAGAACAGAGAGAAGCCTGAGAGCACAGTGAGAACAGACAGAGGCCCGAGAGCACAGTGAGAACAGAGAGAGGCACAAGAGCACAGAGAGAACAGCAAGAGTCCCGAGAGCACAGTGAGAACAGAGAGACGCCTGAGAGCACAGTGAGAATAGCGAGATTCCCGAGAGCACAGTGAGAACAGAGAGAAGCCTGAGAGCACAGTGAGAACAGCGAGGTTCCCAAGAGCACAGTGAGAACAGCGAGAGGACCGAGAGCACAGTGAGAACAGAGGGAGACCTGAGAGCACAGTGAGAACAGAGAGAGGCCCAAGAGCACAGTGAGAACAGAGAGAGGAACGAGAGCACAGTGAGAATAGCAAGAGGCCTGAGAGCACAGTGAGAACAGAGAGAAGCCTGAGAGCACAGTGAGAACAGACAGAGGCCCGAGAGCACAGTGAGAACAGAGAGAGGCACAAGAGCACAGAGAGAACAGCAAGAGTCCCGAGAGCACAGTGAGAACAGAGAGACGCCTGAGAGCACAGTGAGAATAGCGAGATTCCCGAGAGCACAGTGAGAACAGAGAGAAGCCTGAGAGCACAGTGAGAACAGCGAGGTTCCCAAGAGCACAGTGAGAACAGCGAGAGGACCGAGAGCACAGTGAGAACAGAGGGAGACCTGAGAGCACAGTGAGAACAGAGAGAGGCCCAAGAGCACAGTGAGAACAGAGAGATTCCCGAGAGCACAGTGAGAACAGAGAGAGGCCCGAGAGCTCAGAGAGAACAGTGAGAGGCCCAAGAGCACATTGAGAACAGCGAGATTCCCGAGAGCACAGTGAGAGCAGCGCGATTCCTGAGAGAACAGTGCAACAGCGAGAGGCCCATGAGCAGCATGAGAACAGAGAGAGGCTCGAGAGCACAGTGAGAACAGCGACAGGCCCGAGAGCACAGTGAGAACAGAGCAAGGACCGAGAGCACAGTGAGAACAGCGAGATTCCCGAGAGCACAGTGAGAACAGCGAGATTCCCGAGAGCACAGTGAGAACAGTGAGATTCCCGAGAGAAGAGTGCGACAGCTAGAGGCCCGAGAGCACAGTGAGAATAGTGAGAGGCCCGATACCACAGTGAGAACAGCGAGAGGAGTGAGAGCACAGTGAAACCAGCGAGGGGCCCGAGAGAACAGTGAGATAGCGAGAGAACAGAGAGCACAGTGTAAACAGAGAGAGGCCCGAGAGCACAGTGAGAATAGCAAGAGGCCTGAGAGCACAGTGAGAACAGAGAGAAGCCTGAGAGCACAGTGAGAACAGACAGAGGACCGAGAGCACAGTGAGAACAGCAAGAGTCCCGAGAGCACAGTGAGAACAGAGAGATTCCCGAGAGCACAGTGAGAACAGAGAGAGGCCTGAGAGCACAGTGAGAACAGAGAGAGACCCGAGAGCACAGTGAGAACAGAGAGAGGCCCGAGAGCACAGTGAGAACAGAGAGAAGCCTGAGAGCACAGTGAGAACAGACAGAGGCCCGAGAGCACAGTGAGAACAGAGAGAGGACCGAGAACACAGTGAGAACAGTGAGATTCCCGAGAGAACAGTGAGAACAGGGAGAGACCCGAGAGCACAGTGAGAACAGGGAGAGACCCGAGAGCTAAGTGAGAACAGAGAGATGCCCGAGAGCACAGTGAGAACAGAGAGTTCTGAGAGCACAGTGAAAACAGTGAGAGGCCCGAGAGCACAGTGAGAACAGAGAGAGGCCCGAGAGCACAGTGAGAACAGAGAGTTCTGAGAGCACAGTGAGAACAGTGAGAGGCCCGAGAGCTCAGAGAGAACAGTGAGAGGCCCAAGAGCACAGTGAGAACAGAGAGATGCCCGAGAGCACAGTGAGAGCAGCGCGATTCCTGAGAGAACAGTGCAACAGCGAGAGGCCCGTGAGCAGCATGAGAACAGAGAGAGGCTCGAGAGCACAGTGAGAACAGCGACAGGCCCGAGAGCACAGTGAGAACAGAGCAAGGACCGAGAGCACAGTGAGAACAGCGAGATTCCCGAGAGCACAGTGAGAACAGAGAGATTCCCGAGAGCACAGTGAGAACAGCGAGATTCCCGAGAGCACAGTGAGAACAGCGAGATTCCCGAGAGAAGAGTGCGACAGCTAGAGGCCCGAGAGCACAGTGAGAATAGTGAGAGGCCCGATACCACAGTGAGAACAGCGAGAGGAGTGAGAGCACAGTGAGACCAGCGAGGGGCCCGAGAGAACAGTGAGATAGTGAGAGAACAGAGAGCACAGTGAGAACAGAGAGAGGCCTGTGAGCTCAGTGAGAACAACGAGATTCCCGAGAGCACAGTGAGAACATAGAGTGACCTGAGAGCACAGTGAGAACAGAGAGAGGTCCAGTAGCACAGTGTAAACAGAGAGAGGCCCGAGAGCACAGTGAGAACAGAGAGAAGCCTGAGAGCACAGTGAGAACAGACAGAGGCCCGAGAGCACAGTGAGAACAGAGAGAGGCACAAGAGCACAGAGAGAACAGCAAGAGTCCCGAGAGCACAGTGAGAACAGAGAGACGCCTGAGAGCACAGTGAGAATAGCGAGATTCCCGAGAGCACAGTGAGAACAGAGAGAAGCCTGAGAGCACAGTGAGAACAGCGAGGTTCCCAAGAGCACAGTGAGAACAGCGAGAGGACCGAGAGCACAGTGAGAACAGAGGGAGACCTGAGAGCACAGTGAGAACAGAGAGAGGCCCAAGAGCACAGTGAGAACAGAGAGAGGACCGAGAGCACAGTGAGAACAGAGAGATTCCCGAGAGCACAGTGAGAACAGAGAGAGGCCCGAGAGCTCAGAGAGAACAGTGAGAGGCCCAAGAGCACATTGAGAACAGCGAGATTCCCGAGAGCACAGTGAGAGCAGCGCGATTCCTGAGAGAACAGTGCAACAGCGAGAGGCCCATGAGCAGCATGAGAACAGAGAGAGGCTCGAGAGCACAGTGAGAACAGCGACAGGCCCGAGAGCACAGTGAGAACAGAGCAAGGACCGAGAGCACAGTGAGAACAGCGAGATTCCCGAGAGCACAGTGAGAACAGCGAGATTCCCGAGAGCACAGTGAGAACAGTGAGATTCCCGAGAGAAGAGTGCGACAGCTAGAGGCCCGAGAGCACAGTGAGAATAGTGAGAGGCCCGATACCACAGTGAGAACAGCGAGAGGAGTGAGAGCACAGTGAAACCAGCGAGGGGCCCGAGAGAACAGTGAGATAGCGAGAGAACAGAGAGCACAGTGAGAACAGAGAGAGGCCTGTGAGCTCAGTGAGAACAACGAGATTCCCGAGAGCACAGTGAGAACATAGAGTGACCTGAGAGCACAGTGAGAACAGAGCGAGGTCCAGTAGCACAGTGTAAACAGAGAGAGGCCCGAGAGCACAGTGAGAATAGCAAGAGGCCTGAGAGCACAGTGAGAACAGAGAGAAGCCTGAGAGCACAGTGAGAACAGACAGAGGACCGAGAGCACAGTGAGAACAGCAAGAGTCCCGAGAGCACAGTGAGAACAGAGAGATTCCCGAGAGCACAGTGAGAACAGAGAGAGGCCCGAGAGCACAGTGAGAACAGAGAGAGACCCGAGAGCACAGTGAGAACAGAGAGAGGCCCGAGAGCACAGTGAGAACAGAGAGAGACCCGAGAGCACAGTGAGAACAGAGAGAGGCCCGAGAGCACAGTGAGAACAGAGAGAAGCCTGAGAGCACAGCGAGAACAGACAGAGGCCCGAGAGCACAGTGAGAACAGAGAGAGGACCGAGAACACAGTGAGAACAGTGAGATTCCCGAGAGAACAGTGAGAACAGGGAGAGACCCGAGAGCACAGTGAGAACAGGGAGAGACCCGAGAGCTAAGTGAGAACAGAGAGATGCCCGAGAGCACAGTGAGAACAGAGAGTTCTGAGAGCACAGTGAAAACAGTGAGAGGCCCGAGAGCACAGTGAGAACAGAGAGTTCTGAGAGCACAGTGAAAACAGTGAGAGGCCCGAGAGCACAGTGAGAACAGAGAGTTCTGAGAGCACAGTGAGAACAGAGAGAGGCCCGAGAGCACAGTGAGAACAGAGAGTTCTGAGAGCACAGTGAGAACAGTGAGAGGCCCGAGAGCTCAGAGAGAACAGTGAGAGGCCCAAGAGCACAGTGAGAACAGAGAGATGCCCGAGAGCACAGTGAGAACAGAGAGATGCCCGAGAGCACAGTGAGAACAGAGAGTTCTGAGAGCACAGTGAGAACAGAGAGATGCCCGAGAGCACAGTGAGAACAGAGAGTTCTGAGAGCACAGTGAGAACAGAGAGAGACCCGAGAGCTCAGAGAGAACAGTGAGAGGCCCAAGAGCACAGTGAGAACAGAGAGATGCCCGAGAGCACAGTGAGAACAGAGAGTTCTGAGAGCACAGTGAGAACAGAGAGAGGCCCAAGAGCACAGTGAGAACAGAGAGAGGCCCGAGAGCTCAGAGAGAACAGTGAGAGGCCCAAGAGCACATTGAGAACAGCGAGATTCCCGAGAGCACAGTGAGAGCAGCGCGATTCCTGAGAGAACAGTGCAACAGCGAGAGGCCCGTGAGCAGCATGAGAACAGAGAGAGGCTCGAGAGCACAGTGAGAACAGCGACAGGCCCGAGAGCACAGTGAGAACAGAGCAAGGACCGAGAGCACAGTGAGAACAGCGAGATTCCCGAGAGCACAGTGAGAACAGAGAGATTCCCGAGAGCACAGTGAGAACAGCGAGATTCCCGAGAGCACAGTGAGAACAGCGAGATTCCCGAGAGAACAGTGCGACAGCTAGAGGCCCGAGAGCACAGTGAGAATAGTGAGAGGCCCGATACCACAGTGAGAACAGCGAGAGGAGTGAGAGCACAGTGAGACCAGCGAGGGGCCCGAGAGAACAGTGAGATAGCGAGAGAACAGAGAGCACAGTGAGAACAGAGAGAGGCCTGTGAGCTCAGTGAGAACAACGAGATTCCCGAGAGCACAGTGAGAACATAGAGTGACCTGAGAGCACAGAGAGAACAGAGAGAGGTCCAGTAGCACAGTGTAAACAGAGAGAGGCCCGAGAGCACAGTGAGAATAGCGAGAGGCCTGAGAGCACAGTGAGAACAGAGAGAGGCGTGAGAGCACAGTGAGAACAGACAGAGGCCCGAGAGCACAGTGAGAATAGCGAGAGGCCTGAGAGCACAGTGAGAACAGAGAGAAGCCTGAGAGCACAGTGAGAACAGAGAGAAGCCTGAGAGCACAGTGAGAACAGAGAGAAGCCTGAGAGCACAGTGAGAACAGACAGAGGCCCGAGAGCACAGTGAGAACAGAGAGAGGCACAAGAGCACAGAGAGAACAGCAAGAGTCCCGAGAGCACAGTGAGAACAGAGAGACGCCTGAGAGCACAGTGAGAATAGCGAGATTCCCGAGAGCACAGTGAGAACAGAGAGAAGCCTGAGAGCACAGTGAGAACAGCGAGGCTCCCAAGAGCACAGTGAGAACAGAGAGATGCCTGAGAGCACAGTGAGAACAGCGAGGTTCCCAAGAGCACAGTGAGAACAGCGATAGGACCGAGAGCACAGTGAGAACAGAGGGAGACCTGAGAGCACAGTGAGAACAGAGAGAGGCCCAAGAGCACAGTGAGAACAGAGAGAGGACCGAGAGCACAGTGAGAACAGAGAGAGGCCCGAGAGCTCAGAGAGAACAGTGAGAGGCCCAAGAGCACATTGAGAACAGCGAGATTCCCGAGAGCACAGTGAGAGCAGCGCGATTCCTGAGAGAACAGTGCAACAGCGAGAGGCCCGTGAGCAGCATGAGAACAGAGAGAGGCTCGAGAGCACAGTGAGAACAGCGACAGGCCTGAGAGCACAGTGAGAATAGAGCAAGGACCGAGAGCACAGTGAGAACAGCGAGATTCCCGAGAGCACAGTGAGAACAGAGAGATTCCCGAGAGCACAGTGAGAACAGCGAGATTCCCGAGAGCACAGTGAAAACAGTGAGATTCCCGAGAGAACAGTGCGACAGCTAGAGGCCCGAGAGCACAGTGAGAACAGTGAGAGGCCCGATACCACAGTGAGAACAGCGAGAGGAGTGAGAGCACAGTGAAACCAGCGAGGGGCCCGAGAGAACAGTGAGATAGCGAGAGAACAGAGAGCACAGTGAGAACAGAGAGAGGCCTGTGAGCTCATTGAGAACAACGAGATTCCCGAGAGCACAGTGAGAACAGAGTGACCTGAGAGCACAGTGAGAACAGAGAGAGGTCCAGTAGCACAGTGTAAACAGAGAGAGGCCCGAGAGCACAGTGAGAATAGCAAGAGGCCTGAGAGCACAGTGAGAACAGAGAGAAGCCTGAGAGCACAGTGAGAACAGACAGAGGACCGAGAGCACAGTGAGAACAGAGAGATTCCCGAGAGCACAGTGAGAACAGAGAGAGGCCCGAGAGCACAGTGAGAACAGAGAGAGACCCGAGAGCACAGTGAGAACAGAGAGAGGCCCGAGAGCACAGTGAGAACAGAGAGAAGCCTGAGAGCACAGTGAGAACAGACAGAGGCCCGAGAGCACAGTGAGAACAGAGAGAGGCAAAAGAGCACAGAGAGAACAGCAAGAGTCCCGAGAGCACAGTGAGAACAGAGAGACGCCTGAGAGCACAGTGAGAATAGCGAGATTCCCGAGAGCACAGTGAGAACAGAGAGATGCCTGAGAGCACAGTGAGAACAGCAAGGTTCCCGAGAGCACAGTGAGAACAGCGAGAGGACCGAGAGCACAGTGAGAACAGTGAGATTCCCGAGAGAACAGTGAGACAGCGAGATTCCCGAGGGCACAGTGAGAACAGGGAGAGACCCGAGAGCTAAGTGAGAACAGAGAGATGCCCGAGATCACAGTGAGAACAGAGAGAGGACCGAGAACACAGTGAGAACAGAGAGATGCCCGAGAGCACAGTGAGAACAGAGAGTTCTGAGAGCACAGTGAGAACAGTGAGAGGCCCGAGAGCACAGTGAAAACAGAGAGAGGCCCGAGAACACAGTGAGAACAGAGAGTTCTGAAAGCACAGTGAGAACAGAGAGAGGCCCGAGAACACAGTGAGAACAGAGAGTTCTGAGAGCACAGTGAGAACAGTGAGAGGCCCGAGAGCTCAGAGAGAACAGTGAGAGGCCCAAGAGCACAGTGAGAACAGAGAGATGCCCGAGAGCACAGTGAGAACAGAGAGATCTGAGAGCACAGTGAGAACAGAGAGAGGCCCAAGAGCACAGTGAGAACAGAGAGAGGCCCGAGAGCACAGTGAGAACAGAGAGAGGCCCGAGTGCTCAGAGAGAACAGTGAGAGGCCCAAGAGCACAGTGAGAATAGTGAGATTCCAGAGAGCACAGTGAGAACAGAGAGATCTGAGAGCACAGTGAGAACAGAGAGATCTGAGAGCACAGTGAGAACAGAGAGAGGCCCAAGAGCACAGTGAGAACAGAGAGAGGCCCGAGAGCACAGTGAGAACAGAGAGAGGCCCGAGAGCACAGTGAGAACAGAGAGATCTGAGAGCACAGTGAGAACAGAGAGAGGCCCGAGAGCACAGTGAGAACAGAGAGAGGCCCGAGACCACAGTGAGAACAGAGAGTTCTGAGAGCACAGTGAGAACAGAGAGAGGCCCGAGAACACAGTGAGAACAGAGAGAGGCCCGAGACCACAGTGAGAACAGAGAGTTCTGAGAGCACAGTGAGAACAGTGAGAGGCCCGAGAGCACAGTGAGAACAGAGAGAGGCCCGAGACCACAGTGAGAACAGAGAGTTCTGAGAGCACAGTGAGAACAGTGAGAGGCCCGAGAGCTCAGAGAGAACAGTGAGAGGCCCAAGAGCACAGTGAGAACAGAGAGATGCCCGAGAGCACAGTGAGAACAGAGAGATCTGAGAGCACAGTGAGAACAGAGAGAGGCCCAAGAGCACAGTGAGAACAGAGAGAGGCCCGAGAGCACAGTGAGAACAGAGAGAGGCCCGAGTGCTCAGAGAGAACAGTGAGAGGCCCAAGAGCACAGTGAGAATAGTGAGATTCCAGAGAGCACAGTGAGAACAGAGAGATCTGAGAGCACAGTGAGAACAGAGAGATCTGAGAGCACAGTGAGAACAGAGAGAGGCCCAAGAGCACAGTGAGAACAGAGAGAGGCCCGAGAGCACAGTGAGAACAGAGAGAGGCCCGAGAGCACAGTGAGAACAGAGAGATCTGAGAGCACAGTGAGAACAGAGAGAGGCCCAAGAGCACAGTGAGAACAGAGAGAGGCCCGAGAGCACAGTGAGAACAGAGAGAGGCCCGAGTGCTCAGAGAGAACAGTGAGATACCCGAGAGCACAGTGAGAGCAGCGCGATTCCTGAGAGAACAGTGCAACAGCGAGAGGCCCGTGAGCAGCATGAGAACAGAGAGAGGCTCGAGAGCACAGTGAGAACAGCGACAGGCCCGAGAGCACAGTGAGAACAGAGAGAGGCCCGACAGCACAGTGAGAACATGGAGTGACCTGAGAGCACAGTGAGAACAGAGAGAGGCCCAAGAGCCCAGTGAGAACAGAGACAGGCCCGACAGCACAGTGAGAACAGAGAGAGGCCCGACAGCACAGTGAGAACATGGAGTGACCTGAGAGCACAGTGAGAACAGAGAGAGGCCCAAGAGCACAGTGAGAACAGAGAGAGGCCCAAGAGCACAGTGAGAACAGAGACAGGCCCGACAGCACAGTGAGAACAGAGAGAGGCCCGACAGCACAGTGAGAACAGAGAGAGGCCCGAGAGCACAGTGAGAACAGCGAGATTCCCGAGAGCACAGTGTGAGCAGAGAGTGGCCGGAGAGCACAGCGAGAGCAGCGAGATTCACGAGAGAACAGTGAGAACAGAGAGAGGCCGGAGAGCACAGTGAGAACAGTGAGATTCACGAGAGAACAGTGAGAACAGAGAGAGGCCCGAGAGCAGTGTGAGAACAGAGAGAGGCCTGAGAGAACAGTGAGAATAGCGAGATTCCCGAGAGAACAGTGAGAACAGAGAGAGGCCCGAGAGCACAGTGAGAACAGAGAGAGTCCCGAGAGCACAGTGAGAACAGAGAGAGGCCCGACAGCACAGAGAGAACAGAGAGACGCCCGAGAGCACCGTGAGAACAGAGAGAGGCCTGTGAGCACAGTGAGAACAGCAAGAGTCCCGAGAGCACAGTGAGATCAGAGAGAAGACTGAGAGCACAGTAAGAACAGAGAGAAGCCTGAGAGCACAGTGAGAACAGCGAGGATCCCGAGAGCACAGTGGGAACAGCGAGAGTCCTCAGAGAACAGTGCGACAGCGAGAGGCCCGAGAGCACAGTGAGAACAGAGAGAGTACTGAACGCACAGTGAGAATAGCGAGAGGCCCGAGATCACAGTGTGAACAGAGAGAGGCCCGAGAGCACAGTGAGAACAGAGCAAGGACCGAGAGCACAGTGAGAACAGAGCAAGGACCGAGAGCACAGTGAGAACAGCGAGATTCACGAGAGCACAGTGAGAACAGCGAGATTCCCAAGAGTACAGTGAGAACAGCGAGATTCCCGAGAGAACAGTGCGACAGCTAGAGGCCCGAGAGCACAGTGAGAATAGTGAGAGGCCTTAGAGCACAGTGTGAACAGAGAGAGGCATGAGAGCACAGTGAGAACAGAGAGAGGCCTTAGAGCACAGTGTGAACAGAGAGAGGCATGAGAGCACAGTGAGAACAGAGAGAGGCCCGAGAGCACAATGAGAACAGCGAGATTTCTGAGAGCACAGTGAGAACAGCCAGAGGCCCGAGAGCACAGTGAGAACAGAGAGAGGCCTTAGAGCACAGTGTGAACAGAGAGAGGCATGAGAGCACAGTGAGAACAGAGAGAGGCCCGAGAGCACAATGAGAACAGCGAGATTTCTGAGAGCACAGTGAGAACAGAGAGGCCCAAGAGCTCAATGAGAATAGCGATAGATCCAAGAGCAGGGTGAGAACTGCGAGAGTCCCGGGAGCACAGTGAGAACAGAGAGAGTACTGAACACACAGTGAGAATAGCGAGAGGCCCGAGATCACAGTGTGAACAGAGAGAGGCCCGAGAGCAGCATGAGAACAGAGAGAGACCCGAGAGTACAGTGAGAACAGAGAGAGGACCGAGAGCTCAGTGAGAACAGAGAGAGGCCCGAGAGTACAGTGAGAACAGAGAGAGGACCGAGAGCACGGTGAGATCAGGGAGAGGCCTGAGAGCACAGTGAGAACAGAGCAAGGACCGAGAGCACAGTGAGAACAGCGAGATTCACGAGAGCACAGTGAGAACAGCGAGATTCCCAAGAGCACAGTGAAAACAGAGAGATTCCCGAGAGAACAGTGCGACAGCTAGAGGCCCGAGAGCACAGTGAGAACAGCGAGATTCCCGAGAACACATTGTGAACAGAGAGAGGCCCGAGAGCATAGTGAGAATAGTGACAGGCCCGATACCACAGTGAGAACAACGAGATTCCCGAGAGCACAGTGAGAACATAGAGTGACCTGAGAGCACAGTGAGAACAGAGAGAGGTCCAGTAGCACAGTGTAAACAGAGAGAGACCCGAGAGCACAGTGAGAATAGCGAGAGGCCTGAGAGCACAGTGTGAACAGAGAGAGGCGTGAGAGCACAGTGAGAATAGCGAGAGGCCCGAGAGCACAGTGAGAACATAGAGTGACCTGAGAGCACAGTGTAAACAGAGAGAGACCCGAGAGCACAGTTAGAATAGCGAGAGGCCTGAGAGCACAGTGAGAACAGAGAGAGGCCAGAGAGCACAGTGTGAACAGAGAGAGGCATGAGAGCACAGTGAGAACAGAGAAAGGCCCGAGAGCACAATGAGAACAGCAAGATTTCTGAGAGCACAGTGAGAACAGAAAGAGGACTCAGAGCGCAGTGAGAACAGCGAGAGGGCCGAAAGCACAGTGAGAACATGGAGTGAGCCGAGAGCACAGTGTGAACAGAGAGAGGGCCGAGAGCACAGTGAGAAAAGCGAGATTCCTGAGAGCACAGTGAGAACAGAGAGGCCCGAGAGCTCAATGAGAATAGCGATAGATCCAAGAGCAGGGTAAGAACTGCGAGAGTCCCGAGAGCACAGTGAGAACAGAGAGAAGCCTGAGAGCACAGTGAGAAGAGAGAGAGACCCGAGAGCACAGTGAGAACAGCGAGATTCCCGAGAGCACAGTGAGAACAGAGAGAGGCCCGAGAGCACAGTGAGAATAGTGAGAGGCCCGATACCACAGTGAGAACAGCGAGAGGAGTGAGAGCACAGTGAGACCAGCGAGGGGCCCGAGAGAACAGTGAGATAGCGAGAGAACAGAGAGCACAGTGAGAACAGAGAGAGGCCTGTGAGCTCAGTGAGAACAACGAGATTCCCGAGAGCACAGTGAGAACATAGAGTGACCTGAGAGCACAGTGAGAACAGAGAGAGGTCCAGTAGCACAGTGTAAACAGAGAGAGGCCCGAGAGCACAGTGAGAATAGCGAGAGGCCTGAGAGCACAGTGTGAACAGACAGAAGCCCGAGAGCACAGTGAGAACAGAGAGAGACCCGAGAGCACAGTGAGAACAGAGAGAGGCCCGAGAGCACAGTGAGAACAGATAGAAGCCCGAGAGCACAGTGAGAACAGAGAGAGGCACAAGAGCACAGAGAGAACAGCAAGAGTACCGAGAGCACAGTGAGAACAGAGAGAGGCACAAGAGCACAGAGAGAACAGAGAGATTCCCGAGAGCACAGTGAGAATAGCGAGATTCCCGAGAGCACAGTGAGAACAGAGAGAAGCCTGAGAGCACAGTGAGAACAGCGAGGTTCCCGAGAGCACAGTGAGAACAGCGAGAGGACCGAGAGCACAGTGAGAACAGAGAGAGACCTGAGAGCACAGTGAGAACAGCGAGGTTCCCGAGAGCACAGTGAGAACAGCGAGAGGACCGAGAGCACAGTGAGAACAGAGAGAGACCTAAGAGCACAGTGAGAACAGTGAGATTCCCGAGAGAACAGTGAGACAGCGAGATTCCCGAGAGCACAGTGAGACCAGGGAGAGACCCGAGAGCACAGTGAGAACAGAGAAAGGCCCAAGAGCACAGTGAGAACAGAGGGAGGACCGAGAGCACAGTGAGAACAGAGAGATTCCCGAGAGCACAGTGAGAACAGAGAGAGACCCGAGAGCACAGTGAGAACAGAAAGATTCCCGAGAGCACAGTGAGAACAGAGAGAAGCCTGAGAGCACAGTGAGAACAGACAGAGTCCCGAGAGCACAGTGAGAACAGAGAGAGGCAAAAGAGCACAGTGAGAACAGAGAGAGGCCCGAGAGCACAGTGAGAACAGAGATTTGCCTGAGAGCCCAGTGAGAACAGAGAGAGGCCCGAGAGCACAGTGAGATCAGAGAGAAGACTGAGAGCATAGTAAGAACAGAGAGAAGCCTGAGAGCACAGTGAGAACAGCGAGGATCCCGAGAGCACAGTGGGAACAGCGAGAGGCCTCAGAGAACAATGCGACAGCGAGAGGCCCGAGAACACAGTGAGAACAGAGAGAGTACTGAGCGCACAGTGAGAATAGCGAGAGGCCCGAGATCACAGTGTGAACAGATAGAGGCCCGAGAGCAGCATGAGAACAAAGAGAGGCCCGAGAGTACAGTGAGATCAGGGAGAGGCCTGAGAGCACAGTGAGAACAGAGCAAGGACAGAGAGCACAGTGAGAACAGCGAGATTCCCGAGAGCACAGTGAGAACAGCGAGAGGCATAAGAGCACAGAGAGAACAGCAAGAGTCCCGAGAGCACAGTGAGAACAGAGAGACTCCTGAGAGCACAGTGAAAATAGCGAGATTCCCGAGAGCACAGTGTGAACAGAGAGAAGCCTGAGAGCACAGTGAGAACAGCGAGGTTCCCGAGAGCACAGTGAGAACAGAGAGAAGCCTGAGAGCACAGTGAGAACAGCGAGGTTCCCGAGAGCACAGTGAGAACAGCGAGAGGACTGAGAGCACAGTGAGAACAGAGAGAGACCTGAGAGCACAGTGAGAACAGTGAGATTCCCGAGAGAACAGTGAGACAGCGAGATTCCCGAGGGCACAGTGAGAACAGGGAGAGACCCGAGAGCTAAGTGAGAACAGAGAGATGCCCGAGATCACAGTGAGAACAGAGAGAGGACCGAGAACACAGTGAGAACAGAGAGATGCCCGAGAGCACAGTGAGAACAGAGAGAGGCCCGAGAGCACAGTCAGAACAGCGAGATTCCCGAGAGCACAGTGAGAACAGAGAGAGGCCCGAGAGCACAGTGAGAACAGAGAGAGGCCCCAGAGCACATTGAGATGAGCGAGATTCCCGAGAGAACAGTGCGACAGCGAGAGGCCCGAGAGTACAGTGAGAACAGAGAGAGGCCCGAGAGCACATTGAGATGAGCAAGATTCCCGAGAGAACAGTGCGACAGCGAGAGGCCCGAGAGCACAGTGAGAATAGCGAGAGGCCCGAGAGCACAGTGAGAATAGCGAGAGGCCCGAGAGCACAGTGAGAACAGCGAGATTCCTGAGACCACAGTGAGAACAGAGAGAAGCCCGAGAGCACTGTATGAACAGAGAGAGGCCTAAGAGCACAGTGAGAACAGAAAGTTCCGAGAGCACAGTGAGAGCAGAGAGAGGCCCGAGAGCACAGTGAGAGCAGAGAGAGGCCCGAGAGCACAGTGAGAACAGCGAGATTCCCGAGAGCACAGTGAGAGCAGCGAGAGGACCGAGAGTCCAGTGAGAACAGAGAGAGGACTGAGAACACAGTGTGAACAGTGTGATTCCGAGAGCACCATAAGAACAGAGAGAGGCAAGGGAGCACACTGAGAACAGTGAGATGTCTGAGAGCACAGTGAGAAAACATAGAGTCCCGAGAGCACATTGGGAACAGCGAGAGGCCTCAGAGAACAGTGAGAATAGCGAGATTCCCGAGAGAACAGTGCGACAGCGAGAGGCCCGAGAGCTCAGTGAGAACAGAGAGAGGCCTTAGCGCTGAGTAAGAACAGAGAGAGGTCTGAAAGCAGAGTGAGAACAGAGAGAGGACCGAGAACACGTTGAGAACAGAGAGAGGCCTGAGAGCACAGTGAGATCAGAGAGAAGCCTGAGAGCACAGTAAGAACAGAGAGAAGCCTGAGAGCACAGTGAGAACAGCGAGGATCCCGAGAGCACAGTGGGAACAGCGAGAGGCCTCAGAGAACAATGCGACAGCGAGAGGCCCGAGAACACAGTGAGAACAGAGAGAGTACTGAACGCGCAGTGAGAACAGAGACAGTACTGAGCGCACAGTGAGAATAGCGAGAGGCCCGAGATCACAGTGTGAACAGAGAGAGGCCCGAGAGCACAGTGAGAACAGAGAGGGGCCCGAGAGTACAGTGAGATCAGGGAGAGGCCTGAGAGCACAGTGAGAACTGAGCAAGGACCGAGAGCACAGTGAGAACAGAGAGAGGCCCGTGAGCACAGTGAGAACAGCGAGATTCCCGAGAGCACAGTGAGAACAGAGAGATTCCCGAGAGCACAGTGAGAACAGCGAGATTCCCGAGAGCACAGTGAGAACAGCGAGATTCCCGAGAGCACAGTGAGAACAGCGAGAGGACCGAGAGCACAGTGAAAACAGAGAGAGGCCCGAGAGCACAGTGAGAATAGCGAGAGGCCTGAGAGCACAGTGAGAACAGACAGAGGCCCGAGAGCACAGTGAGAACAGAGAGAGGCACAAGAGCACAGAGAGAACAGCAAGAGTCCCGAGAGCACAGTGAGAACAGAGAGACGCCTGAGAGCACAGTGAGAATAGCGAGATTCCCGAGAGCACAGTGAGAACAGAGAGAGGCCTGAGAGCACAGTGAGAACAGCGAGGTTCCCGAGAGCACAGTGAGAACAGCGAGAGGACCGAGAGCACAGTGAGAACAGAGAGAGACCTGACAGCACAGTGAGAGCAGCGAGAGGCCCGAGAGCACAGTGTGAACAGAGAGAGGCCCGACAGCACAGTGAGAGCAGCGAGAGGCCCGAGAGCACAGTGTGAACAGAGAGAGGACTGAGAACACCATAAGAACAGAGAGAGGCAATGTGAACAGAGAACAGTGAGATGTCTGAGAGCATCATAAGAACAGAGAGAGGCAAGGGAGCACAGTGAGAACAGAGAGAGGCCCGAGAGCACAGTGAGAACAGAGAGAGGCCTTAGAGCATAGAGAGAACAGCGAAATTCCTGAGAGCACAGTGTGAACAGAGAGGGGCCCAGAGAGCAGAGTGAGAACAGCGAGATTCCTGAGAGCACAGTGAGAACATGGAGTGACCTGAGGGCACAGTGAGAACATAGAGAGGTCCAGTAGCACAGAGAGAACAGAGAGAGGTCTGAGAGCACAGTGAGAACAGCCAGAGGCCCGAGAGCACAGTGAGAACAGAGAGAGGCCTGAGATCGCAGTGAGAATAGCGAGAGGCCCGATGCCACAGTGAGAACAGCGAGATTCCCGAGTGCACAGTGAGAACAGGGAGAGACCCGAGAACACAATGAGAACAGCGAGAGGACTGAGAGAACAGTGAGAACAGAGAGAGGCCTGAGAGCACAATGAGAACAACGAGAGGACTGAGAGAACAGTGAGAACAGAGAGAGGCCTGAGAGCACAATGAGAACAACGAGAGGACTGAGAGAACAGTGAGAACAGAGAGAGGCCAGAGAGCACAGTGAGAACAGCGAGAGGCCTGAGAGCACAGTGAGAACAGAGAGAGGCCCGACAGCAGAGAGAAAACAGAGAGCTTCCCGAGAGCACCGTGAGAACAGAGAGAGGCCCGAGAGCACAGTGAGATAGTGAGTTTCCCGAGAGCACAGTGAGAACAGAGATTTGCCCGAGAGCCCAGTGAGAACAGAGATTTGCCCGAGAGCACAGTGAGAGCAGAGAGAGGCCCGAGAGCACAGAGAGAACAGAGAGAGGCCCGAGAGCACAGTGAGATAGTGAGTTTCCCGAGAGCACAGTGAGAACAGAGATTTGCCCGAGAGCCCAGTGAGAACAGAGATTTGCCCGAGAGCCCAGTGAGAACAGAGAGAGGCCTGTGAGCACAGTGAGAACAGCAAGAGTCCCGAGAGCACAGTGAGATCAGAGAGAAGCCTGAGAGCACAGTGAGAACAGCGAGGATCCCGAGAGCACAGTGGGAACAGCGAGAGGCCTCAGAGAACAGTGCGACAGCGAGAGGCCCGAGAGCACAGTGAGAACAGAGAGAGTACTGAACGCACAGTGAGAACAGAGACAGTACTGAGCGCACAGTGAGAATAGCGAGAGGCCCGAGATCACAGTGTGAACAGAGAGAGGCCCGAGAGCACAGTGAGAACAGAGAGGGGCCCGAGAGCACAGTGAGAACAGAGCAAGGACCGAGAGCACAGTGAGAAAAGCGAGATTCCCGAGAGCACAGTGAGGACCGAGAGCACAGTGAGAACAGCGAGATTCCCGAGAGCACAGTGAGAACAGAGAGATTCCCGAGAACACATTGTGAACAGAGAGAGGCCCGAGAGCACAGTGAGAATAGTGAGAGGCCCGATACCACAGTGAGAACAGCGAGAGGAGTGAGAGCACAGTGAGACCAGCGAGGGGCCCGAGAGAACAGTGAGATAGCGAGAGATCAGAGAGCACAGTGAGAACAGAGAGAGGCCTGTGAGCTCAGTGAGAACAACGAGATTCCCGAGAGCACAGTGAGAACATAGAGTGACCTGAGAGCACAGTGAGAACAGAGAGAGGTCCAGTAGCACAGTGTAAACAGAGAGAGACCCGAGAGCACAGTGAGAATAGCGAGAGGCCTGAGAGCACAGTGTGAACAGAGAGAGGCGTGAGAGCACAGTGAGAATAGCGAGAGGCCTGAGAGCACAGTGTGAACAGAGAGAGGCGTGAGAGCACAGTGAGAACAGAGAGAGGCCAGAGAGCACAGTGTGAACAGAGAGAGGCATGAGAGCACAGTGAGAACAGAGAGAGGCCCGAGAGCACAATGAGAACAGCGAGATTTCTGAGAGCACAGTGAGAACAGAAAGAGGACTCAGAGCGCAGTGAGAACAGCGAGAGGGCCGAAAGCACAGTGAGAACATGGAGTGAGCCGAGAGCACAGTGTGAACAGAGAGAGGGCCGAGAGCACAGTGAGAAAAGCGAGATTCCTGAGAGCACAGTGAGAACAGAGAGGCCCGAGAGCTCAATGAGAATAGCGATAGATCCAAGAGCACAGTGAGAACTGCGAGAGTCCCGAGAGCACAGTGAGAACAGAGAGAGGCCCGAGAGCACAGTGAGAACAGCGAGATTCCCGAGAGCACAGTGAGAACAGAGAGAGGCCCGAGAGCACAGTGAGAACTGCGAGAGTCCCGAGAGCACAGTGAGAACAGAGAGAGGCCCGAGAGCACAGTGAGAACAGCGAGATTCCCGAGAGCACAGTGAGAACAGAGAGAGGCCCGAGAGCACAGTGAGAACTGCGAGAGTCCCGAGAGCACAGTGAGAACAGAGAGAGACCTGAGAGCACAGTGAGAACTGCGAGAGTCCCGAGAGCACAGTGAGAACAGAGAGAGGCCCGAGAGCACAGTGAGAACAGAGAGAGGCCTGAGAGCACAGTGAGAACAGAGAGAGACCCGAGAGCACAGTGAGAACAGAGAGAGGCCCGAGAGCACAGTGAGAACAGAGAGACGCCTGAGAGCACAGTGAGAACAGATTGAGACCCGAGAGCACAGTGAGAACAGAGAGAGGCCCGAGAGCACAGTGAGAACAGAGAGAGGCCCCAGAGCACATTGAGATAAGCGAGATTCCCGAGAGAACAGTGCGACAGCGAGAGGCCCGAGAGCACAGTGAGATGAGCAAGATTCCCGAGAGAACAGTGCGACAGCGAGAGGCCCGAGAGCACAGTGAGAATAGCGAGAGGCCCGAGAGCACAGTGAGAACAGCGAGATTCCTGAGACCACAGTGAGAACAGAGAGAAGCCCGAGAGCACCATATGAACAGAGAGAGGCCTAAGAGCACAGTGAGAACAGAAAGTTCCGAGAGCACAGTGAGAACAGAAAGAGGCCCGAGAGCACAATGAGAGCAGAGAGAGGCCCGAGAGCACAGTGAGAACAGCGAGATTCCCGAGAGCACAGTGAGAAAAGAGAGAGGCCCGAGAGCACAGTGAGAACATAGAGTGACCTGAGAGCACAGTGAGAACAGAGAGAGGTCCAGTAGCACAGTGTAAACAGAGAGAGACCCGAGAGCACAGTGAGAATAGCGAGAGGCCTGAGAGCACAGTGAGAACAGCGAGATTCCTGAGACCACAGTGAGAACAGAGAGAAGCCCGAGAGCACCATATGAACAGAGAGAGGCCTAAGAGCACAGTGAGAACAGAAAGTTCCGAGAGCACAGTGAGAACAGAAAGAGGCCCGAGAGCACAATGAGAGCAGAGAGAGGCCCGAGAGCACAGTGAGAACAGCGAGATTCCCGAGAGCACAGTGAGAAAAGAGAGAGGCCCGAGAGCACAGTGAGAACATAGAGTGACCTGAGAGCACAGTGAGAACAGAGAGAGGTCCAGTAGCACAGTGTAAACAGAGAGAGGCCAGAGAGCACAGTGTGAACAGAGAGAGGCATGAGAGCACAGTGAGAACAGAGAAAGGCCCGAGAGCACAATGAGAACAGCAAGATTTCTGAGAGCACAGTGAGAACAGAAAGAGGACTCAGAGCGCAGTGAGAACAGCGAGAGGGCCGAAAGCACAGTGAGAACATGGAGTGAGCCGAGAGCACAGTGTGAACAGAGAGAGGGCCGAGAGCACAGTGAGAAAAGCGAGATTCCTGAGAGCACAGTGAGAACAGAGAGGCCTGAGAGCTCAATGAGAATAGCGATAGATCCAAGAGCAGGGTGAGAACTGCGAGAGTCCCGAGAGCACAGTGAGAACAGAGAGAGGCCCGAGAGCACAGTGAGAAGAGAGAGAAGCCTGAGAGCACAGTGAGAAGAGAGAGAGACCTGAGAGCACAGTGAGAACAGCGAGATTCCCGAGAGCACAGTGAGAACAGAGAGAGACCTGAGAGCACAGTGAGAACAGCGAGATTCCCGATACCACAGTGAGAACAGCGAGAGGAGTGAGAGCACAGTGAGACCAGCGAGGGGCCCGAGAGAACAGTGAGATAGCGAGAGAACAGAGAGCACATTGAGAACAGAGAGAGGCCTGTGAGCTCAGTGAGAACAACGAGATTCCCGAGAGCACAGTGAGAACATAGAGTGACCTGAGAGCACAGTGAGAACAGAGAGAGGTCCAGTAGCACAGTGTAAACAGAGAGAGACCCGAGAGCACAGTGAGAACAGAGAGAGGCCCGAGAGCACAGTGAGAACAGACAGAAGCCCGAGAGCACAGTGAGAACAGAGAGAGGCACAAGAGCACAGAGAGAACAGCAAGAGTACCGAGAGCACAGTGAGAACAGAGAGAGGCACAAGAGCACAGAGAGAACAGAGAGATTCCCGAGAGCACAGTGAGAATAGCGAGATTCCCGAGAGCACAGTGAGAACAGAGAGAAGCCTGAGAGCACAGTGAGAACAGCGAGGTTCCCGAGAGCACAGTGAGAACAGCGAGAGGACCGAGAGCACAGTGAGAACAGAGAGAGACCTAAGAGCACAGTGAGAACAGTGAGATTCCCGAGAGAACAGTGAGACAGCGAGATTCCCGAGAGCACAGTGAGAACAGGGAGAGACCCGAGAGCACAGTGAGAACAGAGAAAGGCCCAAGAGCACAGTGAGAACAGAGAGAGGACCGAGAGCACAGTGAGAACAGAGAGATTCCCGAGAGCACAGTGAGAACAGAGAGAGACCCGAGAGCACAGTGAGAACAGAAAGATTCCCGAGAGCACAGTGAGAACAGAGAGAAGCCTGAGAGCACAGTGAGAACAGACAGAGTCCCGAGAGCACAGTGAGAACAGAGAGAGGCAAAAGAGCACAGTGAGAACAGAGAGAGGCCCGAGAGCACAGTGAGAACAGAGATTTGCCTGAGAGCCCAGTGAGAACAGAGAGAGGCCCGAGAGCACAGTGAGATCAGAGAGAAGACTGAGAGCACAGTAAGAACAGAGAGAAGCCTGAGAGCACAGTGAGAACAGCGAGGATCCCGAGAGCACAGTGGGAACAGCGAGAGGCCTCAGAGAACAATGCGACAGCGAGAGGCCCGAGAGCACAGTGAGAACAGAGAGAGTACTGAACGCACAGTGAGAACAGAGAGAGTACTGAGCGCACAGTGAGAATAGCGAGAGGCCCGAGATCACAGTGTGAACAGATAGAGGCCCGAGAGCAGCATGAGAACAGAGAGAGGCCCGAGAGTACAGTGAGATCAGGGAGAGGCCTGAGAGCACAGTGAGAACAGAGCAAGGACAGAGAGCACAGTGAGAACAGCGAGATTCCCGAGAGCACAGTGAGAACAGCGAGAGGCATAAGAGCACAGAGAGAACAGCAAGAGTCCCGAGAGCACAGTGAGAACAGAGAGACACCTGAGAGCACAGTGAGAATAGCGAGATTCCCGAGAGCACAGTGAGAACAGCGAGAATCCCAAGAGCACAGTGAGAACAGCGAGATTCCCGAGAACACATTGTGAACAGAGAGAGGCCCGAGAGCACAGTGAGAACAGAGAGAGGCCCGAGAGCACAGTGAGAATAGTGAGAGGCCCGATACCACAGTGAGAACAGCGAGAGGAGTGAGAGCACAGTGAGACCAGCGAGGGGCCCGAGAGAACAGTGAGATAGCGAGAGAACAGAGAGCACAGTGAGAACAGAGAGAGGCCTGTGAGCTCAGTGAGAACAACGAGATTCCCGAGAGCACAGTGAGAACATAGAGTGACCTGAGAGCACAGTGAGAACAGAGAGAGGTCCAGTAGCACAGTGTAAACAGAGAGAGGCCCGAGAGCACAGTGAGAATAGCGAGAGGCCTGAGAGCACAGTGAGAACAGAGAGGCCTGAGAGCTCAATGAGAATAGCGATAGATCCAAGAGCAGGGTGAGAACTGCGAGAGTCCCGAGAGCACAGTGAGAACAGAGAGAGGCCCGAGAGCACAGTGAGAAGAGAGAGAAGCCTGAGAGCACAGTGAGAAGAGAGAGAGACCTGAGAGCACAGTGAGAACAGCGAGATTCCCGAGAGCACAGTGAGAACAGAGAGAGACCTGAGAGCACAGTGAGAACAGCGAGATTCCCGATACCACAGTGAGAACAGCGAGAGGAGTGAGAGCACAGTGAGACCAGCGAGGGGCCCGAGAGAACAGTGAGATAGCGAGAGAACAGAGAGCACATTGAGAACAGAGAGAGGCCTGTGAGCTCAGTGAGAACAACGAGATTCCCGAGAGCACAGTGAGAACATAGAGTGACCTGAGAGCACAGTGAGAACAGAGAGAGGTCCAGTAGCACAGTGTAAACAGAGAGAGACCCGAGAGCACAGTGAGAACAGAGAGAGGCCCGAGAGCACAGTGAGAACAGACAGAAGCCCGAGAGCACAGTGAGAACAGAGAGAGGCACAAGAGCACAGAGAGAACAGCAAGAGTACCGAGAGCACAGTGAGAACAGAGAGAGGCACAAGAGCACAGAGAGAACAGAGAGATTCCCGAGAGCACAGTGAGAATAGCGAGATTCCCGAGAGCACAGTGAGAACAGAGAGAAGCCTGAGAGCACAGTGAGAACAGCGAGGTTCCCGAGAGCACAGTGAGAACAGCGAGAGGACCGAGAGCACAGTGAGAACAGAGAGAGACCTAAGAGCACAGTGAGAACAGTGAGATTCCCGAGAGAACAGTGAGACAGCGAGATTCCCGAGAGCACAGTGAGAACAGGGAGAGACCCGAGAGCACAGTGAGAACAGAGAAAGGCCCAAGAGCACAGTGAGAACAGAGAGAGGACCGAGAGCACAGTGAGAACAGAGAGATTCCCGAGAGCACAGTGAGAACAGAGAGAGACCCGAGAGCACAGTGAGAACAGAAAGATTCCCGAGAGCACAGTGAGAACAGAGAGAAGCCTGAGAGCACAGTGAGAACAGACAGAGTCCCGAGAGCACAGTGAGAACAGAGAGAGGCAAAAGAGCACAGTGAGAACAGAGAGAGGCCCGAGAGCACAGTGAGAACAGAGATTTGCCTGAGAGCCCAGTGAGAACAGAGAGAGGCCCGAGAGCACAGTGAGATCAGAGAGAAGACTGAGAGCACAGTAAGAACAGAGAGAAGCCTGAGAGCACAGTGAGAACAGCGAGGATCCCGAGAGCACAGTGGGAACAGCGAGAGGCCTCAGAGAACAATGCGACAGCGAGAGGCCCGAGAGCACAGTGAGAACAGAGAGAGTACTGAACGCACAGTGAGAACAGAGAGAGTACTGAGCGCACAGTGAGAATAGCGAGAGGCCCGAGATCACAGTGTGAACAGATAGAGGCCCGAGAGCAGCATGAGAACAGAGAGAGGCCCGAGAGTACAGTGAGATCAGGGAGAGGCCTGAGAGCACAGTGAGAACAGAGCAAGGACAGAGAGCACAGTGAGAACAGCGAGATTCCCGAGAGCACAGTGAGAACAGCGAGAGGCATAAGAGCACAGAGAGAACAGCAAGAGTCCCGAGAGCACAGTGAGAACAGAGAGACACCTGAGAGCACAGTGAGAATAGCGAGATTCCCGAGAGCACAGTGAGAACAGCGAGAATCCCAAGAGCACAGTGAGAACAGCGAGATTCCCGAGAACACATTGTGAACAGAGAGAGGCCCGAGAGCACAGTGAGAACAGAGAGAGGCCCGAGAGCACAGTGAGAATAGTGAGAGGCCCGATACCACAGTGAGAACAGCGAGAGGAGTGAGAGCACAGTGAGACCAGCGAGGGGCCCGAGAGAACAGTGAGATAGCGAGAGAACAGAGAGCACAGTGAGAACAGAGAGAGGCCTGTGAGCTCAGTGAGAACAACGAGATTCCCGAGAGCACAGTGAGAACATAGAGTGACCTGAGAGCACAGTGAGAACAGAGAGAGGTCCAGTAGCACAGTGTAAACAGAGAGAGGCCCGAGAGCACAGTGAGAACAGCGAGAGGACCGAGAGCACATTGAGAACAGAGAGAGACCTGACAGCACAGTGAGAACAGCAAGAGTCCCGAGAGCACAGTGAGAACAGAGAGACGCCTGAGAGCACAGTGAGAATAGCGGGATTCCCGAGAGCACAGTGAGAGCAGCGAGAGGCCCGAGAGCACAGTGTGAACAGAGAGAGGCCCGACAGCACAGTGAGAGCAGCGAGAGGCCCGAGAGCACAGTGTGAACAGAGAGAGGACTGAGAACACCATAAGAACAGAGAGAGGCAATGTGAACAGAGAACAGTGAGATGTCTGAGAGCATCATAAGAACAGAGAGAGGCAAGGGAGCACACTGAGAACAGTGAGATGTCTGAGAGCACAGTGAGAAAACATAGAGTCCCGAGAGCACATTGGGAACAGCGAGAGGCCTCAGAGAACAGTGAGAATAGCGAGATTCCCGAGAGAACAGTGCGACAGCGAGAGGCCCGAGAGCTCAGTGAGAACAGAGAGAGGCCTTAGCGCTGAGTAAGAACAGAGAGAGGTCTGAAAGCAGAGTGAGAACAGAGAGAGGCCTGAGAGCACAGTGGGAACAGCGAGAGGCCTCAGAGAACAGTGAGAATAGCGAGATTCCCAAGAGAACAGTGCGACAGCGAGAGGCCCGAGGGCACAGTGAGAACAGAGAGAGTACTGAGAGCACAGTGAGAACAGAGATAGACCCAAGAGCAGCGTGAGAACAGAGAGAGGCCCGAGAGCACAGTGAGAACAGCGAGATGGCCGAGTGCAGTGAGAATAGCGAGAGTTCTGAGAGCACAGTGTGAACAGAGATAGAGGCCTGAGAGCACAGTGAGAATAGCGAGATTCCCGAGAGAACTGTGCGACAGCGAGATGCCCGAGAGCACAATGAGAACAGCGAGAGGCCCGAGAGCAGAGTGAGAACAGCGAGAGGCCTGAGAGCACATTGAGAACAGCGAGATGCCAGACAGCACAGTGAGAACAACGAGATTCCCGAGAGCACATTGAGTACAGCAAGAGGCCTGTGAGCACAGTGAGAACAGCGAGGGGCCTGAGAGCACAATGAGAACAGCGAGATTTCTGAGAGAACAGTGAGACATCGAGAAGCCCGAGAGCACAGTGAGAACAGGGAGACACCTGAGAGCTCAGTGAGAACAGAGAGAGGTCTGAAAGCAGAGTGAGAACAGAGAGAGGACCGAGAACACGTTGAGAACAGAGAGATGCCCGAGAGCACAGTGTGAACAGAGAGAGGACTGAGAGCTCAGTGTGAACAGAGAGACGCCTGAGAGCACAGTGAGAACAGCGAGATTCCCGAGAGAACAGTGCGACAGCGAGAGGCCTGAGAGCACAGTGAGAACAGAGAGAGGCCCGACAGCAGAGAGAAAACAGAGAGCTTCCCGAGAGCACCGTGAGAACAGAGAGAGGCCCGAGAGCACAGTGAGATAGTGAGTTTCCCGAGAGCACAGTGAGAACAGAGATTTGCCCGAGAGCCCAGTGAGAACAGAGATTTGCCCGAGAGCACAGTGAGAGCAGAGAGAGGCCCGAGAGCACAGAGAGAACAGAGAGAGGCCCGAGAGCACAGTGAGAACAGAGAGAGGCCCGAGAGCACAGTGAGATAGTGAGTTTCCCGAGAGCACAGTGAGAACAGAGATTTGCCCGAGAGCCCAGTGAGAACAGAGATTTGCCCGAGAGCCCAGTGAGAACAGAGAGAGGCCTGTGAGCACAGTGAGAACAGCAAGAGTCCCGAGAGCACAGTGAGATCAGAGAGAAGCCTGAGAGCACAGTGAGAACAGCGAGGATCCCGAGAGCACAGTGGGAACAGCGAGAGGCCTCAGAGAACAGTGCGACAGCGAGAGGCCCGAGAGCACAGTGAGAACAGAGAGAGTACTGAACGCACAGTGAGAACAGAGACAGTACTGAGCGCACAGTGAGAATAGCGAGAGGCCCGAGATCACAGTGTGAACAGAGAGAGGCCCGAGAGCACAGTGAGAACAGAGAGGGGCCCGAGAGCACAGTGAGAACAGAGCAAGGACCGAGAGCACAGTGAGAAAAGCGAGATTCCCGAGAGCACAGTGAGGACCGAGAGCACAGTGAGAACAGCGAGATTCCCGAGAGCACAGTGAGAACAGAGAGATTCCCGAGAACACATTGTGAACAGAGAGAGGCCCGAGAGCACAGTGAGAATAGTGAGAGGCCCGATACCACAGTGAGAACAGCGAGAGGAGTGAGAGCACAGTGAGACCAGCGAGGGGCCCGAGAGAACAGTGAGATAGCGAGAGATCAGAGAGCACAGTGAGAACAGAGAGAGGCCTGTGAGCTCAGTGAGAACAACGAGATTCCCGAGAGCACAGTGAGAACATAGAGTGACCTGAGAGCACAGTGAGAACAGAGAGAGGTCCAGTAGCACAGTGTAAACAGAGAGAGACCCGAGAGCACAGTGAGAATAGCGAGAGGCCTGAGAGCACAGTGTGAACAGAGAGAGGCGTGAGAGCACAGTGAGAATAGCGAGAGGCCTGAGAGCACAGTGTGAACAGAGAGAGGCGTGAGAGCACAGTGAGAACAGAGAGAGGCCAGAGAGCACAGTGTGAACAGAGAGAGGCATGAGAGCACAGTGAGAACAGAGAGAGGCCCGAGAGCACAATGAGAACAGCGAGATTTCTGAGAGCACAGTGAGAACAGAAAGAGGACTCAGAGCGCAGTGAGAACAGCGAGAGGGCCGAAAGCACAGTGAGAACATGGAGTGAGCCGAGAGCACAGTGTGAACAGAGAGAGGGCCGAGAGCACAGTGAGAACAGCGAGATTCCAGAGAGCACAGTGAGAACAGAGAGGCCCGAGAGCTCAATGAGAATAGCGATAGATCCAAGAGCACAGTGAGAACTGCGAGAGTCCCGAGAGCACAGTGAGAACAGAGAGAGGCCCGAGAGCACAGTGAGAACAGCGAGATTCCCAAGAGCACAGTGAGAACAGAGAGAGGCCCGAGAGCACAGTGAGAACTGCGAGAGTCCCGAGAGCACAGTGAGAACAGAGAGAGACCTGAGAGCACAGTGAGAACTGCGAGAGTCCCGAGAGCACAGTGAGAACAGAGAGAGGCCTGAGAGCACAGTGAGAACAGAGAGAGACCCGAGAGCACAGTGAGAACAGAGAGAGGCCCGAGAGCACAGTGAGAACAGAGAGAGGCCCCAGAGCACATTGAGATAAGCGAGATTCCCGAGAGAACAGTGCGACAGCGAGAGGCCCGAGAGCACAGTGAGATGAGCAAGATTCCCGAGAGAACAGTGCGACAGCGAGAGGCCCGAGAGCACAGTGAGAATAGCGAGAGGCCCGAGAGCACAGTGAGAACAGCGAGATTCCTGAGACCACAGTGAGAACAGAGAGAAGCCCGAGAGCACCATATGAACAGAGAGAGGCCTAAGAGCACAGTGAGAACAGAAAGTTCCGAGAGCACAGTGAGAACAGAAAGAGGCCCGAGAGCACAATGAGAGCAGAGAGAGGCCCGAGAGCACAGTGAGAACAGCGAGATTCCCGAGAGCACAGTGAGAAAAGAGAGAGGCCCGAGAGCACAGTGAGAACATAGAGTGACCTGAGAGCACAGTGAGAACAGAGAGAGGTCCAGTAGCACAGTGTAAACAGAGAGAGACCCGAGAGCACAGTGAGAACAGAGAGAGGCGTGAGAGCACAGTGAGAACAGAGAGAGGACAGAGAGCACAGTGTGAACAGAGAGAGGCCAGAGAGCACAGTGTGAACAGAGAGAGGCCCGAGAGCACAGTGAGAACAGCGAGATTCCCGAGAGCACAGTGAGAAAAGAGAGAGGCCCGAGAGCACAGTGAGAACATAGAGTGACCTGAGAGCACAGTGAGAACAGAGAGAGGTCCAGTAGCACAGTGTAAACAGAGAGAGACCCGAGAGCACAGTGAGAATAGCGAGAGGCCTGAGAGCACAGTGTGAACAGAGAGAGGCGTGAGAGCACAGTGAGAACAGAGAGAGGCCAAAGAGCACAGTGTGAACAGAGAGAGGCATGAGAGCACAGTGAGAACAGAGAGAGGCCCGAGAGCACAATGAGAACAGCAAGATTTCTGAGAGCACAGTGAGAACAGAAAGAGGACTCAGAGCGCAGTGAGAACAGCGAGAGGGCCGAAAGCACAGTGAGAACATGGAGTGAGCCGAGAGCACAGTGTGAACAGAGAGAGGGCCGAGAGCACAGTGAGAAAAGCGAGATTCCTGAGAGCACAGTGAGAACAGAGAGGCCCGAGAGCTCAATGAGAATAGCGATAGATCCAAGAGCAGGGTGAGAACTGCGAGAGTCCCGAGAGCACAGTGAGAACAGAGAGAAGCCTGAGAGCACAGTGAGAAGAGAGAGAGACCTGAGAGCACAGTGAGAACAGCGAGATTCCCGAGAGCACAGTGAGAACAGAGAGAGGCCCGAGAGCACAGTGAGATTAGTGAGAGGCCCGATACCACAGTGAGAACAGCGAGAGGAGTGAGAGCACAGTGAGACCAGCGAGGGGCCCGAGAGAACAGTGAGATAGCGAGAGAACAGAGAGCACAGTGAGAACAGAGAGAGGCCTGTGAGCTCAGTGAGAACAACGAGATTCCCGAGAGCACAGTGAGAACATAGAGTGACCTGAGAGCACAGTGAGAACAGAGAGAGGTCCAGTAGCACAGTGTAAACAGAGAGAGACCCGAGAGCACAGTGAGAACAGAGAGAGGCCCGAGAGCACAGTGAGAACAGACAGAAGCCCGAGAGCACAGTGAGAACAGAGAGAGGCACAAGAGCACAGAGAGAACAGCAAGAGTACCGAGAGCACAGTGAGAACAGAGAGAGGCACAAGAGCACAGAGAGAACAGAGAGATTCCCGAGAGCACAGTGAGAATAGCGAGATTCCCGAGAGCACAGTGAGAACAGAGAGAAGCCTGAGAGCACAGTGAGAACAGCGAGGTTCCCGAGAGCACAGTGAGAACAGCGAGAGGACCGAGAGCACAGTGAGAACAGAGAGAGACCTAAGAGCACAGTGAGAACAGTGAGATTCCCGAGAGAACAGTGAGACAGCGAGATTCCCGAGAGCACAGTGAGAACAGGGAGAGACCCGAGAGCACAGTGAGAACAGAGAAAGGCCCAAGAGCACAGTGAGAACAGAGAGAGGACCGAGAGCACAGTGAGAACAGAGAGATTCCCGAGAGCACAGTGAGAACAGAGAGAGACCCGAGAGCACAGTGAGAACAGAAAGATTCCCGAGAGCACAGTGAGAACAGAGAGAAGCCTGAGAGCACAGTGAGAACAGACAGAGTCCCGAGAGCACAGTGAGAACAGAGAGAGGCAAAAGAGCACAGTGAGAACAGAGAGAGGCCCGAGAGCACAGTGAGAACAGAGATTTGCCTGAGAGCCCAGTGAGAACAGAGAGAGGCCCGAGAGCACAGTGAGATCAGAGAGAAGACTGAGAGCACAGTAAGAACAGAGAGAAGCCTGAGAGCACAGTGAGAACAGCGAGGATCCCGAGAGCACAGTGGGAACAGCGAGAGGCCTCAGAGAACAATGCGACAGCGAGAGGCCCGAGAGCACAGTGAGAACAGAGAGAGTACTGAACGCACAGTGAGAACAGAGAGAGTACTGAGCGCACAGTGAGAATAGCGAGAGGCCCGAGATCACAGTGTGAACAGATAGAGGCCCGAGAGCAGCATGAGAACAGAGAGAGGCCCGAGAGTACAGTGAGATCAGGGAGAGGCCTGAGAGCACAGTGAGAACAGAGCAAGGACAGAGAGCACAGTGAGAACAGCGAGATTCCCGAGAGCACAGTGAGAACAGTGAGAGGCATAAGAGCACAGAGAGAACAGCAAGAGTCCCGAGAGCACAGTGAGAACAGAGAGACGCCTGAGAGCACAGTGAGAATAGCGAGATTCCCGAGAGCACAGTGTGAACAGAGAGAAGCCTGAGAGCACAGTGAGAACAGCGAGGTTCCCGAGAGCACAGTGAGAACAGAGAGAAGCCTGAGAGCACAGTGAGAACAGCTAGGTTCCCGAGAGCACAGTGAGAACAGCGAGAGGACCGAGAGCACAGTGAGAACAGAGAGAGACCTGAGAGCACAGTGAGAACAGTGAGATTCCCGAGAGAACAGTGAGACAGCGAGATTCCCGAGGGCACAGTGAGAACAGGGAGAGACCTGAGAGCTAAGTGAGAACAGAGAGATGCCCGAGATCACAGTGAGAACAGAGAGAGGACCGAGAACACAGTGAGAACAGAGAGATGCCCGAGAGCACAGTGAGAACAGAGAGAGGCCCGAGAGCACAGTCAGAACAGCGAGATTCCCGAGAGCACAGTGAGAACAGAGAGAGGCCCGAGAGCACAGTGAGAACAGAGAGAGGCCCCAGAGCACATTGAGATGAGCGAGATTCCCGAGAGAACAGTGCGACAGCGAGAGGCCCGAGAGCACAGTGAGAACAGAGAGGGGCCCGAGAGCACATTGAGATGAGCAAGATTCCCGAGAGAACAGTGCGACAGCGAGAGGCCCGAGAGCACAGTGAGAATAGCGAGAGGCCCGAGAGCACAGTGAGAATAGCGAGAGGCCCGAGAGTACAGTGAGAACAGCGAGATTCCTGAGACCACAGTGAGAACAGAGAGAAGCCCGAGAGCACTGTATGAACAGAGAGAGGCCTAAGAGCACAGTGAGAACAGAAAGTTCCGAGAGCACAGTGAGAGCAGAGAGAGGCCCGAGAGCACAGTGAGAGCAGAGAGAGGCCCGAGAGCACAGTGAGAACAGCGAGATTCCCGAGAGCACAGTGAGAGCAGCGAGAGGACCGAGAGTCCAGTGAGAACAGAGAGAGGACTGAGAACACAGTGTGAACAGTGTGATTCCGAGAGCACCATAAGAACAGAGAGAGGCAAGGGAGCACACTGAGAACAGTGAGATGTCTGAGAGCACAGTGAGAAAACATAGAGTCCCGAGAGCACATTGGGAACAGCGAGAGGCCTCAGAGAACAGTGAGAATAGCGAGATTCCCGAGAGAACAGTGCGACAGCGAGAGGCCCGAGAGCTCAGTGAGAACAGAGAGAGGCCTTAGCGCTGAGTAAGAACAGAGAGAGGTCTGAAAGCAGAGTGAGAACAGAGAGAGGACCGAGAACACGTTGAGAACAGAGAGAGGCCTGAGAGCACAGTGAGATCAGAGAGAAGCCTGAGAGCACAGTAAGAACAGAGAGAAGCCTGAGAGCACAGTGAGAACAGCGAGGATCCCGAGAGCACAGTGGGAACAGCGAGAGACCTCAGAGAACAATGCGACAGCGAGAGGCCCGAGAACACAGTGAGAACAGAGAGAGGCCCGAGAACACAGTGAGAACAGAGAGAGTACTGAACGCGCAGTGAGAACAGAGACAGTACTGAGCGCACAGTGAGAATAGCGAGAGGCCCGAGATCACAGTGTGAACAGAGAGAGGCCCGAGAGCAGCATGAGAACAGAGAGAGGCCCGAGAGTACAGTGAGATCAGGGAGAGGCCTGAGAGCTCAGTGAGTACAGAGCAAGGACCGAGAGCACAGTGAGAACAGCGAGATTCCCGAGAGCACAGTGAGAACAGCGAGATTCCCGAGAGCACAGTGAGAACAGCGAGATTCCCGAGAGCACAGTGAAAACAGAGAGAGGACCGAGAGCACAGTGAGAACAGCGAGATTCCCGAGAGCACAGTGAGAACAGAGAGATTCCCGAGAGCACAGTGAGAACAGCGAGATTCCCGAGAGCACAGTGAGAACAGAGAGATTCCCGAGAGCACAGTGAGAACAGAGAGATTCCCAAGAGCACAGTGAGAACAGCGAGATTCCCGAGAGCACAGTGAGAACAGAGAGATTCCCGAGAGCACAGTGAGAACAGAGAGGGGCCCGAGAGCACAGTGAGAACAGAGCAAGGACCGAGAGCACAGTGAGAAAAGCGAGATTCCCGAGAGCACAGTGAGGACCGAGAGCACAGTGAGAACAGCGAGATTCCCGAGAGCACAGTGAGAACAGAGAGATTCCCGAGAACACATTGTGAACAGAGAGAGGCCCGAGAGCACAGTGAGAATAGTGAGAGGCCCGATACCACAGTGAGAACAGCGAGAGGAGTGAGAGCACAGTGAGACCAGCGAGGGGCCCGAGAGAACAGTGAGATAGCGAGAGATCAGAGAGCACAGTGAGAACAGAGAGAGGCCTGTGAGCTCAGTGAGAACAACGAGATTCCCGAGAGCACAGTGAGAACATAGAGTGACCTGAGAGCACAGTGAGAACAGAGAGAGGTCCAGTAGCACAGTGTAAACAGAGAGAGACCCGAGAGCACAGTGAGAATAGCGAGAGGCCTGAGAGCACAGTGTGAACAGAGAGAGGCGTGAGAGCACAGTGAGAATAGCGAGAGGCCTGAGAGCACAGTGTGAACAGAGAGAGGCGTGAGAGCACAGTGAGAACAGAGAGAGGCCAGAGAGCACAGTGTGAACAGAGAGAGGCATGAGAGCACAGTGAGAACAGAGAGAGGCCCGAGAGCACAATGAGAACAGCGAGATTTCTGAGAGCACAGTGAGAACAGAAAGAGGACTCAGAGCGCAGTGAGAACAGCGAGAGGGCCGAAAGCACAGTGAGAACATGGAGTGAGCCGAGAGCACAGTGTGAACAGAGAGAGGGCCGAGAGCACAGTGAGAAAAGCGAGATTCCTGAGAGCACAGTGAGAACAGAGAGGCCCGAGAGCTCAATGAGAATAGCGATAGATCCAAGAGCACAGTGAGAACTGCGAGAGTCCCGAGAGCACAGTGAGAACAGAGAGAGGCCCGAGAGCACAGTGAGAACAGCGAGATTCCCAAGAGCACAGTGAGAACAGAGAGAGGCCCGAGAGCACAGTGAGAACTGCGAGAGTCCCGAGAGCACAGTGAGAACAGAGAGAGACCTGAGAGCACAGTGAGAACTGCGAGAGTCCCGAGAGCACAGTGAGAACAGAGAGAGGCCCGAGAGCACAGTGAGAACAGAGAGAGGCCTGAGAGCACAGTGAGAACAGAGAGAGACCCGAGAGCACAGTGAGAACAGAGAGAGGCCCGAGAGCACAGTGAGAACAGAGAGAGGCCCCAGAGCACATTGAGATAAGCGAGATTCCCGAGAGAACAGTGCGACAGCGAGAGGCCCGAGAGCACAGTGAGATGAGCAAGATTCCCGAGAGAACAGTGCGACAGCGAGAGGCCCGAGAGCACAGTGAGAATAGCGAGAGGCCCGAGAGCACAGTGAGAACAGCGAGATTCCTGAGACCACAGTGAGAACAGAGAGAAGCCCGAGAGCACCATATGAACAGAGAGAGGCCTAAGAGCACAGTGAGAACAGAAAGTTCCGAGAGCACAGTGAGAACAGAAAGAGGCCCGAGAGCACAATGAGAGCAGAGAGAGGCCCGAGAGCACAGTGAGAACAGCGAGATTCCCGAGAGCACAGTGAGAAAAGAGAGAGGCCCGAGAGCACAGTGAGAACATAGAGTGACCTGAGAGCACAGTGAGAACAGAGAGAGGTCCAGTAGCACAGTGTAAACAGAGAGAGACCCGAGAGCACAGTGAGAATAGCGAGAGGCCTGAGAGCACAGTGTGAACAGAGAGAGGCGTGAGAGCACAGTGAGAACAGAGAGAGGCCAGAGAGCACAGTGTGAACAGAGAGAGGCATGAGAGCACAGTGAGAACAGAGAAAGGCCCGAGAGCACAATGAGAACAGCAAGATTTCTGAGAGCACAGTGAGAACAGAAAGAGGACTCAGAGCACAGTGAGAACAGCGAGAGGGCCGAAAGCACAGTGAGAACATGGAGTGAGCCGAGAGCACAGTGTGAACAGAGAGAGGGCCGAGAGCACAGTGAGAAAAGCGAGATTCCTGAGAGCACAGTGAGAACAGAGAGGCCCGAGAGCTCAATGAGAATAGCGATAGATCCAAGAGCAGGGTGAGAACTGCGAGAGTCCCGAGAGCACAGTGAGAACAGAGAGAAGCCTGAGAGCACAGTGAGAAGAGAGAGAGACCTGAGAGCACAGTGAGAACAGCGAGATTCCCGAGAGCACAGTGAGAACAGAGAGAGGCCCGAGAGCACAGTGAGAATAGTGAGAGGCCCGATACCACAGTGAGAACAGCGAGAGGAGTGAGAGCACAGTGAGACCAGCGAGGGGCCCGAGAGAACAGTGAGATAGCGAGAGAACAGAGAGCACAGTGAGAACAGAGAGAGGCCTGTGAGCTCAGTGAGAACAACGAGATTCCCGAGAGCACAGTGAGAACATAGAGTGACCTGAGAGCACAGTGAGAACAGAGAGAGGTCCAGTAGCACAGTGTAAACAGAGAGAGACCCGAGAGCACAGTGAGAACAGAGAGAGGCCCGAGAGCACAGTGAGAACAGACAGAAGCCCGAGAGCACAGTGAGAACAGAGAGAGGCACAAGAGCACAGAGAGAACAGCAAGAGTACCGAGAGCACAGTGAGAACAGAGAGAGGCACAAGAGCACAGAGAGAACAGAGAGATTCCCGAGAGCACAGTGAGAATAGCGAGATTCCCGAGAGCACAGTGAGAACAGAGAGAAGCCTGAGAGCACAGTGAGAACAGCGAGGTTCCCGAGAGCACAGTGAGAACAGCGAGAGGACCGAGAGCACAGTGAGAACAGAGAGAGACCTAAGAGCACAGTGAGAACAGTGAGATTCCCGAGAGAACAGTGAGACAGCGAGATTCCCGAGAGCACAGTGAGAACAGGGAGAGACCCGAGAGCACAGTGAGAACAGAGAAAGGCCCAAGAGCACAGTGAGAACAGAGAGAGGACCGAGAGCACAGTGAGAACAGAGAGATTCCCGAAAGCACAGTGAGAACAGAGAGAGACCCGAGAGCACAGTGAGAACAGAAAGATTCCCGAGAGCACAGTGAGAACAGAGAGAAGCCTGAGAGCACAGTGAGAACAGACAGAGTCCCGAGAGCACAGTGAGAACAGAGAGAGGCAAAAGAGCACAGTGAGAACAGAGAGAGGCCCGAGAGCACAGTGAGAACAGAGATTTGCCTGAGAGCCCAGTGAGAACAGAGAGAGGCCCGAGAGCACAGTGAGATCAGAGAGAAGACTGAGAGCACAGTAAGAACAGAGAGAAGCCTGAGAGCACAGTGAGAACAGCGAGGATCCCGAGAGCACAGTGGGAATAGCGAGAGGCCTCAGAGAACAATGCGACAGCGAGAGGCCCGAGAGCACAGTGAGAACAGAGAGAGTACTGAACGCACAGTGAGAACAGAGAGAGTACTGAGCGCACAGTGAGAATAGCGAGAGGCCCGAGATCACAGTGTGAACAGGTAGAGGCCCGAGAGCAGCATGAGAACAGAGAGAGGCCCGAGAGTACAGTGAGATCAGGGAGAGGCCTGAGAGCACAGTGAGAACAGAGCAAGGACAGAGAGCACAGTGAGAACAGCGAGATTCCCGAGAGCACAGTGAGAACAGTGAGAGGCATAAGAGCACAGAGAGAACAGCAAGAGTCCCGAGAGCACAGTGGGAACAGAGAGACGCCTGAGAGCACAGTGAGAATAGCGAGATTCCCGAGAGCACAGTGTGAACAGAGAGAAGCCTGAGAGCACAGTGAGAACAGCGAGGTTCCCGAGAGCACAGTGAGAACAGAGAGAAGCCTGAGAGCACAGTGAGAACAGCTAGGTTCCCGAGAGCACAGTGAGAACAGCGAGAGGACCGAGAGCACAGTGAGAACAGAGAGAGACCTGAGAGCACAGTGAGAGCAGCGAGATTCCCGAGAGAACAGTGAGACAGCGAGATTCCCGAGGGCACAGTGAGAACAGGGAGAGACCTGAGAGCTAAGTGAGAACAGAGAGATGCCCGAGATCACAGTGAGAACAGAGAGAGGACCGAGAACACAGTGAGAACAGAGAGATGCCCGAGAGCACAGTGAGAACAGAGAGAGGCCCGAGAGCACAGTCAGAACAGCAAGATTCCCGAGAGCACAGTGAGAACAGAGAGAGGCCCGAGAGCACAGTCAGAACAGCGAGATTCCCGAGAGAACAGTGCGACAGCGAGAGGCCCGAGAGCACAGTGAGAACAGAGAGGGGCCCGAGAGCACATTGAGATGAGCAAGATTCCCGAGAGAACAGTGCGACAGCGAGAGGCCCGAGAGCACAGTGAGAATAGCGAGAGGCCCGAGAGCACAGTGAGAATAGCGAGAGGCCCGAGAGCACAGTGAGAACAGCGAGATTCCTGAGACCACAGTGAGAACAGAGAGAAGCCCGAGAGCACTGTATGAACAGAGAGAGGCCTAAGAGCACAGTGAGAACAGAAAGTTCCGAGAGCACAGTGAGAGCAGAGAGAGGCCCGAGAGCACAGTGAGAACAGCGAGATTCCCGAGAGCACAGTGAGAGCAGAGAGAGGCCCGAGAGCACAGTGAGAACAGCGAGATTCCCGAGAGCACAGTGAGAGCAGCGAGAGGTCCGAGAGTCCAGTGAGAACAGATAGAGGACTGAGAACACAGTGTGAACAGTGTGATTCCGAGAGCACCATAAGAACAGAGAGAGGCAAGGGAGCACACTGAGAACAGTGAGATGTCTGAGAGCACAGTGAGAAAACATAGAGTCCCGAGAGCACATTGGGAACAGCGAGAGGCCTCAGAGAACAGTGAGAATAGCGAGATTCCCGAGAGAACAGTGCGACAGCGAGAGGCCCGAGAGCTCAGTGAGAACAGAGAGAGGCCTTAGCGCTGAGTAAGAACAGAGAGAGGTCTGAAAGCAGAGTGAGAACAGAGAGAGGACCGAGAACACGTTGAGAACAGAGAGAGGCCTGAGAGCACAGTGAGATCAGAGAGAAGCCTGAGAGCACAGTAAGAACAGAGAGAAGCCTGAGAGCACAGTGAGAATAGCGAGGATCCCGAGAGCACAGTGGGAACAGCGAGAGACCTCAGAGAACAATGCGACAGCGAGAGGCCCGAGAACACAGTGAGAACAGAGAGAGTACTGAACGCGCAGTGAGAACAGAGACAGTACTGAGCGCACAGTGAGAATAGCGAGAGGCCCGAGATCACAGTGTGAACAGAGAGAGGCCCGAGAGCAGCATGAGAACAGAGAGAGGCCCGAGAGTACAGTGAGATCAGGGAGAGGCCTGAGAGCTCAGTGAGTACAGAGCAAGGACCGAGAGCACAGTGAGAACAGCGAGATTCCCGAGAGCACAGTGAGAACAGCGAGATTCCCGAGAGCACAGTGAGAACAGCGAGATTCCCGAGAGCACAGTGAAAACAGAGAGAGGACCGAGAGCACAGTGAGAACAGCGAGATTCCCGAGAGCACAGTGAGAACAGAGAGATTCCCGAGAGCACAGTGAGAACAGCGAGATTCCCGAGAGCACAGTGAGAACAGAGAGATTCCCAAGAGCACAGTGAGAACAGCGAGATTCCCGAGAGCACAGTGAGAACAGAGAGATTCCCGAGAGCACAGTGAGAACAGAGAGATTCCCAAGAGGACAGTGAGAACAGCGAGATTCCCGAGAGCACAGTGAGAACAGAGAGATTCCCGAGAGCACAGTGAGAACAGCGAGATTCCCAAGAGCACAGTGAGAACAGCGAGATGCCCGAGAACACATTGTGAACAGAGAGAGGCCCGAGAGCACAGTGAGAACAGAGAGAGGCCCGAGAGCACAGTGAGAATAGTGAGAGGCCCGATACCACAGTGAGAACAGCGAGAGGAGTGAGAGCACAGTGAGACCAGCGAGGGGCCCGAGAGAACAGTGAGATAGCGAGAGAACAGAGAGCACAGTGAGAACAGAGAGAGGCCTGTGAGCTCAGTGAGAACAACGAGATTCCCGAGAACACAGTGTAAACAGAGAGAGGCCTGAGAGCACAGTGAGAACAGAGAGAAGCCTGAGAGCACAGTGAGAACAGACAGAGGCCCGAGAGCACAGTGAGAACAGAGAGAGGCACAAGAGCACAGAGAGAACAGCAAGAGTCCCGAGAGCACAGTGAGAACAGAGAGACGCCTGAGAGCACAGTGAGAATAGCGAGATTCCCGAGAGCACAGTGAGAACAGAGAGAGGCCTGAGAGCACAGTGAGAACAGCGAGGTTCCCGAGAGCACAGTGAGAACAGCGAGAGGACCGAGAGCACAGTGAGAACAGAGAGAGACCTGACAGCACAGTGAGAGCAGCGAGAGGCCCGAGAGCACAGTGTGAACAGAGAGAGGCCCGACAGCACAGTGAGAGCAGCGAGAGGCCCGAGAGCACAGTGTGAACAGAGAGAGGACTGAGAACACCATAAGAACAGAGAGAGGCAATGTGAACAGAGAACAGTGAGATGTCTGAGAGCATCATAAGAACAGAGAGAGGCAAGGGAGCACACTGAGAACAGTGAGATGTCTGAGAGCACAGTGAGAAAACATAGAGTCCCGAGAGCACATTGGGAACAGCGAGAGGCCTCAGAGAACAGTGAGAATAGCGAGATTCCCGAGAGAACAGTGCGACAGCGAGAGGCCCGAGAGCTCAGTGAGAACAGAGAGAGGCCTTAGCGCTGAGTAAGAACAGAGAGAGGTCTGAAAGCAGAGTGAGAACAGAGAGAGGCCTGAGAGCACAGTGGGAACAGCGAGAGGCCTCAGAGAACAGTGAGAATAGCGAGATTCCCGAGAGAACAGTGCGACAGCGAGAGGCCCGAGGGCACAGTGAGAACAGAGAGAGTACTGAGAGCACAGTGAGAACAGAGATAGACCCAAGAGCAGCGTGAGAACAGAGAGAGGCCCGAGAGCACAGTGAGAACAGCGAGATGGCCGAGTGCAGTGAGAATAGCGAGAGTTCTGAGAGCACAGTGAGAACAGCGAGATTCCCGAGAGCACAGTGAGAACAGCGAGATTCCCGAGAGCACAGTGAGAACAGAGAGAGAGACCGAGAACACATTGAGAACAGAGAGAGGCCCGAGAGCACAGTGAGAATAGAGAGACGCCCGAGAGCAGAGTGAGAACAGGGAGATGCCTGAGAGCACAGTGAGAACAGAGATAGAGGCCTGAGAGCGCAGTGAGAACAGCGAGATTCCCGAGAGCACAGTGAGAACAGAGAGAGGCCCAAGAGCACAGTGAGAACAGAGAGAGGCCCGAGAGCACAGTGAGAACAGAGAGAGGCCTTAGAGCATAGAGAGAACAGCGAAATTCCTGAGAGCACAGTGTGAACAGAGAGGGGCCCAGAGAGCAGAGTGAGAACAGCGAGATTCCTGAGAGCACAGTGAGAACATGGAGTGACCTGAGGGCACAGTGAGAACATAGAGAGGTCCAGTAGCACAGAGAGAACAGAGAGAGGTCTGAGAGCACAGTGAGAACAGCCAGAGGCCCGAGAGCAAAGTGAGAACAGAGAGAGGCCTTAGAGCTCAGTGAGAACAGAGAGAGGCCTGAGATCGCAGTGAGAATAGCGAGAGGCCCGATGCCACAGTGAGAACAGCGAGATTCCCGAGTGCACAGTGAGAACAGGGAGAGACCCGAGAACACAATGAGAACAGCGAGAGGACTGAGAGAACAGTGAGAACAGAGAGAGGCCTGAGAGCACAATGAGAACAACGAGAGGACTGAGAGAACAGTGAGAACAGAGAGAGGCCAGAGAGCACAGTGAGAACAGAGAGAGGCCAGAGAGCACAGTGAGAACAGCGAGATTCCCGAGAGCACAGTGAGAACAGAGAGATTCCCGAGAGCACAGTGAGAAGAGAGAGAGTCCCGAGAGCACAGTGAGAAACAAGGGAGGCCCGAGAGCACAGTGTGAACAGAGATAGAGGCCTGAGAGCACAGTGAGAACAGAGGTAGAGGCCTGAGAGCACAGTGAGAATAGCGAGATTCCCGAGAGAACTGTGCGACAGCGAGATGCCCGAGAGCACAGTGAGAACAGCGAGATGTCCGAGAGCACAATGAGAACAGCGAGAGGCCCGAGAGCAGAGTGAGAACAGCGAGAGGCCTGAGAGCACATTGAGAACAGCGAGGTGCCAGACAGCACAGTGAGAACAACGAGATTCCCGAGAGCACATTGAGTACAGCAAGAGGCCTGTGAACACAGTGAGAACAGCGAGGGGCCTGAGAGCACAATGAGAACAGCGAGATTTCTGAGAGAACAGTGAGACATCGAGAAGCCCGAGAGCACAGTGAGAACAGGGAGACACCTGAGAGCTCAGTGAGAACAGAGAGAGGTCTGAAAGCAGAGTGAGAACAGAGAGAGGACCGAGAACACGTTGAGAACAGAGAGATGCCCGAGAGCACAGTGTGAACAGAGAGAGGACTGAGAGCTCAGTGTGAACAGAGAGACGCCTGAGAGCACAGTGAGAACAGCGAGATTCCCGAGAGAACAGTGCGACAGCGAGAGGCCTGAGAGCACAGTGAGAACAGAGAGAGGCCCGACAGCAGAGAGAAAACAGAGAGCTTCCCGAGAGCACCGTGAGAACAGAGAGAGGCCCGAGAGCACAGTGAGATAGTGAGTTTCCCGAGAGCACAGTGAGAACAGAGATTTGCCCGAGAGCCCAGTGAGAACAGAGATTTGCCCGAGAGCACAGTGAGAGCAGAGAGAGGCCCGAGAGCACAGAGAGAACAGAGAGAGGCCCGAGAGCACAGTGAGATAGTGAGTTTCCCGAGAGCCCAGTGAGAACAGAGATTTGCCCGAGAGCACAGTGAGAGCAGAGAGAGGCCCGAGAGCACAGAGAGAACAGAGAGAGGCCCGAGAGCACAGTGAGTTAGTGAGTTTCCCGAGAGCACAGTGAGAACAGAGATTTGCCCGAGAGCCCAGTGAGAACAGAGATTTGCCCAAGAGCACAGTGAGAGCAGAGATTTGCCCGAGAGCCCAGTGAGAACAGAGAGAGGCCTGTGAGCACAGTGAGAACAGCAAGAGTCCCGAGAGCACAGTGAGATCAGAGAGAAGCCTGAGAGCACAGTGAGAACAGCGAGGATCCCGAGAGCACAGTGGGAACAGCGAGAGGCCTCAGAGAACAGTGCGACAGCGAGAGGCCCGAGAGCACAGTGAGAACAGAGAGAGTACTGAACGCACAGTGAGAACAGAGACAGTACTGAGCGCACAGTGAGAATAGCGAGAGGCCCGAGATCACAGTGTGAACAGAGAGAGGCCCGAGAGCACAGTGAGAACAGAGAGGGGCCTGAGAGCACAGTGAGAACAGAGCAAGGACCGAGAGCACAGTGAGAAAAGCGAGATTCCCGAGAGCACAGTGAGGACAGAGAGCACAGTGAGAACAGCGAGATTCCCGAGAGCACAGTGAGAACAGAGAGATTCCCGAGAACACATTGTGAACAGAGAGAGGCCCGAGAGCACAGTGAGAATAGTGAGAGGCCCGATACCACAGTGAGAACAGCGAGAGGAGTGAGAGCACAGTGAGACCAGCGAGGGGCCCGAGAGAACAGTGAGATAGCGAGAGATCAGAGAGCACAGTGAGAACTGCGAGAGTCCCGAGAGCACAGTGAGAACAGAGAGAGGCCCGAGAGCACAGTGAGAACAGCGAGATTCCCGAGAGCACAGTGAGAACAGAGAGAGGCCCGAGAGCACAGTGAGAACAGAGAGAGGCCTGAGAGCACAGTGAGAACAGAGAGAGACCCGAGAGCACAGTGAGAACAGAGAGAGGCCCGAGAGCACAGTGAGAACAGAGAGACGCCTGAGAGCACAGTGAGAACAGAGAGAGACCCGAGAGCAGAGTGAGAACAGAGAGAGGCCCGAGAGCACAGTGAGAACAGAGAGAGGCCCGAGAGCACATTGAGATAAGCGAGATTCCCGAGAGAACAGTGCGACAGCGAGAGGCCCGAGAGCACAGTGAGATGAGCAAGATTCCCGAGAGAACAGTGCGACAGCGAGAGCCCCGAGAGCACAGTGAGAATAGCGAGAGGCCCGAGAGCACAGTGAGAACAGCGAGATTCCTGAGACCACAGTGAGAACAGAGAGAAGCCCGAGAGCACCATATGAACAGAGAGAGGCCTAAGAGCACAGTGAGAACAGAAAGTTCCGAGAGCACAGTGAGAACAGAAAGAGGCCCGAGAGCACAGTGAGAACAGAAAGAGGCCCGAGAGCACAATGAGAGCAGAGAGAGGCCCGAGAGCACAGTGAGAACAGCGAGATTCCCGAGAGCACAGTGAGAACAGCGAGATTCCCGAGAGCACAGTGAGAGCAGCGACAGGACCGAGAGTCCAGTGAGAACAGAGAGAGGACTGAGAGCACAGTGTGAACAGTGTGATTCCGAGAGCACCATAAGAACAGAGAGAGGCAAGGGAGCACACTGAGAACAGTGAGATGACTGAGAGCACAGTCAGAAAACATAGAGTCCCGAGAGCACATTGGGAACAGCGAGAGGCTTCAGAGAACAGTGAGAATAGCGAGATTCCCGAGAGAACAGTGCGACAGCGAGAGGCCCGAGAGCTCAGTGAGAACAGAGAGAGGCCTTAGCGCTGAGTAAGAACAGACGGAGGTCTGAAAGCAGAGTGAGAACAGAGAGAGGACCGAGAACACGTTGAGAACAGAGAGATGCCCGAGAGCGCAGTGTGAACAGAGAGAGGCCTGAGAGCACAGTGAGAACAGCGAGATTCCCGAGAGAACAGCGCGACAGCGAGAGGCCCGAGAGCACAGTGAGAACAGAGAGAGGCCTGAGAGCAAAGTGAGAATAGCGAGAGGCCCGAGAGCACAGTGAGAGCAGAGAGAGGCCCAAGAGCACAGTGAGAACAGCGAGAGTCCCGAGAGCACAGTGAGAGCAGCGAGAGGACCGAGAGTCCAGTGAGAACAGAGAGAGGACTGAGAACACAGTGTGAACAGTGTGATTCCGAGAGCACCATAAGAACAGAGAGAGGCAAGGGAGCACACTGAGAACAGTGAGATGTCTGAGAGCACATGAGAAAACATAGAGTCCCGAGAGCACATTGGGAACAGTGAGAGGCCTCAGAGAACAGTGAGAATAGCGAGATTCCCGAGAGAACAGTGCGACAGCGAGAGGCCCGAGAGCACAGAGAGAACAGAGAGAGTACTGAGCACAGAGTGAGAACAGAGATAGAACCAAGAGCAGTGTGAGAACAGAGAGAGGCCCGAGAGCACAGTGAGAACAGCGAGATGGCCGAGTGCAGTGAGAATAGCGAGAGTTCTGAGAGCACAATGAGAACAGAGAGAGGCCTTAGAGCATAGAGAAAACAGCGAAATTCCTGAGAGCACAGTGTGAACAGAGAGGGGCCCAGAGAGCAGAGTGAGAACAGCGAGATTCCTGAGATCACAGTGAGAACAGAGATAGAGGCCTGAGAGCGCAGTGAGAACAGCGAGATTCCCGAGAGCACAGTGAGAACAGAGAGAGGCCCGAGAGCACAGTGAGAACAGAGAGAGGCCTTAGAGCATAGAGAGAACAGCGAAATTCCTGAGAGCACAGTGTGAACAGAGACGGGCCCAGAGAGCAGAGTGAGAACAGCGAGATTGCTGAGAGCACAGTGAGAACATGGAGTGACCTGAGGGCACAGTGAGAACATAGAGAGGTCCAGTAGCACAGAGAGAACAGAGAGAGGTCTGAGAGCACAGTGAGAACAGCCAGAGGCCCGAGAGCACAGTGAGAACAGAGAGAGGCCTTAGAGCACAGTGTGAACAGAGAGAGGCCCGAGAGCACAATGAGAACAGCAAGATTTCTGAGAGCACAGTGAGAACAGAAAGAGGACTCAGAGCGCAGTGAGAACAGCGAGAGGGCCGAAAGCACAGTGAGAACATGGAGTGAGCCGAGAGCACAGTGTGAACAGAGAGAGGGCCGAGAGCACAATGAGAAAAGCGAGATTCCTGAGAGCACAGTGAGAACAGAGAGGCCCGAGAGCTCAATGAGAATAGCGATAGGTCCAAGAGCACAGTGAGAACTGCGAGAGTCCCGAGAGCACAGTGAGAACAGAGAGAGGCCCGAGAGCACAGTGAGAAGAGAGAGAGACCCGAGAGCACAGTGAGAACAGCGAGATTCCCGAGAGCACAGTGAGAACAGAGAGAGTCCCGAGAGCACAGTGAGAACTGCGAGAGTCCCGAGAGCACAGTGAGAACAGCGAGATTCCCGAGAGCACAGTGAGAACAGAGAGAGGCCCGAGAGCACAGTGAGAACAGCGAGATTCCCGAGAGCACAGTGAGAACAGAGAGAGGCCCGAGAGCACAGTGAGAACTGCGAGAGTCCCGAGAGCACAGTGAGAACAGAGAGAGACCTGAGAGCACAGTGAGAACTGCGAGAGTCCCGAGAGCACAGTGAGAACAGAGAGAGGCCCGAGAGCACAGTGAGAACAGAGAGAGGCCTGAGAGCACAGTGAGAACAGAGAGAGACCCGAGAGCAGAGTGAGAACAGAGAGAGGCCCGAGAGCACAGTGAGAATAGAGAGAGGCCTGAGAGCACAATGAGAACAGAGAGAGGCCCCAGAGCACATTGAGATAAGCGAGATTCCCGAGAGAACAGTGCGACAGCGAGAGGCCCGAGAGCACAGTGAGAATAGCGAGAGGCCCGAGAGCACAGTGAGAATAGCGAGAGGCCCGAGAGCACAGTGAGAACAGAGAGAAGCCCGAGAGCACCGTATGAACAGAGAGAGGCCTAAGAGCACAGTGAGAACAGAAAGTTCCGAGAGCACAGTGAGAACAGAAAGAGGCCCGAGAGCACAATGAGAGCAGAGAGAGGCCCGAGGGCACAGTGAGAACAGCGAGATTCCCGAGAGCACAGTGAGAAAAGAGAGAGGCCCGAGAGCACAGTGAGAACATAGAGTGACCTGAGAGCACAGTGAGAACAGAGAGAGGTCCAGTAGCACAGTGTAAACAGAGAGAGACCCGAGAGCACAGTGAGAATAGCGAGAGGCCTGAGAGCACAGTGTGAACAGAGAGAGGCATGAGAGCACAGTGAGAACAGAGAGAGGCCCGAGAGCACAATGAGAACAGCGAGATTTCTGAGAGCACAGTGAGAACAGAAAGAGGACTCAGAGCGCAGTGAGAACAGCGAGAGGGCCGAAAGCACAGTGAGAACAGCGAGAGTCCCGACAGCACAAACAGAATAGCGAGAGGCTCGAGAGCACAGTCAGAACAGCGAGATTCCCGAGAGCACAGTGAGAGCAGCGAGAGGACCGAGTGTCCAGTGAGAACAGAGAGAGGACTGAGAGCACAGTGTGAACAGTGTGATTCCGAGAGCACCATAAGAACAGAGAGAGGCAAGGGAGCACACTGAGAACAGTGAGATGTCTGAGAGCACAGTGAGAAAACATAGAGTCCCGAGAGCACATTGGGAACAGCGAGAGGCCTCAGAGAACAGTGAGAATAGCGAGATTCCCGAGAGAACAGTGCGACAGCGAGAGGCCCGAGAGCTCAGTGAGAACAGAGAGAGGCCTTAGCGCTGAGTAAGAACAGAGAGAGGTCTGAAAGCAGAGTGAGAACAGAGAGAGGACCGAGAACACGTTGAGAACAGAGAGATGCCCGAGAGCACAGTGTGAACAGAGAGAGGCCTGAGAGCACAGTGAGAACAGCGAGATTCCCGAGAGAACAGTGCGACAGCGAGAGGCCCGAGAGCACAGTGAGAACAGAGAGAGGCCTGAGAGCACAGTGAGAGCAGAGAGAGGCCCAAGAGCACAGTGAGAACAGCGAGAGTCCCGACAGCACAATGAGAATAGCGAGAGGCTCGAGAGCACAGTGAGAACAGCGAGATTCCCGAGAGCACAGTGAGAGCAGCGAGAGGACCGAGAGTCCAGTGAGAACAGAGAGAGGAGTGAGAGCACAGTGTGAACAGTGTGATTCCGAGAGCACCATAAGAACAGAGAGAGGCAAGGGAGCACACTGAGAACAGTGAGATGTCTGAGAGCACAGTGAGAAAACATAGAGTCCCGAGAGCACATTGGGAACAGCGAGAGGCCTCAGAGAACAGTGAGAATAGCGAGATTCCCGAGAGAACAGTGCGACAGCGAGAGGGCCGAGAGCACAGTGAGAACAGAGAGAGTACTGAGCGCAGACTGAGAACAGAGATAGACCCAAGAGCAGCGTGAGAACAGAGAGAGGCCCGAGAGCACAGTGAGAACAGCGAGATGGCCGAGTGCAGTGAGAATAGCGAGAGTTCTGAGAGCACAGTGAGAACAGCGAGATTCCCGAGAGCACAATGAGAACAGCGAGAGACCCGAGAGCACAGTGAGAACAGCGAGATTCCCGAGAGCACAGTGAGAACAGAGAGAGAGACCGAGAACACATTGAGAACAGAGAGATGCCCGAGAGCACAGTGAGAACAGAGAGAGGCCTGAGAGCACAGTGAGAACAGCAAGATTCCCGAGAGCACTTTGAGAACAGAGATGGGCCTGAGAGCACAGTGAGAATAGGGAGACGCCCGAGAGCAGAGTGAGAACAGGGAGATGCCTGAGAGCGCAGTGAGAACAGCGAGATTCCCAAGAGCACAGTGAGAACAGAGAGAGGCCCGAGAGCACAGTGAGAACAGAGAGAGGCCTTAGATCATAGAGAGAACAGCGAAATTCCTGAGAGCACAGTGTGAACAGAGACGGGCCCAGAGAGCACAGTGAGAACAGAGAGAGGCCCGAGAGCACAGTGAGAACAGAGAGAGGCCTGAGAGCACAGTGAGAGTATCGAGATTCCCGAGAGCACAGTGAGAACAGCGAAATTCGCGAGAGCACAGTGAGAACAGCGAGAGGACCGAGAGCTCAGTGAGAACAGCGAGAGGACCGAGAGCTCAGTGAGAACAGCGAGAGGACCGAGAGCTCAGTGAGAACAGAGAGAGGACTGAGTGCTCAGTCAGAACAGAGAGAGGCTTGAGAGCACAGTGAGAAGAGGGAGACGCCTGAGAGCTCAGTGAGAACAGCGAGAGGCCAGAGAGCACAGTGAGAACAGCGAAATTCGCGAGAGCACAGTGAGAACAGCGAGATTCCTGAGAGCACAGTGAGCACAGAGACAGGCCCGAGAGCACAGTGAGAACAGAGACGGGCCCGAGAGCACAGTGGGAACAGAGAGAGGCCTGAGAGCAAAGTGAGAACAGACAGAGGCCCGAGAGCACAGTGAGAACAGCGAGATTCCCGAGACAACAGTGAGAACAGACAGAGGTCCGAGAGCACAGTGAGAAAAGAGAGAGGCCCGAGAGCACACTGAGAACAGCGAGATTCCCGAGAGAACAGTGAGAACAGTGACAGGCCTGAGAGCACAGTGAGATAGCGAGAGAACTGAGAGCACAGTGAGAACAGCGAGAATCCCGAGAGCTCAGTGAGAACAGCGAGATTCCTGAGAACACAGTGAGAACTGTGAGAGGCCCGAGAGCACAGTGAGAACAGAGAGAGGATTGAGAGCACAGTGAGAACAGCGAGAATCCCGAGAGCTCAGTGAGAACAGCGAGATTCCTGAGAACACAGTGAGAACTGTGAGAGGCCTGAAAGCACAGTGAGAACAGAGAGATTCCCTAGAGCACAGTGAGAGCAGTGAGAGGCCCGAGAGCACAGTGAGAACAGCGAGATTCCCGAGAGAACAGTGCGACAGCGAGAGGCCCGAGAGCACAGTGAGAACAGAGAGAGGCCTTAGCGCTGAGTGAGAACAGAGAGAGGCCTGAAAGCAGAGTGAGAACAGAGAGAGGCCCGAGAGCACAGTGAGAACAGAGAGAGGATTGATAGCACAGTGAGAACAGAGAGAGGCCTTAGCGCTGAGTGAGAACAGAGAGAGGCCTGAAAGCAGAGTGAGAACAGAGAGAGGCCCGAGAGCACAGTGAGAACAGAGAGAGGATTGATAGCACAGTGAGAACAGCGAGATTCCTGAGAACACAGTGAGAACAGTGAGAGGCCTGAAAGCACAGTGAGAACAGCAAGAGTCCCGAGAGCACAGTGAGAACAGAGAGAGTCCTGTGAGCACAGTAAGAACAGCAAGATTCCCGAGAGCACAGTGAGAACAGAGAGAGGACCGAGAGCACAGTGAGAACAGCGAGATTCCCGAGAGCACAGTGAGAACAGAGACAGGCCCGAGAGCACAGTGAGAACAGCGAAGGGCCTGAGAGCAGAGTGAGAACAGAGAGAGGCCTGAGAGCTCAGTGAGAACAGCGAGAGGACCGAGAGCTCTGTGAGAACAGAGAGAGGACTGAGTGCTCAGTCAGAACAGAGAGAGGCTTGAGAGCACAGTGAGAACAGCGAGATTCCCGAGAGCACAGTGAGAACAGCGAGAGGACCGAGAGCTCAGTGAGAACAGCGAGAGGACCGAGAGCTCAGTGAGAACAGAGAGAGGACTGAGTGCTCAGTCAGAACAGAGAGAGGCTTGAGAGCACAGTGAGCAGAGGGAGACGCCTGAGAGCTCAGTGAGAACAGCGAGAGGCCAGAGAGCACAGTGAGAACAGTGAAATTCCCGAGAGAACAGTGCGACAGCGAGAGGCCCGAGAGCACAGTGAGAACAGAGAGAGGATTGAGAGCACAGTGAGAACTGTGAGAGGCCTGAAAGCACAGTGAGAACAGCGAGATTCCCGAGAGAACAGTGCGACAGCGAGAGGCCCGAGAGCACAGTGAGAACAGAGAGACGCCCGAGAGCACAGTGAGAACAGCGAGATTCCTGAGAGCACAGTGAGAGTATCAAGATTCCCGAGAGCACAGTGAGAACAGCGAAGGGCCTGAGAGCAGAGTGAGAACAGAGAGACGCCTGAGAGCACAGTGGGAGTATCGAGATTCCCGAGAGCTCAGTGAGAACAGCGAGAGGCCAGAGAGCACAGTGAGAACAGCGAAATTCGCGAGAGCACAGTGAGAACAGCGAGAGGACCGAGAGCTCAGTGAGAACAGCGAGAGGACCGAGAGCTCAGTGAGAACAGAGAGAGGACTGAGTGCTCAGTCAGAACAGAGAGAGGCTTGAGAGCACAGTGAGAAGAGGGAGACGCCTGAGAGCTCAGTGAGAACAGCGAGAGGCCAGAGAGCACAGTGAGAACAGCGAAATTCGCGAGAGCACAGTGAGAACAGCGAGATTCCCGAGAGCACAGTGAGCACAGAGACAGGCCCGAGAGCACAGTGAGAACAGAGACGGGCCCGAGAGCACAGTGAGAACAGAGAGAGGCCTGAGAGCAAAGTGAGAACAGACAGAGGCCCGAGAGCACAGTGAGAACAGCGAGATTCCCGAGACAACAGTGAGAACAGACAGAGGTCCGAGAGCACAGTGAGAAAAGAGAGAGGCCCGAGAGCACACTGAGAACAGCGAGATTCCCGAGAGAACAGTGAGAACAGTGACAGGCCTGAGAGCACAGTGAGATAGCAAGAGAACTGAGAGCACAGTGAGAACAGCGAGAATCCCGAGAGCTCAGTGAGAACAGCGAGATTCCTGAGAACACAGTGAGAACAGCGAGATTCCTGAGAACACAGTGAGAACTGTGAGAGGCCCGAGAGCACAGTGAGAACAGCGAGATTCCTGAGAACACAGTGAGAACAGAGACAGGCCCGAGAGCACAGTGAGAACTGTGAGAGGCCTGAAAGCACAGTGAGAACAGAGAGATTCCCTAGAGCACAGTGAGAGCAGTGAGAGGCCCGAGAGCACAGTGAGAACAGCGAGATTCCCGAGAGAACAGTGCGACAGCGAGAGGCCCGAGAGCACAGTGAGAACAGAGAGAGGCCTTAGCGCTGAGTGAGAACAGAGAGAGGCCTGAAAGCAGAGTGAGAACAGAGAGAGTCCCGAGAGCACAGTGAGAACAGAGAGAGGCCTTAGCGCTGAGTGAGAACAGAGAGAGGCCTGAAAGCAGAGTGAGAACAGAGAGAGGCCCGAGAGCACAGTGAGAACAGAGAGAGGATTGATAGCACAGTGAGAACAGCGAGATTCCTGAGAACACAGTGAGAACTGTGAGAGGCCTGAAAGCACAGTGAGAAGAGAGAGATTCCCGAGAGCACAGTGCGACAGCGAGAGGCCCGAGAGCACAGTGAGAACAGCGAGATTCCCTAGAGCACAGTGAGAACAGTGAGAGGCCCGAGAGCACAGTAAGAACAGCAAGATTCCCGAGAGCACAGTGAGAACAGAGACAGGCCCGAGAGCACAGTGAGAACAGCGAAGGGCCTGAGAGCAGAGTGAGAACAGAGAGAGGCCTGAGAGCACAGTGAGAGTATCGAGATTCCCGAGAGCACAGTGAGAACAGCGAGATTCCCGAGAGCACAGTGAGAACAGAGACAGGCCCGAGAGCACAGTGAGAACAGCGAAGGGCCTGAGAGCAGAGTGAGAACAGAGAGACGCCTGAGAGCTCAGTGAGAACAGCGAGAGGCCAGAGAGCACAGTGAGAACAGAGAGAGGCCAGAGAGCACAGTGAGAACAGCGAAATTCGCGAGAGCACAGTGAGAACAGCGAGAGGACCGAGAGCTCAGTGAGAACAGCGAGAGGACCGAGAGCTCAGTGAGAACAGAGAGAGGACTGAGTGCTCAGTCAGAACAGAGAGAGGCTTGAGAGCACAGTGAGAAGAGGGAGACGCCTGAGAGCTCAGTGAGAACAGCGAGAGGCCAGAGAGCACAGTGAGAACAGCGAAATTCGCGAGAGCACAGTGAGAACAGCGAGATTCCCGAGAGCACAGTGAGCACAGAGACAGGCCCGAGAGCACAGTGAGCACAGAGACAGGCCCGAGAGCACAGTGAGAACAGAGACGGGCCCGAGAGCACAGTGGGAACAGAGAGAGGCCTGAGAGCACAGTGAGAACAGACAGAGGCCCGAGAGCACAGTGAGAACAGACAGAGGCCCGAGAGCACAGTGAGAACAGACAGAGGCCCGAGAGCACAGTGAGAACAGACAGAGGCCCGAGAGCACAGTGAGAACAGACAGAGGCCCGAGAGCACAGTGAGAACAGCGAGATTCCCGAGACAACAGTGAGAACAGACAGAGGTCCGAGAGCACAGTGAGAAAAGAGAGAGGCCCGAGAGCACACTGAGAACAGCGAGATTCCCGAGTGAACAGTGAGAACAGTGACAGGCCTGAGAGCACAGTGAGATAGCGAGAGAACTGAGAGCACAGTGAGAACAGCGAGAATCCCGAGAGCTCAGTGAGAACAGCGAGATTCCTGAGAACACAGTGAGAACTGTGAGAGGCCCGAGAGCACAGTGAGAACAGAGAGAGGATTGAGAACACAGTGAGAACTGTGAGAGGCCCGAGAGCACAGAGAGAACAGCGAGATTCCCGAGAGCACAGTGAGAGCAGTGAGAGGCCCGAGAGCACAGTGAGAACAGCGAGATTCCCGAGAGAACAGTGCGACAGCGAGAGGCCCGAGAGCACAGTGAGAACAGAGAGAGGCCTGAAAGCAGAGTGAGAACAGAGAGAGGCCCGAGAGCACAGTGAGAACAGAGAGAGGATTGATAGCACAGTGAGAACAGCGAGATTCCTGAGAACACAGTGAGAACTGTGAGAGGCCTGAAAGCACAGTGAGAAGAGAGAGATTCCCGAGAGCACAGTGAGAACAGCGAGATTCCCGAGAGCACAGTGAGAACAGAGAGAGGCCCGAGAGCACAGTGAGAACAGCGAAGGGCCTGAGAGCAGAGTGAGATCAGAGAGAGGCCTGAGAGCTCAGTGAGAACAGTGAGAGGACCGAGAGCTCAGTGAGAACAGAGAGAGGACTGAGAGCACAGTGAGATAGCGAGAGAACTGAGAGCACAGTGAGAACAGCGAGAATCCCGAGAGCTCAGTGCGACAGCGAGATTCCTGAGAACACAGTGAGAACTGTGAGAGGCCCGAGAGCACAGTGAGAACTGTGAGAGGCCCGAGAGCACAGTGAGAACTGTGAGAGGCCCGAGAGCACAGTGAGAACAGAGACAGGCCCGAGAGCACAGTGAGAACTGTGAGAGGCCTGAAAGCACAGTGAGAACAGAGAGATTCCCGAGAGAACAGTGCGACAGCGAGAGGCCCGAGAGCACAGTGAGAACAGAGAGAGGCCTTAGCGCTGAGTGAGAACAGAGAGAGGCCTGAAAGCAGAGTGAGAACAGAGAGAGGCCCGAGAGCACAGTGAGAACAGAGAGTGGACCGGGAACACATTTAGAACAGAGAGATGCCCGAGAGCACATGAGAACAGTGAGAAGTCCGAGAGCACAGTGAGAACAGAGAGAGGCCCGAGAGCACAGTGAGAACAGAGAGATTCCCGAGAGCACAGTGAAACATCGAGAGGACCAAGAGTTCAGTGAGAACAGAGAGAGGACTGAGTGCTCAGTCAGAACAGAGACAGGCCCGAGAGCAAAGTGAGAACAGACAGAAGTCCGAGAGCACAGTGAGAAAAGAGAGAGGCCCGAGAGCACAGTGAGAACAGCGAGATTCCCGAGAGAACAGTGAGAACAGAGACAGGCCTGAGAGCACAGTGAGAACAGCGAGAGAACTGAGAGCACAGTGAGAACAGCGAGAATCCCGAGAGCACAGTGAGAACTGTGAGAGGCCCGAGAGCACAGTGAGAACAGAGAGAGGCCCGAGAGCACAAAGAGAACAGAGAGAGGCCCGAGAGCACAGTTGAGATCAGCGAGATTCCCGAGAGAACAGTGCGACAGCGAGAGGCCCGAGAGCACAATGAGAACAGAGAGAGGCCCGAGAGCACAGTGAGAACAGCGAAGGGCCTGAGTGCAGAATGAGAATAGCAAGAGGCCCGAGAGCACAGTGAGAACAGCGAGAGGACCGAGAGCTCAGTGAGAACAGAGAGAGGACAGAGAGCGCAGTGAGAAGAGGGAGACGCCTGAGAGCTCAGTGAGAACAGTGAGAGGCCAGAGAGCATAGTGAGAACAGCGAAATTCGCGAGAGCACAGTGAGAACAGCGAGATTCCTGAGAGAACAGTGAGAACAGACAGAGGTCCGAGAGCACAGTGAGAACAGAGAGAGGCCCGAGAGCACACTGAGAACAGCGAGATTCCCGAGAGAACAGTGAGAACAGAGACAGGCCTGAGAGCACAGTGAGATAGCGAGAGAACTGAGAGCACAGTGAGAACAGCGAGAATCCCGAGAGCTCAGTGAGAACAGCGAGATTCCTGAGAACACAGTGAGAACAGAGAGAGGCCCGAGAGCACAGTGAGGACAGCGAGATTCCCTAGAGCACAGTGAGAACAGTGAGAGGCCCGAGACCACAGTGAGAACAGCGAGAGGACTGAGAGCACAGTGAGAACAGCGAGATTCCCGAGAGAACAGTGCGACAGCGAGAGGCCCGAGAGCACAGTGAGAACAGAGAGAGGCCCGAGAGCACAGTGAGAACAGAGAGAGGCCATAGCGCTGAGTGAGAACAGAGAGAGGCCTGAAAGCAGAGTGAGAACAGAGAGAGTCCCGAGAGCACAGTGAGAACAGAGAGACTCCCGAGAGCACAGTGAGAACAGGGAGATTCCCGAGAGCACAGTGAGAACAGAGAGTCCCGAGAGCACAGTGAGAACAGAGAGAGTCCCGAGAGCACAGTGAGAACAGGGAGAGGCCTGGGAGGACCGTGATAAGTGCAATTGGAGTGTGATTTGTTGTCTGGATAGGTGGTTTAGGAGTGGTTAAGAAATTACCCGTGGATGGAGTTGTTTTACACCTGGGGAATGTTTTAGCAGCGATGAAGGTTACAGCTTTACCCATAATAATGGAATGTCTGAGAGAGGCTAAAGAGACAGGGCAGTTACAGGAATAAGTTCCTGGTATTTTTTCATCAAGCGTGGTGACCAGAGCAATGGCTAAACAAAGTCCATGACCTGAGATCAAAGTAATATCATGAGCAGATGTTAAAGTAGCCGACACTTTCTTTCAGGATGAGGATAATTCAGAGGAAGTGTTTGACAGTTCGTCATTAATTGAGACTCAGAAAGTAGATCCAGAGTTAAACAAGTTAGTACCATCAGCTCACACTGAAGCTGAGGCTGAAGGAGTTCCAGAATGCTAATACATTAAAAGCGGAGCTCTGATGAGGAAGTGGACACACCCTCACAGACCTGCGAATGAGAAATGGACGCTTGTTTATCAGATAGTGTATCACCCAAATATTGTAAGGAGATATTGTGAGTAGCACATGATATTCCTATGGTAGGATATGTAGGAATGCGGAAAACCAAAGCATCAATAAACAGGCATTTTACCTGGCCAAATCTTCATAAGGACATGGTGCAATTTTGTAAAACGTGTCATACATGTCAGGTAGTAGGTAAACCTCAACATGTAATCAAACTAGCACCTTTAATACCCTTACCAGTTATTGAAGAACCATTCAGTCAAATATTAGTAGATTGTGTAGCACCATTACCCAAAACGAAATCAGGACATCAGTATATCCTTACAATCATGGATATGACAATCCAATTTTCAGAAGCTATTCCTTTAAGGACAATTAAAACTAAGGTGGTCGTGGAAAGGTTAACTCAGTTTTTCACTCATTATAGCCGACCAATTGTAATTCAATCTGACCAAGGTTCTAACTACATAGCCTGAATCTTCCATTCCGCATCGCACACCGACGCGTAAAAGTGTGTGTCCCAACGTCACCATGCATCATTTCAATCTTCATTTTGGCTGGCACACACCAGAGTTGGCAGCGTGCCCGCTGAACTGTCAAAGGCCTATTAAGGCTATTATTAAAGTAATTAAGGTATTTGTTAGGGCTGCCCATCCAACCTTAAGGCGCACCTGCCCGCGCCCGCTCCTGCACCTCTCCCCTGCCACCACCACCACCCGCCCCCCCCCCCCCCCCCCCCCCCCCCCCCCCACCCCCCCCCCCCCCCCCACCCCACCACCCCCACCAGGGTGAAATATCTTCCCAAAGAAAACTGGGTTAAATCCAGTATTAATGATGCTGAACAGGGCAAGAGTAAAGATCAAGAAAAAAGAGCAAAATCCAAAAGCAGGGAAAGGGATAGAGAAGCCAGTGGGGTACTTTTCCAAGAAACTAAATCAAAATCAGAGTAAGTTCTGTGCAGTAGAAAAAGAAACTCTAGCTTTGTTATTGTCTCTTCAACATTTTTGAAGTTGATGTCTAACATGATAACAAAGAAACACCAATCTACACTGACCGAAATCCGCTGGCGTTCATTGAAAAGTTTAAAACTCAAAATGCAAGACTGTTTAGATGGAGTCTATTGTTTCAACCATTCAATGTAAAAATTGTTCACATTGCTGGTAAAGATAATGTAATCATGGATGCTTTGTCCCTGGTGTAAAATACTGAAATAAGTTAAAGGGATATTGTATAATGGGAGGAAGGATGAATGGATGTAACTCTCATGTTTTGTTGTCCATGTGTCATACACCTTGTGATGAAATGCATTTTTGAAATGGTGTTTCATTTCTTTTAAGGGTGGAGATGTGTAAAGAACAAATCCTTTTTATTTTTCTCTATTTCTGTTGGACTGTGGATTTAAAACTACAATGGCTGCCGGGTGAAAGACATGCCGACTGGAGCAGCATGAGAGGTTTATACAATGTTATAGTCCTGGAACCATAAATGACAAGATGGTGCCAGCAAGGAGCCTTGGACCAAGGGAGCTTCCTGACAACAGCATTTTAATGGTTCCTGACCAGGTGACCAGGGTTTGTGTGGTAGCACTGCAACAGAAAGCACCTGGCCTGCAAAGAGAGAACACCTAAAATCTCTTTTTCTCATATCTCCATAACCTGCTCTCTTTCTGAGGAAACCCTTGTAAAAAAGAAAAAGGGATAAACCGCTGTTAGAGACATTGAAGAGCAAGTTCCCAACCAGTGAACTAAATACTGAAAGTGCTGGAAGACCACCTCATATCATCAACAAAGAACTGAAAGGAATTTGGAAGACATCGATCTAAATCAACCCATGGAATCCTGTACTCCAGATTGGTGCTATTGAACTGTTTTATCCCACCCTTAAAATCCATGTTTTGTGCATCTTGTGTGTGTGTTTGTGTGTGTATAGGGATTTCAGAAGGGGATAGAGTTTAAGTTATTGAGTTAGAAGTTAACAGTTCATATTTCTTTCTTTTGCCACTGGTTAATGGCAATTTGCTCAATAAACAGTTATTTACTTATTAAGTTTACAAACCTGGTGCTCGTATTCTGTTAACCTAAATTAAACAGTTGGGTAGAATTGGGGCAATCTGGTGGTTTGATCAAACTTTTCACATTTGTTGCACCTCGAGGAACATATTACAGCACGCTACCCCCAGTGAGTCGTGACACCATTACTAGAGTTATGGAAGGCTGTCTGATACCTGGAATGGTCCACATTGTCTGAATCCTCCGGGCACCTTGGAAACACTAATGAATCCTGGAATGAAGCCCAGGAATACTATGAATGAAGTCCCGAACAGAGATGAAGCTGCCAAGTACCAATAAGCAACCAGCAACAAACTATCTCCAAAACTCCTCACTACTCACACTGGCAATGTTGCTGACCCTTTTTATCCCACCCTTGGATGAGGTTTTTGCAAATTGTCAGCTGCCCGCCTGCCCGTTTTGCCAGTACAACAAGTGCAAAATCGCATGGTCAGCGTGAAATCTTGGTCGATTGCCTTTTTAATTGCCTTAACTGGCCTCTTAATTCATGGCGGGCACGGCTCTGTTACACATGCTCACCCACCAACCAAAATCTTGCGCGAGCACGGGATGACATCAGGGTGCTCGCCTGACATCATCTCGTGCAATTTCATGTCCGACTGGGTCAGGTGTGCACCTGCCAGATCAACGTACAATCCTGCCCAATGTTTCTTTACACAAGATAAAGAGGTTTTAAGCACTCGCACTTTCTGCTATTAAAGCTTTAATGGGTCTGAATGATTGACCCTTTTGTTGGACTGGAGTAAGAAGGAGTTTATTTTAAGAAAGTGGAAATTTATCAATGAATGACTTTTTTTTAAAGCTGTTTTTACACATCCTAATGTTATTATAGTTCATTGATTCTATACAGTGTATCGTGGGTGAATGGGCATGGAAGTGCCATAGCTTGCCTGAGGGGCATCAGGGGCTTTAGGGGTTGTTTGAGGGGGCATGCCTTGGCATGCGGGGCATGAGAGGCCAAGGGTGGTTGGGGGGCATGAGGAGGCATGGATAGAGCATTGGGAGTGTATGGGATTGAGGTGGTGTTGGAGGTGAAGACTGGACAGCCTTTCCATTTTTATTGTAACTGGAACAAAGTCCCAAGGCCCAAGGCAGACCATTTAAATCGCCTGCCTCCATGCCTGGAAACCCTGTGTCTGTCTCTGCACTTTTTCCTGGTTGACTGGCTCGACTGCAACCCACACCCATCCCCCAGCAATGAAATTCCTGCCCTCACAGGCACCTTCTCCCAAGTCAGTTGGGCTGAGTTGGGATTTTTCCCTACTCCCATTATCCACCTTAAGGATGAAAATCCGGCCATATATTTTAGGTTGAACGCAGCTTTTGATTTGGATCAGGCGGCCTTTCAGCAAAACTAACCCTCTTCTGAGCCGAGAAACTCTCAAGGAGAAAGTTAAAGCTCAAAGGCATGCGGGTATTCCATCCGAAACTCCACCCTGTCCCCATCACATGTCCTGTTAATATCCAAACCAGTTGTCAGGTATAGATAGTTTTAAACTAGTTCTTTTTATATATATTTGTGACCATGTGCCAAATTTTCAAACCTACTGGTTGCAACTTGCAGCAACATTAATGAATTATTTGTTTATGAATTATTCAGAATGGAGCATCTCTGGCTCTGCTCTTTTTTTTTAGCAGCACTGTGGCAAACTAGGTGGATTGGCAGTGTCCTGCAGGAGAAATTAATTTAGAGCTGAGACACTTTCCAAGAAAGGGAAAAGCCCTTTTGGTTAACCTCCATCATTTGTTAATAATTGCTTATTACCTTAACTGCCAAATAGCATCAACAGAATATAGGCCATCACCCTCAAGACACCATCCTTTTGATTAACAACTTTAATTCTCAGGTTGGCAGGCTGTGACTAGTAGTCTGTAAGGACCCATGCTGGGGCCCAGCTATTCACAATATTGGATGTGGGGACCAAATGCAAATTTCCAATGTTGCTGATGACACAAAACTTGGTGGGAATGTGAGTTGTGGGGAGGATGCGAGGAGGCTTCAAGAATATTTGGAGAGGCTAAATGAGTGGGCAAAACATGGCTGATGTAATAGGAAGTATAATATATCCACTTTGGTAGGAAAAACAGAAATGCAGAGTAATTCTTAAATGGTGAGAGATTGAGAAGTGTTGATATCCAAAGGGACCTGGGTGTCCTTGTTCACAAGTCACTGAAAGCTAACATGCCAGTGCAGCAGCAAGCAATTAGGAAGGCAAATGTCTTGTTAGCCTTTATTGCAAGAGGATTGGAGTATAGGAGTGAGGAAGTCTTGCTGCAGTTGTATAGCGCCTTGGTGAGACACACACCTGGAGTACTGTGTGCAGTTTTGGTCTTATTATCTAAGGAAGGATGTACTGGCCGTAGAGGGAGTGCAACAAAGGTTCACCAAACTAATCCCTGAGATGATGGAATTGCCCTATGAGGAGAGCTTGAGAAAACTGGGCCAGTATTCTTTAGAGTTTAAAAGAATGAGAGGCGATCTCATTCAAACATGCAAAATTCTTACATGGCTCGACAGGGTAGATGCAGGAAAGCTGTTTCCCCTGGTTGAGGGGTCTAGAAACTGCCTTAGAATAACTGGTAGCCCATTTAGGACTGAGGTAAGGAGGAATTTCTCCAGAGGATAGTGAATCTTTGGAATTCTCCACCCCAGAGGGCTTAGGAGGCTCAGTGACTGAGTATATCCAGAGCAGATGTCGATAGATTTCTGGATACCAAAGACATCAAGGGATACCGGGATAGCACAGGAAGATGGCATTGAGGAAGAAGATCAACCATGATCTAGTTAAATGGCAGAGCAGGTTCAAGGGGAAGAATGGTTACTCCTGTTCCTATGTTCCTAGTTGCCATCTTCTTCAAGCAATGAGTGGTTAAGACCTGGAATGTGCTGCCTGAAAGTGTGGTGAAGCAGGTTCAATTGAGGCATTCAAGAGGGAATTAGATTATTATCTAAAAAATAAGAATGTGCAGGGTTACAGGGAGAAGGTCGGGGAATGGCACTAGGTGAATTGCTCATTCAGAGAGCCGGTGCAGACATAATAGGCCAAATTACCTCTTTCTGTGCTGTAACAATTCTGTGATTCTGTGATGATTATTGGTTACAAAGCAATAACTTTTTAAAAATTGTGTTACAGACAGAGATGAGAGAGAACTGAAATCAATGTTCCCTTCCCTTTCTGTCCATAATCAGTATGTTTTTTGAAAAGGAAGGTGTGTGTATTTCTTAACCTGAGTGTATAGTCAATTTGAATAACTAGCAGCAAGCTTTTCATGGGTTTAATTAAAGAGCATTATTTGGTCAGATATTCACCTTGAAAATCTAATGCTACTTCACTTAGTCACCATTCTCTCATACCCCATCCACCCTCCCCCCACCACCCCCCCAACACACACACGTTCACACACACACACATGCATACTCAAAGCAAATACAGTTAAGGTTGATCGTGCACTTTTACAAGTTACAAACAAAGGAATAGTTCAGAAGTCATGTGATTGACTCATCGCGGTGCAGGTCTGGTGATGAAGGGGCTCTGTTCCAGTCTTGAAGTGTAGCTAGATAAATTCAATAACCAAAATCGTATATATCAAAGCCATTGCAGCCTTCCCTCAAAGAGGTGGATCTTTCTGCAGGCCACGAAGTTAGTTGCTTGTAGCCTTATTGCTAGGAGGTCGGTTTCTGTACTGGTGGACTTGCAAAGGAACAGGTTTAGTGACATTACTAAGTTGCAGTCTCTAGTCTTAAGGCATAGGTGATGCTGGCTTTGCTTTTGATTCTTTTTCTATCATGTTGCTTGCACACGATAGGTTTTTCCCTAATTCTTGTGGTAAAAAGGTTTGTTATCTGTAGCCAGTTTCAGTCATGTCACAACGTGATCAATACTCCTATTGTTCATCCAGAATGATTTGAAGTTAGAAGACATTGCTACACAATGGGAAATTGATTGTGGCCATTAACACCTGTGATGCACTGGTTTCTATAGCTCACCTTGTTAAGTAACAAATTCAGAGACAGTGGGTCTGGGAGTCCACAAACAATTGGTGGTGTGAATTCCACAAATGGTTTTCCATTCCACAGTGGTATGTCCATTCAAGGGAGGCACCCCACTTTTGATCATTCAATTAGGAACTTTTCAGAAACTTGGGGCAGGGTTTTCCGCTGTGCAGGCAGATACACACCTGACCCACTCAAGCGTAACATAAAGTGCAATGATGTTGCGTGAGCGTCATCGCACTTGCGTGATATTTCGGTCAGCAGCTGTGCACGGGAGTCTGCAGCGAGCCCACTGCTGATTAAAAGGCCTATTAAGGCCACTAAAAATGTAATTGAAATAAATTTTTCACTGATCATCCAATCTTACAGTTGGCAGGCAGGCGAAAAGGCCAAGCGGCCTTCGCATTTTTAGGAAACCTCATCCATGGGTGGGTTGAGGTTTCCAACTGCAAATAAAAATAAAATAAAAACTTTAATTTTTCATTAATAACATGTCTGTGCTCATGTGACAGAGTCACACGAGGGGACATGTCTTTTAACACCTTAAAATTCTTCATTTTTATTTTTTTATATATCTTCAGCTCCCTGAGGCTGCTCTGTGCCTCAGGGAGCTTTTCCAGTGTGCCCCCGTATGCATGTGTGAACTTGTGCTCTCACCCTCCTCCCCACCCACACAGGCTGAGCACTGCAGCACAAGTTGCACACTGTGCAGACCTTAATTGGCCCAGCAGTGCAAAATCATCGTCCAGCCCCGATTGTGGGCGGCGGTTGGTTTCCCCCCCGCTCCCACCCACCCCCACCAAGCCCATCCGACAAGGCAAAAATCCTGGCCTTGATGTACTTCTCAGCCTGTGCAGAAATTGCAAAAGTCACCTTACCCTCGGCAGATATCTTAGCAGCCCTGTAATGTCTATTTTTAAAAGAAAAGGCAGTTCCAGAAAATTGTGTACAATCCAGTCCATGTTTAAAGTTATGAATATGACATACCTTTACTGGGCTTGACAAATTGCCATAGCAATGTTATATTCTCTCTTTCAGTTCCAGTGTCTCAACCAACTAGTCTCCTCTCTAATTAGAATAATGCCTACTTAGACCTAGAATTGAGAGCCTCTGTTGTCACTTGAAAGCACTTAACAAAGCACAAGCTGGCACGTCTGATATCACCTGGCTTGCATCCAAACTGTTTCCTGTTGTTTTCTTGAAAAGAATATGCAATGCAAGCTTCGTCTATATGGACGGGACTAATTGGAATGATCTCAAGAAAAAGGTTGCAGCTACAGACACACATTCCTTCTGCCAGACAAACATCAGCATTCATCTGGACTGAAATCATGCAGTTTATACTTAGAACTACAACGGAACAAATTCCATCCAAGCTATTGAAAATTGATTTTGCACTGGTTTAATGAAAGAAATGCTGTAGCTATAGCCAAAAAATTGAAATCTTAAGATAAATGGGAGACGGTGTTGTACTGGTAATGTGACTGGACTGGTAATCCGGAGGCCCGGGCTAATGCAGTGTAATGGTGACCATGAAACTACCATCGATTATTGTAAAAACCCATTTGGTTCACTAATGCTTTTAGGGAAGGAAATCTGCCATCCTTACCTGGTCTGGCCTACCTGAGACTCTAGACCTACAGCAATGCAGTTGACTCTAAACTGTCCTCTGAAACAGTCTAGCAAACCATTCAGTTCAAAGGCAATTAGGGGTGAACAATGTCACGAAGAGATATTGATGTGTATAATGTTATTGGAAATTATTTTTTTAAATAGAATTCTAGTGGGGTTCTGTGTCTAGGTGTGTGTCTGTGTGTGTCGTAATTGGATTAAAGCCAACTGGTATGGGTGCCTTGATGTATAGTAGTTTTGAGATGTAAGGAGAACAGTAAGGTAAAGTGTTTATTTGCATTTGTTGAATAAACCATTCAAGATTGTGAGTGAAATCTTACACCTAGCTAGAAGATGACAAGCAATGTGTTTATTTTTCCCGCTTACTAATAAAATTGGTGCTATGAGGGGGGTTTTATTGTTAGAAGAGCTGAAGTTCAAAAGACCTAATGATACAATGGAAAATTAACATTCAAAGGGAAAGCTAAGGATATAAAGAAAGGAGTGTGTAAAGGTATTTAAACCTAACTAGCTGGTATGCCTCCATTAACTCATAAGGTCAAATGTGCTTTGTCTGGGGTCTTTTTAAAGTCCACAGTTACTATTGCCTTGGTGGAGATTTACCTGGGGGTGATTAACTTGGGGATTTATTAAAAAGTTATTATACTAGAAATTTGCAGCCATGTGTATTTGCTTAATTTGTTGCTAAGTTAATAAATGTTTAATTTAGTTTTATATAAGCACAGTGGCACTGCCACACAACATTATGGGGGGTATCCTCAATGTGAAGGTGGGATTTCGTCTCCACAAGGACCGTGTGGTGGTCACTCCTACCGATATTGTCATGGACAGATACATCTGTGGCAGGCAGGTTGGTGAGGATGAGGTCAAGTATGTTTTTCCCTCTTGGTTCTCTCACCACCTGCCACAGACCCAGTCTAGCAGCTACGTCATTTAGGACTTGGCCAACTCGGTCAGTAGTGGTGCTACCCAGCCACTCTTGGTGATGGACATTGAAGTCCCCCACCCAGAGTACATTCTGCGCCTTTGCCACCCTCAGTGCTTCCTCCAAGTAATGTTCAACATGGAGGAGCACTGATTCATCAGCTGAGGGAGGGCGGTACATGGTAATCAGCAGGAGGTTTCCTTGCCCATGTTTGACCTGATACTACAAGACTTCATGGGGTCCAGAGTCGATGTTGAGGACTCCAGGGCAACTCCCTCCTGACTGTATACCACTGTGCTGTCACCTCTGCTGGGTCTGTCCTGTCAGTGGGACAGGGCATACCCAGGGATGGTGTTGGTGGTATTTAGTACATTATCTGTAAGGTATAATTCCCTGAGGATGACTATGTCAGGCCATTGCTTGATTAGTCTATGAGACAGCTCTCCCAATTTTGGCACTAGCCCCTAGAGGTTAGTAAGGAGGACTTTGCAGGATCGACAGGGCTGAGATTGCCATTGTCTTTTCCAGTGCCTAGTCGATGCTGATGCCAGATGATCCACCTGGTTTCATTCCTTTCGTAGTGGATTGTTACAATTGAGTGGTTTGCTAGGCCATTTCAGAGGACAGTTAAGAGTCAACCACATTGCTGTGGGTCTGGAGTCACATATAGATTTCCTTGCCTAAAGGCACTAGACCTTGAACCAGGTGGGTTTTCACAACATTCAACAATGGTTGCACCATCATCATTAAACTTTTAATTCCAGATTTTAATTGAATTCAAATTCTACCATCTGCCATGGCAGGATTCAAACCCAGGTCCCCAGAACATTACCCTGGGTCTCTGGATTACTACAGAGATGAAAACAAAAAAACTGCTGATGCTGGAAATCCAAAACAAAAACAGAATTACCTGGAAAAACTCAGCAGGTCTGGCAGCACGGCGGAGAAGAAAAGAGTTGACGTTTCGAGTCCTCATGACCCTTCGACAGAACTTGAGTTCGAGTACAAGAAAGAGTTGAAATATAAGCTGGTTTAAGGTGTGTGGGGGTGCGGAGAGAGAGAGAGAGAGAGAGAGAGAGAGAGGTGGAGGGGATTGGTGTGGTTGTAGGGACAAACAAGCAGTGATAGAAGCAGATCATCAAAAGATGTCAACAACAATAGAACAAAAGAACACATAGGTGTTAAAGTTGGTGATACTATCTAAACGAATGTGCTAATTAAGAATGGATGGTAGGGCACTCAAGGTATAGCTCTAGTGGGGGTGGGGAGAGCATAAAAGATTTTAAAATATTTAAAAATAATGGAAATAGGTGGGAAAAGAAAAACCTATATAATTTATTGGGGAAAAAAAGGAAGGGGGAAACAGAAAGGGGGTGGGGATTGGGGAGGGAGCTCAAGACCTAAAGTTGTTGAATTCAATATTCAGTCCGGAAGGCTGTAAAGTGCCTAGTCGGAAGATGAGGTGCTGTTCCTCCAGTTTGCGTTGGGCTTCACTGGAACAATGCAGCAAGCCAAGGACAGACATGTGGGCAAGAGAGCAGGGTGGAGTGTTAAAATGGCAAGCGACAGGGAGGTCTGGGTCATTCTTGCGGACAGACCGCAGGTGTTCTGCAAAGCGGTCGCCCAGTTTACGTTTGGTCTCTCCAATGTAGAGGAGACCACATTGGGAGCAACGAATGCAGTAGACTAAGTTGGGGGAAATGCAAGTGAAATGCTGCTTCACTTGAAAGGAGTGTTTGGGCCCTTGGATGGTGAGGAGAGAGGAGGTGAAGGGGCAGGTGTTGCATCTTTTGCATGGGCATGGGGTGGTGCATTAGGAGGGGGTTGAGGAGTAGGGGGTGATGGAGGAGTGGACCAGGGTGTCCCAGAGGGAGCGATCCCTACGGAATGCCGACAGGGGGGTGAAGGGAAGATGTGTTTGTTGGTGGCATCATGCTGGAGTTGGCGGAAATGGCGGAGGATGATCCTTCGAATGCGGAGGCTGGTGGAGTGATAAGTGAGGACAAGGGGGACCCTATCATGTTTCTGGGAGGGAGGAGAAGGCGTGAGGGCAGATGCACAGGAGATGGGCCGGACACGGTTGAGGGCCCTGTCAACGACCGTGGGTGGAAAACCTCGGTTAAGGAAGAAGGAGGACATGTCAGAGGAACTGTTTTTGAATGTAGCATCATCGGAATAGATGCGATGGAGGTGAAGGAACTGAGAGAATGGAATGGAGTCCTTACAGGAAGCGGAGTGTGAGGAGCTGCAGTCAAGGTAGATGTGGGAGTTGGTGGGTTTGTACTGGATATTGGTGGACAGTCTATCACCAGAGATTGAGACAGAGAGGTCAAGGAAGGGAAAGGAAGTGTCAGAGATGGACCCCGTGAAAATGATGGAGGGGTGGAGATTGGAAGCAAAATTAATAAATTTTTCCAAGTCCCGACGAGAGCATGAAGCGGCACCAAAGTAATCATCGATGTACCGGAGAAAGAGTTGTGGAAGGGGGCAGGAGTAGGACTGGAACAAGGAATGTTCCACATACCCCATAAAGAGACAGGCATAGCTGGGGCCCATGCGGGTACCCATAGCCACACCTTTTATTTGGAGGAAGTGAGAGGAGCTGAAGGAGAAATTGTTCAGCGTGAGAACAAGTTCAGCCAGAGGGAGGAGAGTAGTGGTGGATGGGGATTGTTCGGGCCTCTATTCGAGGAAGAAGCTAAGGGCCCTCAGACCATCCTGGTGGGGGATGGAGGTGTAGAGGGATTGGACGTCCATGGTGAAGAGGAAGCGGTTGGGGCCAGGGAACTGGAAATTGTTGATGTGACGTAAGGTGTCAGAGGAATCACGGATGTAGGTGGGAAGGGACTGGACAAGGGGAGAGAGAAGGGAGTCAAGATAACAAGAAATGAGTTCTGTGGGGCAGGAGCAAGCTGAGACGATCGGTCTACCGGGTCAGTTTAATCTCCACCCCTCCATCATTTTCACGTGGTCCATCTCTGACACTTCCCTTCCCTTCCTTGACCTCTCTGTCTCAATCTCTGGTGATAGATTGTCCACCAATATCCATTACAAACCCACCGACTCCCACTGCTACCTCGACTACAGCTCCTCACACCCCGCTTCCTATAAGGACTCCATCCCATTCTCTCAGTTCCTTCACCTCCATCGCATCTGTTCCGATGATGCTACCTTCAAAAACAGTTCCTCTGACATGTCCTCCTTCTTCCTTAACCGAGGTTTTCCACCCACGGTCGTTGACAGGGCCCTCAACCGTGTCCGGCCCATCTCCCGCGCATCTGCCCTCACGCCTTCTCCTCCCTCCCAGAAACATGATAGGGTCCCCCTTGTCCTCACTTATCACTCCACCAGCCTCAGCATTCGAAGGATCAACCTCCGCCATTTCCGCCAACTCCAGCATGATGCCACCACCAAACACATCTTCCCTTCACCCCCCTTATCGGCATTCCGTAGGGATCGCTCCCTCCGGGACACCCTGGTCCACTCCTCCATCACCCTCTACTCCTCGTTGACATCTTTTGATGATCTGCTTCTATCACTGCTTGTTTGTCCCTACAACCACACCCCCCCCCCACCTCTTTGTCTCTCTATCTCTCCGCCCCCCACACACACACCTTAAACCAGCTTATATTTCAACTCTTTCTTGGACTCGAACGCAAGTTCTGTCGAAGCGTCATGAGGACTCGAAACGTCAACTCTTTTCTTCTCCGCCGATGCTGCCACACCTGCTGAATTTTTCCAGGTAATTCTGTTTTTGTCTCTGGATTACTAGTCCAGCGACAATACCACTACACCACCAAGACACCACCTCCCCCATTAGATTTGCTGCTGTGCCGTTACAGCGTATTTGGCCAGATTTTGTTGTGGCAGGGCATCTAATAGCATATGCCATTACTTGAACTTGCTCTTGCATATTTAGCTTTTTAATTTTTTTGTGTCACAAGTTGCTGGAAGTGCAGGCTGATTACATCACAGTATCACAGTGAAAGCATCTGGGACCTGAGTGAAGAGAACAAGCAGTAGTGTATCTCATTAACCAGTCAGGAGGATTGAAAAGGTATCAGTGCTAGGACCAAGCAAGAAGTGTAAATTACAGTGAATTAATTCAATGCCAAATCAAGTAGAGAAAGAGAAATAAAGAGAAGGGAAAGAAAGATTGGATTAAGAGAAAAAAAACAGAATTGAAAAGTTAGAAGAAAAGTAACTTTTGATGTAACATATCTAAAATCTCCAAGAATTAAAACCTAAAGGAATGAGACTCCACATTTGTAATAGTCCATTTTCACTGTCAAGGAGGTTGATTGGCAGTATTTAACAATTATCATTTCATTAAAAGGTGCTTGGGTGAACTGACCGAGACTTAAATTTCTGTGGCGAGTTTAGTTTTAATTTACAATGCAAATACAGCAACTACATGACATTCAAGGCCTCTCAATGGTGAAAAAGACACTGAGATGATGTTTTCATGAAGCTAATGGCAGAGAGACACAACTCAAATAGCAACATTTGCTTATCAATGTGTAAATGCAGATCTGCCCCTCACCCAGAGTCTCTCTACCATATGTGCAAAAAATTAGTGTCAGCACTATAAGCCTCACTGTTACTTTGATAGCAAAATTTGACACATTTTAATCATTTTCTAAGCAAATAGTGGATTAAATTTGGTTTGGGGAGCACAGAGGTCTAACCTATGAATGAGTATAGCCAATATTGCCTTGCTGTGAATTCTGGACCATTACTGTTTTTTTGGGTTTTCTGTGTTTTTTGTGTGACTTTCATTAAAATCAGTACTTTGTTTTCTTCCTTAACTATCTTTTTTTGTATGGGAGAGATTACTAACTTATTTAGAAAGGAAGCGATTGGAGTGGGTGGGGGCTTGGGGTGCTCACAAAAACGTTTTTCAAGGATTACAAACAAGCCTTGTGTAAATTCTGCTTAGGGGTCAGAACTACACATGCATCCATTGTTTTAGAATCTGTTTTACAGATTATATGAAACATTATAATGCATATCCTAATGTAGTATCCTGTGGATTTTGTAGTTGTGGCTCGAGACCACTGCTTTCCCTGCTATGAACTTTCTTGAATGGTGCCAACAGATTTCCTGTTTGTCCCTGCCTTATTGGATTAGACCTGGCTGAAAGCCAATATTTCTGTAGAGTAAACATCAGCTTCTTCTGTTTATTTCCTGTAGCTTACTGAGGAAGATTGTGGTCTAATTTTTAAAAAATTCTTTCATGTGATGTGAACATCGCTGGCAGGGACAGCATTCGATACCCTTCTCTAATTGCTCTCGAAGAGGTTGATGGGGATCTACCTTCTTGAACTGTTGCAGTCCATCTGGTGTAGGTACATCCGCAGTGCTGTTAGGGAAGGAGTTCCAGGATTTTGACACAGTGACAGTGAAGGAACGGTGACATATTTCCAAGTCAGGATGGTGAGTGTCTTGGAGGGAAACATGCAACTGGTGATGTCCCCATGTGCCTGCTGTCCTTGTCCTCCTAGGCAATAGAGGTTACAGGTTTGGAAAGTGATGTTGAAGGAGCCTTGATGAGTTGTTACAGTGCATCTTGTAGAGGGAACACAATACTGCCCCTGTGAACTGGTGGCTGAGGGACTGAATGTTTAAGATGGTGAATTCAGTACCAGTCAAGCAGGCTTCTTTGTCCTGGATGGTGTTAAGCTTCTTGAGTGTTGTTGGAGTTACACTCAGCCAGGCAAGAGGACAGTATTTCATCACGTTCCTGATTTGTGCCTTGTAAATGGTGGACCAGACTCTCAGGAGTCAGGAGATGAGCTACTCATGCTGAATTCCCAGCCTCTGACCTTCTCTTGTAGCCTCAATATTTGTATGGCTGTTCTAGTTCAGTTTCTGGTTAATGGTAAGCCCAGGATTTGGATAGTAGGGGATTCAGCAATGGTAATGCCATTGAATGTCAAGGGGACATGGTTAGATTCTGTCTTGTTGGTGATGGTCATTACTTGTCAGTTGTGTGGCGTGAATGTTACTTGACATTTATCTGCCAAGCCTGAACATTGTCCACCTTTTGTCTGTATGTGGGCACATATCTGAGGAAGCGTGAATGGTACTAAACACTGTGCAATCATCAGCAAACATCCCTACTTCTGAAGTTATGATGAAAGAAAGGTCATTAATGAAGCAGCTAAAGGTGGTTGGGCCTATGGCTGTGTCCTGAGGAACTCTTGCAGCAATGTCCTGGACTGAGATGATTGGCCTCCAACAAACACAACCATCTTTCTCTGTATTAGGTACGGATCCAACCAATCTTTGGTTCTACATATGATGTATGAAATTTCAATATAATTTTGACTGACCCAAAATTGTGTAAACCTGGTATTCTCCTTTGTATAAATAAATTAGAAGAGCTGAGAGAGAAAAAGAAAACGATGTAGATGGATAGATCATTTTTAAAATGATTCATTCACAGGATGTGGGTGTCGCTGGCTGGGCCAACATTAATTGCCCATCCCTAATCACCCTTGAGAAGGTGGTGGTGAGCTGCCTTCTTGAAGTTTAGGAGCCCGTGAGGTGTATGAACACCCACAGTGCTGTTAGGGAGGGAGTTCCAGGATTTTGAACCAGCAACAGTGAAGGAATGGCAATATATTTCCAAGTCAGGACGGTGAGTGGCTTGGAGAGGAACTTCCAGGTGGTGGGGTTCACATGTATCTGCTGCTCTTGTCCTTCTAGATGGCAGGGGTCGTGGGTTTGGAAGGTGCTGTCTAAGCAGCCTGGGTGTGTTTCTGCAATGCATCTTGTAGATGGTACACACTGCTGCTACTGTGCATTGGTGGTGAAGGGAGTGAATGTTTATGGATGTGGTGCCAATCAAGCAGGCTGCTTTGTCCTGGATGGTGTCAAGCTTCTTGAGTGTTGTGGGAGCTGCACTCATCCAAGCAAGTGGAGAACATTCCATCACACTCCTGACTTGTGCCTTATAGATGGTGGACAGGCTTTTGTGGAGTCAGGAGGTGAGTCACTCACCACAGGATTCCTAGCCTTTGACCAGCTCTTGTAGCCACAGTATTTAAATGGCTAGTTCAGATTAGTTTCTGGTTAATGGTAACCCACAAGATGTTGATAGTGAGGGATTCAGAAATGGTAATGCCATTGAATTTCAAGGGGCAATGGTTAGATTCTCTCTTGTTGGAGATGGTCATTGCCTGGTACTTGTGTGGCGTGAATGTTCCTTGCCACTTGTAAGCCCAAGCCTGGATATTGTCCAGGTCTTGCTGCATATGGACATGGACTGCTTCAGTATCTGAGGAGTTATGAATGGTGCTGAACATTGTGCAATCATCAGAAAACATCTTCACTTCTAACTTTATGATGGAAGGGAGGTCATTGATGAAGCAGCTGAAGATGGTTGGGCCTAGGACACTACCCTGAGGAACTCCTGAAGTGATGCTCTGGAGCTGAGATGACTGACCTCCAACAACCGCAACACTTCCTTTCTGCTAGGTATGACTCCAGCTAGTGGAGAGTTTTCCCCCTGATTCTCATTGACTCCAATTTTGCTACAGCTCCTTGATACTGCACTCGGTCAAATGCTGCCTTAATGTCAAGGGCAGTCAGTCTCACCTCACCTCTGGAGTTCAGCACTTTTGACAATGTTTGAACCCAAGGCTGTAATGAGATCAGGAGCTGATTGGCCTTGGCAGAACCCAAACTGAGCGTCAGTGAGCAGGTTATTGCTAAGCAAGTGCTGCTTGATAGCACTGTTATGACCCCTTCCATTACTTTACTGATAATAGAGAGTAGACTGATGGCCTGGTAATATTCCGGGTTGGATTTGTCCTGCTTTTTGTGTACAGGTCATAACTGGGCAATTTTCTTCATTACATGCCTCTTGCATCAATAAGTGCAGATTGTAGTCATCTGCTTGCTTTGCTCTTCCCACAACAGCTATACTATCTGCGACACAGATGCATCCAGGTACAATGCATATAATGCAGTCCGTTGAGCTTGAAAGAGATCCTGGCTAACAGATAGCTCAGAAGGAAGTCATTGAAAGCAGCATCATCCAAATGGGGTATGAAATGTAGAAAGCTGTTGGGACTTCTCAGTGAGCTGTACTGACTGGTAACCATGTTTGACATCAAGCTTTGAAAAGAACATTGCACCTGAAAATCTCAGATTTAACTCTTCCAATGTGCATATTTTGTAAGGACACCATTTCAAAGCTACATTTAGATGTCGTGGATTGAGGTATATTATCAATAATCAGTCTTTCTTTATAACACATGTGATTGAGCTGCACCAATCTATGTGCCCTTGTACTCTTCTACTGATTCCATCTTTCTCCATTTTGTATAGCTTGACCTTCAATTTGTCTTGTATATAGAGGCTGCACTTACATGGTGGATCAGTTGATGGGCTTGCATTCTTTGGTAAGTGTAATGCTGCAGCTCCCTTGAAACTCCCAATTTTGTTGAAATATTCTGAATACTCCAATGTTAGGTTGTGAACTGAGGTGATAGGGATAGTTTCTGAGGTTGATCTACCTTAATGTCTGACTGATTCCATGGATTGCTATTAGTGTGAGTTGATGACATGCCAGTAGGCCTGCAATTGTTGGGCCTTTAGTTTTCATGATGTAGAAGATCTGTGACCCCCAGGAGGATTGATTATACTTGTACTCCAGGACTATGGATCCTGCACATGGAATAAGTGAATTATTGTACACTGAACATTTCACAGCGGTAGGTTTTGCCATGGCCTTCCACATCTGTGGATACATATCTTTTAGAATTTGCAAAGATAGTATGTTGGCACTTGCCTCTGCATCAATCATGGCCAATAATGAGTAGTTACCAACTTTCTTAGGACAGATAATTTGAGCCTTAGTAAACACTTCAGATGGTGTGGTGGCATCTATGTTTTCCATGAGACTGACAGCATGAAACATGTGTACACCACTCTTCCCCTCATTGTGTACATCATTGTCATTTTCTGGTTTGTCAATCATCTCACGTACATGTTTCTGATGGGATCCCGGATGGCACTCCTAATGCTTGAAGCTATCTGTTGTGTATGGCCTGTTCGGATCAGTGCATGGCTCTTTGTAGCAGCATTAGCCTTTGCTCTAGTGCACTGCTGCTACCAATGGCCTTTTCTGCCATATGCCTTGCAGAATTGGTGAAAAACTGGGCATTTCCTTGGTGCATGCAGAAGGCACACCCCCCACATGTCTTGCTAGATTTAGGTGTTTTAGTGAATGCATCAACAATTGGGGTTGTACTGAAGACCTGTAAGCTTTGTCGACCTGTGAAGATCATTTTGTACTTATGTCCAACTTTGAGTAGCTTTTCAATGTTATACATTTTGTGCTTGTCGAGCAGATCTTTCTGGAATGCCTCCATGGGAGTGGATATGATCACCAACTCAACAATTCTGTCTACTAGCTCTACGTTTGAAAAATCACAGCACCTACCCTTTATTCTGCATCTGCTGATAAAGTGGCCTATGGATTCTGTAGGCTGTTGTCAAAATAACATGAACTCTAGTTGATGATTATGGAAGCTTAATCTAACTCTGAACTGCTCTTCCTACGTAGTCCGTGTCTTTTGGGGATCCTTTAGCTATTCTTCAGTTAACCCTGCCGTGTTCAGAGATAAAAACAAAAAACTGCGGATGCTGGAAATCCAAAACAAAAACAGAATTACCTGGAAAAACTCAGCAGGTCTGGCAGCATCGGCGGAGAAGAAAAGAGTTGACGTTTCGAGTCCTCATGACCCTTCAACAGAGGCTCTGCGTCTCTGTTGAAGGGTCATGAGGACTCGAAACGTCAACTCTTTTCTTCTCCGCCGATGCTGCCAGATCTGCTGAGTTTTTCCAGGTAATCCTGCCATGTTCAGCCTGCGTAGACCTTCACTCCCGATTACTAGGTGAATTTTTATGGCTTGCCTATCTAGTTCAGATACACCTGAATCAAGAAAACACAGCTCTATATGCTATTTAAACATTTTGAATTTGGAAACTAGGTCAACTGCATCCTAAATTTTGTGGACATTCTGGCAATATCTCTTTGACCTTCCTTCTTTTGTAGTACCTATGATGAGTGTTGCTGTAATCCTTTTCATGTGGTTTCACAAAGCTCCATCCAAGAAGATGAATTGTGGTGGGAATGGACCACAGATTAATGGTACCTTTGCTTTTTATACAACTTATTATTCAGGAACTCCCAGAGCCACCAATTATAATCACAATTTTCTCTTGCCCAATTTTTAATACTTTTTATTTTGCTTGACTCTCCCTCATTCACTATCGATCCGACCCACACCCTGTTCACTCACCTTTCTCAACTGAGCTAACCCAGTGCCCGTCCTCTTGACACGCTGCCCCTTTCATAGAACTGACAGGCTATGTGCTGCAATCTCACCACAACAGATCCATCTGCTTATCAGTTCTTTACTTGAGCACCAGTTCAGCGCTGTGTCTTCAAAGATTTTCTTCGCAGTCAAGGCGCTGCATTTTCAACACTCTCACGCTGTGACTTTGTTGCGATCTGACCAAAATGTCAAGGGTCACCTCATGCCATGTATCACGATCTAAGGCAGTTCACCATGTTGCAGCAACGCTGCCACCTGTCTTATCACCGCTGATCACCAGGTTGCATTATTAAAATGATATAATACCTAATTGCTTGTAAGGAATTGGATAAACATGTAGTAGGTTCATTTATTAAGACTAGGCAAGTGAGAACAGTCTCAGGTGATAACAACAACATGCCGATGCACCGAGCTCAACACTGGAAGGATGGTGGCTGCCATGGAGATTTTGGTCCAGGACATGGATCCTGCACTGCTGTGCAGTCTCAACTCCATCGCTGACACCATAGTCAGCTTCCAACAGATTGCCTTGTGGGATTATGATGTTGTGGCGATAACGGAGACCTAGCTTAAGGAAGGGCAGATCTGGGTGCTAAATATTCCTGGTTGCAATGGATTCAGAAAAAATAGGAATGGGGAAAAAGGAGGAGGGGTGGTGTTTTTGGTTAAGGAGAGTATTACAGTACTGGATGTGTTGGATGATTCAAGGACAGAATCGATTTGGCTAGAGCTAAGAAATAAGAAGTGTGCAATTACATTGCTCGGTGTAATATATAGAACACCAGCTAGTGGGAAGGATATAGAGGGATAAATCTTCAAGGAAATTACAGAGAGGTGTAAACTTCGTAGAGTAATTATAATGTGGGACTTTAATTATCCGTATATAGACTGGGACAGTGGTAGTGGAAGGGGCAGTGAAGGACAAGCGTTCCTAGATTGTGTTCAGGAGAAATTCCTATAGCAGTATGTGTCCAGTCCAACAAGAAAGGAGGCACTGCTAGACCTGGTACCTGGGAATGAGGTGGGCCAAGTAGATCAAATGACAACGGGGGAGCATTTAGGGGAGACTGACCATTGTATCATAAGGCTCAAGGTGACAATAGAAAATGACATTGGTCAATCCAAAGTAAGAATAATCAACTGGCACAGAGCAGACTTCAACAGGGCAAGAACGGAGCTGGGCCAGATAGACTGGAACCAACGATTGGCGGGAAAAACAGTAGCTGAAGAATAGGTTACCTTCAAAGAGGAGATGGTTTGGGCACAGTAAAGGTATGTTCCCTCAAAAGGGAAGGGAAGGACAAACAAACCCAGAGCTCCCTGGATGACAGAGGAGATAGAAATTAAATTAAAGAAGAAAAAGTATGCTTACGACAGGTGTCAGGTAACAAATACAATTGAGAACCAAGCTGAGTACAGAAGGTTCAGAAGGGATGCGAAAAAGCAAATACAAGAATCAAAGAGGGATTATGAAAAAAGACTGGCAGCTAACATAAAAGGATATCCCAAAATATTCTATAAGCACATCAACAGGGAAAGGGTGGTAAAAGGAGGAGTAGGGCTGATAATGGACTAAAAAGGGGATTTACACATAGAGGCAAGAGGCATGGATGAGGTGTTAAATGAATATTTTGCATCTGTCTTTACCTACGAGGCAGATGCTGTCCAGGCCATGGTGACAGGGGAGGGAACTCAGTCACTAGAAGGGTTTAAAATTGATAAGGAGGAGGTATTGGATAAGCTGTGGGTACTTAAAGTTGATAAGGCACCAGGACCGGATGAGATGCACCCAAGAATATTGAAGGAAGTGAGAGTGGAAATTGCAGCGGCACTGGCAATAATCTTTCAATGTTCCCTGGATTCAGGCACCTCGCCAGAGGGCTGGGGAATTTCATACATTATGCCCTTATTCAAAAAAGGTTTGTAAAGGTCTGCCCTGCAATTACAGACCAGTCAGTTTAACTTCGGTGGTGGGGAAACTTCTAGAAACAATTATGTAGGATAAAATTAATAGTCACATGGAAAAATGTGCGTTGATTCAGAAGAGTCAGCATGGATTTGTTAAAGAAAAATCATGTCTAACTAGATGGCTGGAGTTTTTTGAAGAGGTAACAGAGATGGGTGATGAGGGCAAGGCTGTTGAAGTGGTGTATATGGACTTCCAAAAGGCATAAGATACAGTGCCATACAACAGGCTTATGAGGAAAGTTATAGGTCGTGGAATAAAAGGGACAGTAGCAATGTTGGTACAAGATTGGCTGAGGGATAGGAAACCGAGAGTAATGGTTAATGGGTATTTTTCAGGCTAGAAGAAAGTTTGTATTGGAATTCCCCAGAGGTCAGTTTTGGGACACTTGCTTTTCTTGATATATATAAATGATCTAGATCTTGGTGTGCAGGGATCAATTTCACAGTTTGCAGATGGGAGAATTGTAAGCTGTGAGGAGGACAGTGTAGAAGTTCAAAAGGACATTGACACATTAGTGGAGTGGGCAGATAAGGTGGCAGATGAAGTTCAATGCGGAGAAATGTGAGGTGAAACACTTTGGCACAAAGAACATGGAGAGATAGTATAAAATAAAGGGTAGTATTCTAAAGGGTGTGCAGGAGCAGAGGGCCCTCGGTGTACATATACATTAATCATTAAATGTGGCAGAACAGTTAGGGAGAGCTGTTTCTAAAGCGTACAGTATTCTAGGCTTCATTAACAGGGGCATAAAGTACAAGAGCAGGGAGGTTGTGATGAACTTATATAAGACACTAGTTAGACCTCAACTTGAGTATTGTGTACAGTTCTGGGTGCTGCATTATAGGAGGGATGTGAATGCGTTGGAGAGAGTGCAGAAAAGGTTTATGAGAATGGTTCCAGGGAGGAGACACTTCAGTTATGAGGAAAGATTGAAGAAGTTGGGGCAGTTTTCCTTTGAGAAGAGAAGTCTAAGACGAGACTTGATAGAAGTTTTCAAAATAATGAGAGGTCTGGACAGAGTAAATGAAGATAAACTGTTCCGCTCTTAAAAGGATTGAGATAGAGAGGGCACAATTTTAAAGTATTTTGCAAAAGAAGCAAATGTGAGGTGAGAAAGAACATTTTCACACAGCGAGCAGTTAGGGTCTGGAATAGACTGCCTGGAAATGTGGTGGAGGTAGGTTTGATCAAGGCATTCAAGAGGGCATTGGATGATTATTTAAATAGAAACAATGTGCAGGGTTACGGGGAAAAGACAGGGATTGGCATTAAGCTAAAATGCTCAGACAGCAGGTGCAGACAGGATGGGCTGTAACAATTCTGTGATCCTGTGAAGTATATAAGATCTTGAACTGTATTGACAATGTCGATGTGGAAAGGATGTTTTGGCTTGTGGGTAACTCTCGAACTAGGGGGCAATTAAAATTAAGAGTTGCCCTTTTGAGACAGAGAAGTTTTTTCTCTCAGATGGTTGTGCGACTTTGGAATTCTCAGCTTCAGAAGGCAGTGGAAGCGGGGCTATTGAATATTTTTAAGGCAGAGGTAGATAGATTCTTGTTAGGCAAGGGAATCAAAGGTTATTGGGGGTAGATGGGAATGTAGAATTTGAAACACAAACAGATGAGCCATGATCTTATTGAATGGTGGAATAGGCTCAAGGGGCCAAATAGCCTACCTTTGCTCCTATTTCATAAGTTCTTCAAGGTAATGCCATGGGATCTTCATCCACACAAGGAGGCATGAAACCTCAGTTTAACATCTCATCCAAAAGCTGGCACCTCCGACAGTGTGGTACTCCCTCAGTGCTGCACTGGTGTGTCAGCCCTGATCTTTGTGCCTAATCCCTGGATTAGGAACTTGAGGGACCTTGTGATTCAGTGGCAAGAGTGCTACCAAATGAGACATGGCTGACACAGGGATATTCTAGCATTGGGAAAAATATTCTTGTAGAGTGCTGTTATTCCTTTATACTTAATGATGAAACCCATGTTCTGCACTGTGTCATTCCCTACCCTATTTTGTCTTTAAGGCTTATTTGGAGGAAAATGCAGGTATCAGCCATGACTCACATTGACTAAAGTTGTTGTGTGGTCATCACTTGAGCCACAAATACCAGTTTCCTTACCTTAGCTGAGGAAACCCCCATCCCCACCTGACTACAAAACTACTCCACGCCACCCATGATAAAAATAAAAGCCTCACTGTCAATCCAGCAACATCAATCTTCATATCCACGCTTGATACCACTGTTCCTTCACATACTGCTTGGCATTAGATTGCCATCGTCTTACCGGCTCCCTGAAAGCCAGACTGTTTGGCTCTGGAGCTACTTATGGTGCCATGTCCATCCCATCCATGGCACAACAGCATACATTTATTCACAGGCAACAGTACCTTTAAATAAACATAAAAACAACTGATGCGCAAATTGCTACCTCTGGCACACACGAGATAATTGAAAAGCTTCATCAGATGGCTCTCTCAAGGCCTTTAACCAAGCCCAATCCTTTAACAGTGCCAGTGCATCTGACACCCAGAATGTACTCAGACTTTCTTTATTTGCCTCCTGTGGCAAACAAAATTACACCCCCAAGGAAACTCCTTCACTGCAATAAGCTCAGACAATCAACTCCTGCTCCTAAAGGGAAACACTTCCAGAGTGATTCATGTTATTTCCTCTCAAGCAAGGCTGGGGAAAGAAGATTGGCACTCTTGAGTAATGGCATCCCTCATGTTGATGACCATTTTTAAAAACCAAAATTGCTTACAAGTATTTCTTTAAAATTAAATTGGCCAGAAAGGGTAAACAACATTGGGCTTTGGGTTTAAAGTCAATAAACATGTACAAGGCATTGCTTGGTTTTGATTTTTATTTTAGGATTTTCAGTACTTATTTTTAGACTTTCTTCTGCACTGAATCTAGTGTATTATCAGTGATTTCAATTTTCGTTGATTAATAAAGTTAAAATTGTTATAAGAAATGACAAAATAGGTGTAATGTCCCGAAGACATAAAAGAAATCATAAACTGATAAATCAAATATTAACTTTTAGATTTATTTAAAAAGTGAACGTTGCTGAATCAAAACTATAGGTCACACAGCTTTGGTGTCCGAAAGTTTCCAACAGTATTTACAGGGTAAAAGTTCAACCCTCATCCTTGTGCGATCTCACACCTCTCAATGTGGGTACACATTACAATCAACAAAACCAGGGACCAGCAGAAAATTTGTTTTCCCAGCCTGGTCCCATTACAAAGGGAAAGTCATCAAACCTCGTTACAACTGCAGAGGCACTAAAAGCCACCATTTATCTTCTAAGGTGGACAATGGAGTTTGACCAGAAGCAGCCTGCAACTGACTCATTAATGGGCAACATTATGCAACCTAAGCCTCAGGGTTTTAATATTATATTCCGAGGCTTGCAGCTCAGACTGCTGTTTAAATTCCAGCCTGCAAACATCAAAGTAGGACACCAGGTTGACCAACAGTCTGCATAAAGTCTAAGCCTCATCAAATCCTGTTTCTCTGGAAGGTTCCCATCATCGCCTGCCGAGCAGACCAATTCTCTGTATACCAACCTCAACTTACTGTGTCACCATCAGCTTTAAAGGACTTTTGTAAAATACTGCATCAACTAGTTGAACTGTAGCTCCTCTGTGAAGGAACCCGCACTGATCCTTTATTTTCTGGGCTCTGACAATCACGCAAACTGATATTCACATCTGTGGTGCTTTTTTCTTTTAAGTTATTTATAGTTGTAAAAACTCCTCTTTCCTATTTTCTTATTGTGTGCTTGCGTGTGTATGAAGTTGTGACCATTCCCGGGTTTGAATGTGTGAACAAACTATACTTCTGATTTAACCCTAAAGAGAGTTTGCTGTGAGTCACTTTAAAAATTGACCTCACAATGAGAGGGTTTGGGGAAACACACCTAAGCCTATTTCAAAAATTAAAAACACCTATACTTGCAGACAGATGGTGAGAAAAATAAAGTTCAGTTTTGCCTTCCTCCTCTGTCCATAACACAAGGATTGATCAAAAATGATTTCCAACAGCTTATTTTTCATTTATTAGTTTCACAAATGGTCAAGTTCCTAGTAAACGATTGTAAAACACAGGTGTTATGCCACAATCATAATCTACATTTAAAATATTGTCTGATATTAAAAAAACTTCCTAAACATTGCAGTTATGATCTAATTTTATTTGTAGAACAGATAAACAGTACAACAATAAAATAAAAACAGAATTACCTAGAAAAACTCAGCAGGTCTGGCAGCATCGGCGGAGAAGAAAAGAGTTGACGTTTCAAGTCCTCATGACCCTTCGACAGAACTTGAGTTCGAGTCCAAGAAAGAGTTGAAATATAAGCTGGTTTAAGGTGTGTGTGTGGGGGGCGGAGAGATAGAGAGAGAGAGAGGTGGGGGGGTGTGGTTGTAGGGACAAACAAGCAGTGATAGAAGCAGATCATCAAAAGATGTCAACGACAATAGTACAATAGAACACATAGGTGTTAAAGTTAAAGTTGGTGATATTATCTAAACGAATGTGCTAATTAAGAATGGATGGTAGAGCACTCAAGGTATAGCTCTAGTGGGTTTTTTTTTATATAATGGAAATAGATGGGAAAAGGAAAATCTTTATAATTTATTGGAAAAAAAAGGAAGGGGGAAACAGAAAGGGGGTGGGGATGGGGGAGGGAGCTCACGACCTAAAGTTGTTGAATTCAATATTCAGTCCGGAAGGCTGTAAAGTCCCTAGTCGGAAGATGAGGTGTTGTTCCTCCAGTTTACGTTGGGCTTCACTGAAACAATGCAGCAAGCCAAGGACAGACATGTGGGCAAGAGAGCAGGGTGGAGTGTTAAAATGGCAAGTGACAGGGAGGTCTGGGTCATTCTTGTGGACAGACCGCAGGTGTTCTGCAAAGCGGTCGCCCAGTTTACGTTTGGTCTCTCCAATGTAGAGGAGACCACATTGGGAGCAACGAATGCAATAGAGTAAGTTGGGGGAAATGCAAGTGAAATGCTGCTTCACTTGAAAGGAGTGTTTGGGTCCTTGGACGGTGAGGAGAAAGGAAGTGAAGGGGCAGGTGTTGCATCTTTTGCGTGGGCATGGGGTGGTGCCATAGGAGGGGGTTGAGGAGTAGGGGGTGATGGAGGAGTGGACCAGGGTGTCCCAGAGGGAGCAATCCCTATGGAATGCCGATAAGGGGGGTGAAGGGAAGATGTGTTTGGTGGTGGCATCATGCTGGAGTTGGCGGAAATGGCGGAGGATGATCCTTTGAATGCGGAGGCTGGTGGAGTGATAAGTGAGGACAAGGGGGACCCTATCATGTTTCTGGGAGGGAGGAGAAGGCGTGAGGGCGGATGCGCGGGAGATGGGCCGGACACGGTTGAGGGCCCTGTCAACGACCGTGGGTGGAAAACCTCGGTTAAGGAAGAAGGAGGACATGTCAGAGGAACTGTTTTTGAATGTAGCATCATCGGAACAGATGTGACGGAGGCGAAGGAACTGAGAGAACGGGATGGAGTCCTTACAGGAAGCGGGGTGTCTCATTTGAGTGATTTTTCATAAATTGAACCTGATGAATTGCACTATACATCTCGAGTACATCCTTGACATAAATACACCTTACAACATTGATGCTTGACATTGGCAAGGTCAATATGTCCAAAACAAAGTATGACAAGCCATGCTACTGTAAACAGGTTTCCAGTCCAAACTGAAGATGTTTCTTTATAGAAATGAGTTAGCAAGTTACTTAGGAAAGAGTATACAGTTGCAGCAGGGACTTCAAGACAAATAATAAACTTACACTGGCTTTAAAGAATTGTCGTTTGTCTTTGGGTCAGGAATTTGTGCTGAATGCCAAAATAATACTTCATTCATTTCAAAAGGAATAGGGATATCAAATTTAGATATGAAGATTGATATTGCAGGATCGACAGTGAGGTTTTTATTTTTATTAAGGGTGGTGGGGAGGAGTTTTTAGCCAGGAAGGGGAAGGGCCTTCCTTAACTATGGTAAGGAAACTGATATTCGTGGCTCAGGAGCTGGCCAGACAATGACATTAGTAGATGTCAAGGTGACTTGTGGCTGATACCTTCAAATATTGCAAATTTCATGGCATTAATACCATTCCTCATGTATGGTGATCAAATAACATTAAAACTGCTTCTAATTTAGGCTGTGTTTCATATGACAAGAAAACCAGCTATGCTCAGTTTGTCAGCCTAAACTCAAGCTGTCTGCATGCTTTTCTCAAAAAAAATTCTGGCATTGATCCCAAGTATATTGAATACAATGTAGGTCTCCTCGGGTTGCAGCCTTTTCATAATTTCCACGACAGGGGTCATGTTGCTGGTTAGAAATTATAATGTTTCACATAATTTTATTGTCAATATGCCGATATAGGGATTCACATTTCTTTCCATTTGGTTCTTTTAATGTGCAAAAGTTTTCTGAAGGACACCACGCTATAAACAAGATATCAACTATTTCAATAACTTCATCGCATTTGCTTGTGCGATGGCTTTGGATTCATTCTCATTCAATGGAAAACTGAAATCACATCAGTTCATATACATGTTCAAACAAGGCACTTGAATGAATAATAAAATCAACTGCACTTATGATTAAATTGGATGAACTTGAAAAGCAACTTAAGAACACCACTTAAGTAAATGTGTCATGGGTCAGAAAGGCTTTCAAGGACTTTAAAGTTCTCACAAAAAATGTTCATGTAACTTGCAGAATTACAAAGGCAGAACATTCTCAAAACATTTACTCAATTTTATTTATTCGTTCATGGGGTGTGGGCGTCGCTGGCTAGGCCAGCATTTGTTACCCATCCCTAATTGCCCTTGAGAAGGTGGTGGTGAGCTGCCTTCTTGAACCGCTGCAGTCCATGTGGTGTAGGTACACCCACAGTGCTGTTAGGAAGGGAATTCCAGGATTTTGACCCAGTGACACTGAAGGAACTGCATTTTATTTCCAAGTCAGAATGGTGAGTGGCTTGGAGGGGAACTTCTAGGTGGTGGTGTTCCCACGTGTCTGCTGCCCTTGTCCATTTAGATGGTTGCAGTCATGGCTTTAGAAGGTGCTGCCTAAGGAGCCATGATGAGTTTCTGTAGCGCATTATGTAGATGGTACACACTACTACCACTGTTCGTTGGTGGTGATGGGAGTGAATGTTTGTGGATTGGGTGTCAATCAAGCGGGCTGCTTTGTTCTGGATGGTGTCAAGCTTCTTGAGTGCTGTGGGAGCTGCACTCATCCAGGCAAGTGGAGAGTATTCCATCACACTCCTGACTTGTACCTTGTTAGATGGTGGACAGGCTTTGAGGAGTCAGGGGGTGAGTTACTCACCACAGGTTTCCTGCCTCTGACCTGCTGTTGTAGCTACAGTGTTTATATGGCTAGTCCAGTTCAGTTTCTGGTTGATGGTAATCCCCAGGATGTTGATAGTACAGGATTCAGTGATGGCAATCCCATTGAATGTCAAGGGGCAATGGTTAGGTTCTCTCTTGTTGGAGATGGTCATTGCCTGGCACTTGTGTGGCGTGAATGTTACTTGCCACTTATCAGACCAAGCCTGGATATTGTCCTGGTCTCGCTACATTTGGACATGGGCTGCTTCAGTATCTGAGAAGTCGCAAATGGTGCCGAACAATTTGCAATCATCAGCAAACATCCCCATTTCAGACCTTATGATGAAAGGAAGGTCATTGATGAGCAGCTGAAGTTAGTTGGGCCGAGGACACTACCCTGTGGAACTCCTGCAGTGATGTCCCGGAGCTGAGATGACTGACCTCCAACAACCACATCTATCTTCCTTTGTGCTAGGTATGACTCCAACCAGCGGAGAATTTTCCCCCTGATTCTCATTGACTCCAGTTTTGCCAGGGCTCCTTGATGCCACACTCGGTCAAATGCTGCCTTGATGTTAAGGGCAGTCACTCTCACCTCACCTCGGGGGTTCAGCTCTTTTGTCCATGTTTGAACCAAGGCTATAATGAGGTCAGAAGCTGAATGGCCTTGGTGGAACCCAAACTGAGCATCAGTGAGCAGATTATTGCTAAGCAAGTGCTGCTTGATAGCACTGTTGATGACACCTTCCATTACTTTATTGATGGTGAAGAGTAGACTGATGGGGCAGTAATTGGCCTGGTTGGATTTGTCCTGCTTTTTGTATACAGAACATACCCGGGCAATTTTCCACATATCCGTGTAGATGCCAGTGTTGTAGCTGTACTGGAACAGCTTGGCTAGGGGTGCGGCAAGTTCTGGTGCACAAGTCTTCAGTACTATTGCTAGAATATTGTCAGTGCCCATTGAAGGCACTATCCACTCCCTTCAGCTGTTCCTTGATATCAGATGAAGTGAATCAAATTGGCTGAAGACTGGCATCTGTGATGCTGTGGACCTCCAGAGGAGGTGCTCAGAACAAGTGGGAAATTGAAGAAGGAATGAATGAACTTCATGTCTTGCCATCATGAAAAACTCATTTCCCATCCCCCACCTTACAAGGCTGATGACAGTATTTATTCTGCTGATAATTCAGAATACAAATCAGAGCGGAACATTTTGTGCTTCAATCTAGATTATAGACTGAAGTCCTCGGTCTAGGTCAATACTATGTGTTAGGATTCAGTGGGAGAATATTTGGGAGATTACAAGTCAATGCTTGGTTTAGGATTATACTTGAATTTGAAATTGTTATTGTTTGAATTTAGCTAATTAGGTAATAAAAGAAATTGATCATTTATAAGTGAGATCAGTGTGATTCAGATTTAACAGAGAATGAAGCACAAGCAGGTGGATAGTGCCATAGCTTCTGAATTGTCCTTAGAATATTTCTTAAGTGCATCTGTCATACATTGAATCATAAGTATGACCTCAAAATCAAACAGACAACATACTCACAAGCAGTCTTTGTGTAAGCGTAGAAAAGGTTAGCAGCACTGACCAGAGTCTAAACTGTGCCAAAAATTATTCTGGATTAATGCCAACCTGAAAACTAACCAGCACAGGGTTTAGGCATCATGACAGCCAAGTGTTCTGTTTAACTTATTTTCAGGAAGGATGTAAAATCAATAATTAGTTGACAAATATTAAATATTAACATTAAAAGGTCTAAGGTATTGCACTTTGGACAAAAGTAACTAAGATTGTCACAAAGAGCTCATTGATACTTTACTGCTGTTAGAATTACATTATCTTGATTGTCAAAGTTACCTGTTTCACTGATGTTTCTCCTAAGGCATACATCAATTCAAAAAGTTCGTATTAAAGAACGGTTGATATATTGGCAAGGAAAGTTGATATGAACATAGTGTCCCAGCTCTTACAGTCTCCGCAAATCTGCTGTTCCCCCACTACCCCCCCACCCCTGCCAAGATACACTACAGGACCCCTTGGAGGTCCCAATGCACTGACGTAGTAGGAATCGCCCAGGAAGTTTGAACTTTTGATGGGCAATTCCCTGCTCCCTGGGAAGCTCCGCAAACATCTTGGACTCTGAGTTAGAGTTCAATCAGAGATTTCGGACAGTTCTGACTTATTTACCAGAATAGTAACCCAGAAAACGTTAGACAGATTAAAAATTGGTCTAACACCTGGGTAACTATACAACTGAACCCCTCCCCAATCATTCATACTGACCCCGGCTCCCCCAATCCCAATTCCCCAACTACCCCCCAACCTGGCCTGACTAGCCCCTGACCACCCCCAACACACACCACCGCCCCCCCCACCCCTCACAACCGGCTATCTCCCTGACTCCTTTCAAAGGTTATTCAGAGTAGGCAGAATGTGGAGTTGAGGCCACAATCAGATCAGCCATGATCTTATTTAATGGCAGAGCAAGCTCAAGGAGCTGAATGGCCAACTCCTACTCCCATTTCATATATTCATATGTCCTCCTGACCCAACATGACGAGCCCCGAACCCCCAAATTCCTACTGACCACCTGACTCCTCCTATCCCAACCTGACCTGACCTCACCACCTTACCCGCCCTACCTCCTTACCCATTTACCTCACCTACCCTACACCCTTATCCACCCTAACTTCCACCCACCCCACCTCCTTACCCACCCTACCCTCTTTCCCACTTACCTCACCCATGCCACCCCTTTCCCACACCATCCCCTTACCTAACTCTCCTGCTTACCTCTCCACCCACCTCATCCCCTTTCCCACCCTACCCCCTTACCCACTTACTCACCTACCCATGGGGATCATAATGTTTTGATAACAATGGGGATGATGATGTGAAATATAGGAACAGGACTTGACCATTTAGTCCCTCAGCCCTGCTCCACAATTCAATGAGATCATGGGTGATCTGTGGCCTATCCCTATATTCCCATCTTTGCCCCATATTTCCTAATACATTTGATTAACAAAAACCTATCAATCTGATTTAAAATGAATAATTGATCTAGCATCAACTGCTGTTTATGGAATAGAGTACCAAACTTCTGCCATCCTGAGTATAGCAGTGTTCCCTAACTTCACTCTGGAACGACCTGGCCCTAACTTTTAGGCTATGCCCATTGATCCTAGACTCCCTAACCAGTGAAAATAGCTTCCCCTTCTTTTATTCTACCCTATGAGTTCCCCTTAATATCTTGAAAACTTACATTGAAACACCTAGTAATCACCTCAATTCCAGGGAATACAACTTGGATTTGTGCAATTTCCTCTCGTAGTTTAACCCTTTTAGCCAGTAAATCTACACTACTCTTCCTACAAAGCCACATATCTTTCCTAAGGTATGGTGCCCAAAACTGAACACAGTATTCCAAGTGTGGTCTAACCAGGGTTTTGTATAACTGTAGCAACAGCCTCTACCCAGCATGTAAGTTAGTCTTCTAAATATAAAGCCCAATATTCCATTAACCTCTTGGATTATTTTCTACATCTGTCCATGATATTTTAATGATCTATGTACCAAATTTCTTTTGACCTCCACTATTCCTAGCTTTAGAAAATGCTCTGATCTATCATTTTTTGGAGAAAGGGGATGTTCAGGGCAAGGTTGCACAGCAATTCCAGGAGCAAGACTCTGTCGCATGTTCCTCTCCCTCAACCTCCTCTTTCTCACAAATGATCCACCTGGATGGCTTGGGTAGCTGAATGGCCTATCCCTGTTGCTAGTTTCCCCTGTTATGGCACTTGCTTTGTTATTACCACAGACTGGCTCAGATACATTCACCCAGTGACAAAATGGCACCAGGAGATTCATGGAGCATTGGAGACCTGAAGATGTAAGAGCACAAGTAAAAGGCAAGTGTAATGATAATAGTTGGAGGCTATTGTTTTTCAAGACAACTTCACATGCCAGAATTGTTCATTCTCCTTCCTGAAGCACTATACTAGCAGCGTGCAGGAGGTGATACCAAGCTGCCCAGGCGTATGGTCCAAAAAATCAGCCAGCAGCAGCAACCTCCAAGGAGCAAGCTGTCATGAGAACCGTGAAATTTCAGTTCCAGGAGGCTTTCATATCACCTCGCTGGCCAACCTCACTACACTGATCAAAAAAGCAGAATACTGCAGAAGCTGGAAATCTGAAATAAAAACAGAATATGCTGGAAATACTCAGCAGGTGAGGCAGCCTCTATGTAGAGTGAAACAGAGTTGATGTTTAGGCCGATGACCTCTCGTCAGAACTGGGGAAAGTTAGAGATGTAATAGGTTTCGAGCAAGGGGTGGGTGGGACAAGGACAAAAGGAAGGTCTGTAACAGAGTGGAAGACAGGAGTGATTGAATGACAGGAAAGTTAGTCCTCCAGGGCCAAATGGAATGCAGATGGGGCAAGAAAAGAAACAAAGAAACAGAGATGTGCCTGGAGCAATTGTGCCGCTGTCTGAAAGAAAAAAAGAAAAGAAAATTTCAAACATGCAAAGAAAAGGAGGCAGAGCTTACAGTCTGAAATTGTTGAACCCAGTATTCAGCCTGGAAGGCTGTAAAGTATGTAATTGAAAGACAAGCAGTTGAGATTCACTGGAACAGTGCAGCACGCCAAGGACAGGGATGTCAGTGTGAGACCAAGATGGAGAATTAAAATGAAGAGCCACCAGAAGCTACGAGTCATGCTTGAGGACAGAGCGGAGGTGTTCCACTGAGAGGTCACCCAATCTGTGTTCGGTCTTCCCACTGTAGAAGAGACCACATTGTGAGAAGTGAATATAGTATAGACTAAATTGAAAGAAGTACAAGTAAATCAATGTTTCACCCCTTGTTCTAAACCTATTACATGTCTAACGTCTCCCAGTTCTGATGAAAGGTCATCAAGCTGAAATGTAAACTGTTTCTCTCTCCAGAGATGCTGCTTATTGACCTGTTGAGTGCTCCCAGCATTCTCACTATACCTGATCCTCTGGTTTCACTTTGGAGAAGCTTTAAAATAGGAGAAACAAAGGCACATACAGAAAGGGGGGGAGTATAGCATGAGGAAACAATAGGTTGGCTAATGATTGTCTTTGAGCTCTTTGATTTAAAGAAATGTGTACTTGTATTGTGCTTTATTATTCATGAATATTATAGTCATACATAAAAAGTGCACTTATTGGGCAGAACTTAATTCCTCCTTTGGAGTGGGCTTGGAGGCGGGGGGGTGAGGGGTGGTGGTGCCATATAATTAGCAGGGAAGGTGGGGGATGTAGCGGCCGTCAGCTTCCAGACTCCCTCCAATTAAGTCAGGGTTGGGAAGTTGGTGGATTCCCTTCCTGCCCAGAGACCAACTGAGGCCCTGAGGCCCTTAAGGGGCCAATAAATTTCAACTGAAGGACCTCATCCTGGTCCCTGGAGGGGGTGCTGTGGGGGGTGCTGGGCTTTAGGCCATTTTGGGGGAGCTGCACAGCAAAAGCTGATAGCCTCCCTGCAAACTTGGGGGAAGTGGCCCTCCTGGTCAGGCACCCCGTGACCCAGGGTGAGTTCCCTGGTGGTAAGAGCTGCCCGGCTTAAAGATCCCCACCTTACTCCTCACCCACCACCAATGCTTCATAATGACCACCAACCCCACCTCCCTCCTGGGACCAACCTGATTGTCCCCGGCAAGTTCTACAAAGTACCTTAATTGTGGGACCTCCTCCATCCTCACTGGCCTGCTTCAATACCAGCATTGGTCACTGTTCTCAGTGGCTCTGCTGGGACTGAAAGGCTGCCATTCCTCTTATTGATGGGCGGTTCTTGGAGCCTGGACCTCCACACTTAAAGGAGTGGAAGTGTCGACAGCAGTGAGATGATTCAGATTTCCACGATGCTGTAAGACCAGAGGAGTTTTGTGTGATATCATGTTGAAAGATATTGCATTTATTTGAAAGTAGGAGAGAAGGTATGGCAGTGGTGACTCTGTCACATGAGCAGGGAGACATTATTAGTTAAGTTTGAAAATTTTTATTTGCTTTAGGAAACCTCATCCCCCCTGTGGATGAGGTTTCCTAAAAAGTGCAAAGACTGCTTGGCCTTTTCACCTGCTTGCCAACCGTAAGGTTGGACGGGCAGTGAAAATTTTCTTTTAATAAGCGTGTTAATGGCCTTAATAGGCCTTTTAATTGTCAGCGAGCACACTGCCGACTCCAGCGTACACCCATGCTTGCCTGACATCAACGCGGGTCATTTTATGCCTTATTTTAACTCCTCAGCTGCTTTTCTTGCTATTCTCAAAAAATCCATGGTAGTGAGGCTTTGCCCCATCACTCAGAAGCTATCCTTATATATGACTATCTTTCTTGAGTCAGGGACTGCACAATTCTCGAAAGCTAATGCTCATGTTAACTTCCAACAAATCTCCCCAAAAGCCCTGCTGACCCCATACATGCAGCTATACAATCTCCTGGGAGATGCCTAAAAAAATGCCAATTTAGGAAACAAACTTCAGGAAATTCCTCTCCTCTCCCTGAAGATATTTAAGTAAGTTCCAGGTGACCATGATGACTGGGTAATGTAGCCTCATCACATACCTTCTACTTGTAGATATGTTTGCCACTTTCAGGAACTTGCCAAGCTTCCATTTAATACTTGCAGCAAACTTGTTATCACTGTACATGCAGTCATCATATTCCAAAGGTCACTAACTATCTGCACAATGAAGTGTGAAGTACCTCCTAGCATCTCGTTCTATACTTTCACAACTTATTCTTATGTCTCTGGCTCTTCCTATTCTATCTCATCAAGACTTGCACCAAACCTAATTTTTTTATTTCAAAAGTCTCAATCAGATATATTTGAAGGCAATAATTTTCCAAAATAAAAAGTACCAGTTCTCTTAGTCAATCTTGGTAACTGAGGGCCCTTAAACTAGGTATCAATCCAGCGATTCTCCTCTGAATCTTTTCCAGAGCCTCTATATGGTAATCCCAATGGACATTTCACTGTTAGCATTCAAAAATATGCTAGTTCATCAGCTGAAAAGCCAAAATATATGATTCCAAATATTCTTTAATTATCAGCTTCAGTATCACAGATTCACAGAATTTTAACAGCACAGACGGAGGTCACTCAGCTCATCATGTCAATTGTAATCAATTGTCTAAGTTTCTTCTAAACATCAATTTCAAAAGTTCCACACATCCAACAGTCTCAGCTGGTACTGGCAACAGGTCATTCAGCTCACTCACAGAGTTACATTTTACACTGGCTGCAGTGGTTTCACGCCCTCCCCCCACCCCCCCACGTAAAAGTCAGGGACAAGCATGCCTCAAATTGTCTTGGTCACCTCACAGGCATTAAGTGGCTCACAGCCCTTTAATTGGCTTGAGATGGGACACCCGTCCCACGCCAACAAGCCATGTATTTGGAGGAGGCTGCTGAGCAAGCGACAAAGGATGAGAAACCGCTTGCACCAGAGGTGAGGGGCTTTGAGAGACGTGCAAGGGAGGCTTGGGACAACCTCATACATACTCGCTTCCTCTGACACTGATGTCCTTCCATGTAAGTGACATAAAGACTCACCTTAATATGGACTGGCCATCGCCTCCTTCATTTAGCTCTCCTTTGCCCAGTGCCCAGGTTCATTGTATGCAGACAAAGCTGAAGAGTTGACCAGATGTGGCCTTCCCCAACTCTAGAAGACAATTGAGGCAGCAATGGTGTAGATGACATCTGTTAAGGTAGCAAAAAATCCTTGTACAACTAACAATAGTAACTGTGACATAGATTTTTTTTATCACTACAGGATCAAGCCTTAATATGTACAAAGTTTAAACGCCCATTAACCCCAAGTTGTCTATGTGTTCTTCTTAAAGCTCTTATGTGTGATGCCACAAGGTATCAACCCTGTGCTTGAAGCCGAGCTGAGACTAGCTACTGATCTTGCTGCCCATGAGCTGGGATGACCTTGGTGGCTGTCCTTTGGCTGCCTGAGGCCTGGAAGGCCCCAGCATGCTGAGGGGCTCTTGCACAGGTGAAGGTGCCCCCTATGTTGTCACAGCTACTGGAGCTGGTGTCACTGGCAGAGGGGCTGAGGGGTGGCTGTCCACACTCAGAGTGCCCTGAGAGGAACCCCCAGATGCAGAGGTCAGCCTCTTCTCCACCCTTGCAAGACACACTTGTACCTACCTGCTGACCAGAGATGGACAAGGACCTAATGGAGACTCCAGGCTCCTTATTCCCCTTGCAGCTTTTCACTGCTGCATTGAGCTCATGGTCAAGGTGATGGGCACATCACTGGAATCTACTGACTGACCTGCTGAATCTGGCTCTCCATGAGAGTCACCAATCTCCTGAGACTTGATAGCACTCATAGACTAGATAGACTCCATTGTCTGCACATGGCAGTTCCAACAGATATTTCCTTACATCTAATTGCAGCTCCAACAGGTTGTGTTGCTGACACCAGAGGCACATTATCAGCCTTGGGCTCAGCAATGGATTGACCTCCCAAAGTCCTCTGCTTTCACAGCCTCTCTCAGCTGCTGAGGTGCATCTGTAATGTGCTCACCAGCTTGTGCCCCTGAAACTAATCGCAAGCAGATAACTGCCAATGTGAGAGTATTTGCACTGGTGTAAAGTGTGGGGATCGTTACGATGGTGCACCCTCTGAGGATTGCTCCTCAGCTTTTGTTAGGTACAGGCCCCAGTCTCTGTAGCTGCCTGTCTTTCTGGATTGCTGAGACCCACAGGACAGAACACAAACAATTGGGGGTTGAGGCTTTCACAACTCCTCATCCCAACCATGCCTGATGTGGAGCTCCATGATCTCTCCTGGTTGGCACTTCTGTTTCAACATCTGCATTCACAACTCCAGGGTCACCTCCTCTGTCAGTGTCAGGCACAGAATATCAGAAATGCCTCTACCAGTCTTCACCCACTCCTTGTTGCTGTGGGTCCTGTTTCTCCTGCAGGCAGAAGGAGGGACACTGTTAGTTTTCCCACAAAGACTAGCATTAACAATTATGTAGGTGGCAGCCCTGTGGCCCATGATGGGGTCTCTTGAATGCTTCCTCCATACCTCCTTTCTCCAGGAACAGAGTGGGGGGGAACAAAGCTAACAACTGTCCGTCGTCGAGGTGTTATCCTGCATCAGAAGGGATCTGCTGCTGCATGCCCCTGGCCAGCACCTGGGTGAAATTCACCCCTCTCCTAATATTCACTCAGTTCTGTTGAAGGGTCATGAGGACTCGAAACATCATCTGTGCTCTTCTCCGCCGATGCTGCCAGACCTGCTGAGTTTTTCCAGGTTTTTTTTTTGGTGGAATGGGGTGTTGCTGCAACAATCACAATGTCTAAGGCAGGAATGAATAGGAAGCCTTTAAAAAGGGAATTGAAAACTGTTATATTCCAGAAGTTCAAGGAGAAACAAGAGAGAATTGAGGCTGAAAGTGTTTTGTGTAGGAAGAAAGGAATTAATTTATTTGTAGGTAGCATCGTTGGAGCTAACAATATCAGCCTGAATAGAATTTTCAATAGCCTAGTAAGAGATGGAGAGTTGCCTGAATTCACAAAGAGGAGTTAATCCCCTTGTTGGAACAAATTTAGGCTATGGAAAATTATGATTTGCCTGATGATACCCCAATGCAATTTCTCCAAGCTTATATGATCCCAACAAACACAAAGATCAAATCATGAAACACAGAATCACAGGGTGGAATTTCCATGTCTGCTGGCATCAGGCTTCATGGCAGGCGTGGTCGAGTGGACAATATGGCGGGAAAGCCAAAAATCCATTTCATGCTGTCGTGAAACACGTTTGCAATCATCTGCTCTACTCGTCAATGGCGGGTCACCATTCCCACCACTGGACGATGGGAACTTCGTCGTAATACATCTGCCCAGCTCGCCAGAATTATCCCCACACACTGGATCATCCGAGCATGTTGACATGATTGCACGTCGATGTGTTTCACAACAGCATTTGTAAGGTGAGCTGCACTTCAAGGGGAACTCAGGAGTGAGTGCACAGTAACGTTGTGCAGTGCTCGTTGAGGCTCAAGGTTGAAGCACCGCGCAATCAGCTGAGGAATGTAGTAGTTGGGGACAGTATAGTCAGGGGGATTGACACTGTTCTCTGCAGCAAAGAGCAAGAGTCCTGATGGCTGTGTTGCCTGCCTGATGTTAGGGTTCGGGACATCTACTCCACGCTGGAGAGGAACCTGCAATGGGAGGGGTAGGATCTAGTTGTCATGGTCCATGTAGCTGCCAATGACATAGGTAGAACTGGGAAAGAGGTTCAGCAAAGTCAATATGAGGAGCTAGGTAACAAATTAGGAAGCAGAACCTCCAAGGTAATAATCTCTGGATTATTACCTGAACCAAGTGCAAATTGGAATGGAGCAAGTAAGATTAGAGAGATGAATGATTGGCTCAAAGACTGGTGTGGGAGAAGTGGGTTCTGGTTTTGGGGCACTAGCATCAGTACTGGGGAAAGTGGGGGCTGTACCATTGGGATAGTTTACACCTGAACCATGGTGGGATGAGTGTCCTTGCAAATCGCGTAACTAGGGAAGTAGAGAGGGTTTAAACTAAACAAGAGGAGTAAGGGGTTAAGCTTGGGTAGAAGTAGGAATTCAAGGTGTAGAGTCAATACAGGAGAGCAAAATAGTAATATGAGAAATGAGGGTGAGAGAATGGCAGAAAGGACAGAGAGAAAAAACCTAAGAATTCATCAACAATCAAGACTACATGATACAAAGGTAAGAAAAAGACAAAACGGAAGGCTCTCTATCTGAATGCACACAGAATTCATAACAAAGTAAATGAATTGATGGCCTAGGTTGAAGTAAATAAATATGATCTGATAGCATTTACGGAGACATGGCTGCAGGATGATAATGATTGGTCCTTAATATTGAAGGGTACATGACTTTCAAGAAGAATAGGAAGCTAGGTAAAGGTGGAGGGGTAGCACTGTTAATCAAAGAGGGCATTGGTGCAATAGTTAGAGATGACCTTGGAGATCAGGATGTAGAATCGCTTTGGGTGGAGATGAGGAATAGTTGGGGAAATAAGTCATTAGTGAGAGTGGTCCACAGGCCCCTAACAGTAGCCACAGTGTAGGACAAAGCATTCACAAGAAAATATTGTGTGCTTGTGATAAAGGGACAGCAATAATCATGGGTGATTTTAATCTACACATAAACTGGAAAAATCAGATTGTCAGTAGTAGCTTGGATAAGGAGTTCTTAGAATGCTTTTGAGATAGTTTCTTAGAGCAGCATGTTCTGGAACCAGCCAGAGAGCAGGTTATATTAGGCTTGGTATTGTGTAATGTGGCAGGATTAATTAATGACCTCAGAGTAAAGGTTCCCCTATGTAGCAGCAACTACCATATGATTGAATTTTACATCCAGTTTGAAAGAGAGAAGACAAAAACAGAATTACCTGGAAAAACTCAGCAGGTCTGGCAGCATCGGCAGAGAAGAGCAAAGTTGACGTTTCGAGTCCTCAGTTCTGTTGAAGGGTCATGAGGACTCAAAACGTCAACTTTGCTCTTCTCTGCCGATGCTGCCAGACCTACTGAGTTTTTCCAGGTATTTCTATTTTTGTTTTGGATTTCCAGCATCCGCAGTTTTTTGTTTTTATATTTGAAAGAGAGAAGAGTGGGTCTAAGACTAATATCTTAAACTTAAATAAGGGCAACTATATGAGATGAAAGCTGAGCTAGCTGAAATGAACTGGGAAACTGGGTTAGAGGATAGGTCAATAGAGAAGCAGTGGCAGACATTTAAGGGGATATTTCAGAGTATTAAGAATTAGTACATTCCTATTATAAAGAAAAATTCTAAGGGCAGGACCCACCATCCGTGGTTAGCTAGAGATGTTAAGGAAAGCATCAAATTTAAGGAAAAAGCATACAACTCCACAAAGATGAGTGGCAGGACAAATGATTGGACAGAATATAAAGAACGACAGAGAATGACTAAAAGGTTAATCAGGAGAAAGAAATCAGAGTATGAGAGGAAGCTAGCAAGAAATGTAAAAACAGGTAGCAAGAGTTTCTACAGGTACTTAAAAAGGGAAAGAGTATGTAAAATGAGTGTTGGTCCTCTTGAGTGTGACAGTGGGGCATTAACATCAGATAATAAGGAAATGGGAGAAAAATTGAACAAATATTTTGCTACTGTGTTCACTATAGAGGATACAAAAAACATTCCAGTGAAGCTGCAAATCAGGAGATGAACATGAGAAAGGAACATGGTGAAATTGAAATCACTAAGGAAACAGTATTGAGCAAATTGATGGAGCTGCAGGTTGGCAAGTCTCTGGGTCCCAATGGACTACATCCCAGAGTTTGAAAGAGGTGGCTAATGAGGTAGGCGCTGCGCCAGTGTTAATTTTCCAAACTTCGCTAGATTCTGGAAAGGTTCCATCAGATTTGAAAATAGCAAATATAACCCCTCAATTCAAGAAGGGAGGGGGGGGGCAGAAAACATTGCACTTGAGGCGATTTGGGGCAAGTGCTATAATGCATTTGAGGTAAGTTGGGTGCGCAAGGGCTGCACTGAGCACTCAGACGAGGGCACAGGCAAATTGCTTTTGCCCTGCTGGCTGATAGTACGGTACCAGGGAAACGGCCGCCTTATGGTTGAGGTGAGTTGGGGTGCGTAAGGACTGCCTGTGGTGGAGTTAAATTGGCGTGTGTAAGGAGTGCCCTATGGCTGATTTGAGTTGGGGTGTGTAAGGGCCGCCCTACAATTAAGTTGAGTTGGCGTGTGTAAGGACTGCCCTTTGGATGAGGTGAGTTAAGTTATGTCATGAGTGCCCTGCAGTTGAGGTGAGTTGGGGTGTGTAAGGGCCACCCTATAGTTAAGTTGAGTTGGCGTGTGTAAGGACTGCCCTGCGGTTGAGGTGAGTTGGGATGTGTAAGGACTGCCCTGCGGTTGAGGTGAGTTGGGGTGTGTAAGGACTGCCTCGCGGGTGAGCTGAGTTGTAGTGTGTAAGGACTGCCCTGCGGTTGCTTTGAGTTGGGATGTGTAATGACTGGCCTGCAGTTGAGGTGAGTGGGGTTGTGTAATGACTGCCCTGCGGTTGATTTGAGTTGGGATGTGTAAGGAAGGCCCTGCGGTTGAGGAGAGTGGGGATGTGTAATGACTGCCCTGCGCTTGAGGTGAGTTGGGATGTGTAATGACTGGATTGCAGTTGAGCTGAGTGGAGGTGTGTAATGACTGCCCTGCGGTTGATTTGAGTAGGGATGTGTAATGACAGCCCTGCGGTTGATGTGCGTTGAGGGTGTGTAAGGACTGCCCTGCGGCTGAGGTGAGTTGGGGTGTGTAAGGACTGCCCCGCGGTTGAGGTGATTTGGGGTGTGTAAGGACTGCCCTGCGATTGATTTGAGTAGGGATGTGTAATGACTGCCCTGTGGTTGAGGTGCGTTGGGGGTGTCTAAGGACTGCCGTGCAGTTGAGGTGAGTTGGGGTGTGTAAGGACTGCCCTGCGGTTGATTTGAGTTGGGGTGTGTAAAGGACGCCCTACAATTGAGTAGAGTCGGGGTGTGTGAGGACTGCCCTTCGGCTGAGGTGCGTGTGGGTGTGTAATGAATGCCCTGCGCTTGAGCTGAGTTGGGGTGTGTAATGACTGCCCTGCGGTTGAGGTGAGTTGGGGTGTGTAAGGACTACCCTGCAGTTGCTTTGAGTTGGGATGTGTAATGACTGGCCTGCAGTTGAGGTGAGTTGGGGTGTGTAATGACTGGCCTGCAGTTGAGGTGAGTTGGGGGGTGTAAGGACTGCCCTGCGGTTGAGGTGAGTTGGGGTGTGTAATGACTGCCCTGCGGTTGAGGTGAGTGTGGATGTGTAATGACTGCCCTGCGGTTGAGGTGAGTTGGGATGTGTAATGACTGCCCTGCGGTTGAGGTGAGTTGGGGTGTGTAAGGACTGCCCTACGGTTGAGTTGAGTTGGGATGTGTAATGACTGGCCTGCAGTTGAGGTGAGTTGGGGGTATGTAAGGACAGCCCTGTGGTTGAGGTGAGTTGGGGGGTGTAAGGGCCGCCCTACGGTTGAGTTGAATTGGGGTGTGTAAGGACTGCCCTTCGGTTGAGGTGAGTTGGGGGTGAGTAATGACTGCCCTGCGGTTGAGGTGAGTTGGGGGGGTGTAAGGAGCATCCTGCGGTTGAGGTGAGTTGGGGTGTGTAAGGACTGCCCGCCGTTGAGGTGAGTTGGTGTGTGTAAGGACTGCCTCGCGGTTGAGCTGAGTTGTGGTGTGTACGGACTGCCCTGCGGTTGATTTGAGTTGGGGTGTGTAAAGGACGCCCTACAATTGAGTAGAGTCGGGGTGTGTGAGGACTGCCCTTCGGCTGAGGTGCGTGTGGGTGCGTAATGACTGCCCTGTGCTTGAGATGAGTTGGGGTGCGTAATGACTGCCCTTTGGTTGAGGTGAGTTGGGGGTGAGTAATGACTGCCCTGCGGTTGAGGTGAGTTGGGGCGTGTAAGGGCCGCCCTACGGTTGAGTTGAATTGGGGTGTGTAAGGACTGCCCTTCGGTTGAGGTGAGTTGGGGGTGAGTAATGACTGCCCTGCGATTGAGGTGACTTGGGATGTGTAATGACTGGCCGGTAGTTGAGGTGAGTTGGGGGTGTGCAATGACTGCCCTGCAGTTGAGGTGAGTTGGGGGTGTGTAAGGTCTACCCTGCGGTTGAGGTGAGTTGGGGTGTGTAAGGACTGCCTCGCGGTTGAGCTGAGTTGTGGTGTGTAAGGACTGCACTGCGGTTGATTTGAGTTGGGGTGTGTAAAGGACGCCCTACAATTGAGTAGAGTCGGGGTGTGTGAGGACTGCCCTTCGGCTAAGGTGCGTGTGGGTGCATAATGACTGCCCTGCGCTTGAGATGAGTTGGGGTGTGTAAGGATTGCCCTGTGGTTGAGGTGAGTTGGGGTGTGTAAGGATTGCCCCGCCGTTGAGGTGAGTTGGGGTGTGTAAGGACTGCCCGCCGTTGAGGTGAGTTGGGGTGTGTAAGGACTGCCCTGCCGTTGAGGTGAATGTGGGTGTGTAATGACTGCCCTGCGGTTGAGGTGAGTTGGGGTGCGTAATGACTGGCCTGCAGTTGAGCTGAGTGGGGGTGTGTAAAGACTTCCCTGCGGTTGATTTGAGTTGGGATGTATAATGACTGCCCTGCGGTAGAGGTGAGTTGGGGTGTGTAAGGACTGCCCTGCAGTTGTGGTGAGTTGGGATGTATAAGGGCCGCCTTAAGGTTGAGTTGACTTGGGTGTGTGTAATGACTGGCCTGCAGTTGAGGTGAGTTTGGCATGTGTAAGGACTGCCCTGCGGTTGAATTGAGTTGGGGTGTGTAAGGGACGCCCTACAATTGAGTAGAGTCGGGGTGTGTGAGGACTGCCCTTCGGCTGAGGTGCATGTGGGTGTGTAATGACTGCCCTGCGCTTGAGATGAGTTGGGATGTGTAATGACTGGCCTGCAGAGGGGGTGAGTTGGGGGTGTGTAAGGATTGCCCTGTGGTTGAGGTGAGTTGGGGTGTGTAATGACTGCCCTGCGGTTGAGGTGAGTGGGTGTGTGTAAGGACTGCCCTGCGGTTGAGGTGAGTTGGGGTGTGTAAGGACTGCCCTGCGGTTGATTTGAGTAGGGATGTGTAATGACTGCCCTGTGGTTGAGGTGCGTTGGGGGTGACTACGGACTGCCCTGCAGTTGAGGTGATTTGGGGTGCGTAATGACTGCCCCGCGGTTGAGGTGATTTGGGGTGTGTAAGGACTGCTCTGCGGTTGAGGTGAGTTGGGGATATGTAAGGACTGCCCTGCGTTTGAGGTGAGTTGGGGTGTGTAAGGACTGCCCTGCGTTTGAGGTGAGTTGGGGTGTGTAAGGACTGCCCTGCGGTTGACGCGAGTTGGGATGTGTAATGACTGGCCTGCAGTTGAGCTGAGCGGAGGTGTGTAATGACGGCCCTGCGGTTGATTTGAGTAGGGATGTGTAATGACTGCCCTGTGGTTGAGGTGCGTTGGGGGTGTCTAAGGACTGCCCTGCAGTTGAGGTGAGTTGGGGTGTGTAAAGACTGCCCCGCGGTTAAGGTGAGTTGGGATGTGTAATGACTGGCCTGCAGTTGAGGTGAGTTGGGGTGTATAAGGGCCGCCTTACGGTTGAGTTGACTTGGGTGTGTGTAATGACTGCCCTGCGGTTGCTTTGAGTTGGGATGTGTAATGACTGCCCTGCAGTTGAGGTGATTTTGGGGTGTGTAAGGACTGCCCTGCGGTTGAGGTGAGTTGGGGTGTGTAATGACTGGCCTGCAGTTGAGGTGAGTTGGGGGTGTGTAAGGACTGCCCTGTGGTTGAGGTGAGTTGGGGTGTGTAAGGACTGCCCTGTGGTTGAGGTGAGTTACGGTGTGTAAGGACTGGCCTGCAGTTGCTTTGTGTTGGGATGTGTAACGACTGGCCTGCGCTTGATGTGAGTTGGGATTTATAATGACTGCCCTGCGGTAGAGGTGAGTTGGGGTGTGTAAGGACTGCCCTGCAGTTGTGGTGAGTTGGGATGTATAAGGGCCGCCTTAAGGTTGAGTTGACTTGGGTGTGTGTAATGACTGGCCTGCAGTTGAGGTGAGTTTGGCATGTGTAAGGACTGCCCTGCGGTTGAATTGAGTTGGGGTGTGTAAGGGACGCCCTACAATTGAGTAGAGTCGGGGTGTGTGAGGACTGCCCTTCGGCTGAGGTGCATGTGGGTGTGTAATGACTGCCCTGCGCTTGAGATGAGTTGGGATGTGTAATGACTGGCCTGCAGAGGGGGTGAGTTGGGGGTGTGTAAGGATTGCCCTGTGGTTGAGGTGAGTTGGGGTGTGTAATGACTGCCCTGCGGTTGAGGTGAGTGGGTGTGTGTAAGGACTGCCCTGCGGTTGAGGTGAGTTGGGGTGTGTAAGGACTGCCCTGCGGTTGATTTGAGTAGGGATGTGTAATGACTGCCCTGTGGTTGAGGTGCGTTGGGGGTGACTACGGACTGCCCTGCAGTTGAGGTGATTTGGGGTGCGTAATGACTGCCCCGCGGTTGAGGTGATTTGGGGTGTGTAAGGACTGCTCTGCGGTTGAGGTGAGTTGGGGATATGTAAGGACTGCCCTGCGTTTGAGGTGAGTTGGGGTGTGTAAGGACTGCCCTGCGTTTGAGGTGAGTTGGGGTATGTAAGGACTGCCCTGCGGTTGACGCGAGTTGGGATGTGTAATGACTGGCCTGCAGTTGAGCTGAGCGGAGGTGTGTAAGGACGGCCCTGCGGTTGATTTGAGTAGGGATGTGTAATGACTGCCCTGTGGTTGAGGTGCGTTGGGGGTGTCTAAGGACTGCCCTGCAGTTGAGGTGAGTTGGGGTGTGTAAAGACTGCCCCGCGGTTAAGGTGAGTTGGGATGTGTAATGACTGGCCTGCAGTTGAGGTGAGTTGGGGTGTGTAATGACTGCCCTGCGATTGAGGTGAGTTGGGGGTCTGTAATGACTGCCCCGCGGTTGAGGTGAGTTGAGATGTGTAATGACTGCACTGTAGTTTATTTGTGTTGGGGAGTGTATGGGCCACCCTACGGTTGAGTTGAGTTGGGTGTGTGTAATGACTGCCTGCGGTTGCTTTGAGTTGGGATGTGTAATGACTGCCCTGCAGTTGAGGTGATTTTGGGGTGTGTAAGGACTGCCCTGCGGTTGAGGTGAGTTGGGGTGTGTAATGACTGGCCTGCAGTTGAGGTGAGTTGGGGGTGTGTAAGGACTGCCCTGTGGTTGAGGTGAGTTGGTGTGTGTAAGGACTGCCCTGTGGTTGAGGTGAGTTACGGTGTGTAAGGACTGGCCTGCAGTTGCTTTGTGTTGGGATGTGTAATGACTGGCCTGCGCTTGATGTGAGTTGGGAGTTATAATGACTGCCCTGCGGTAGAGGTGAGTTGGGGTGTGTAAGGACTGCCCTGCAGTTGTGGTGAGTTGGGATGTATAAGGGCCGCCTTAAGGTTGAGTTGACTTGGGTGTGTGTAATGACTGGCCTGCAGTTGAGGTGAGTTTGGCATGTGTAAGGACTGCCCTGCGGTTGAATTGAGTTGGGGTGTGTAAAGGACGCCCTACAATGGAGTAGAGTCGGGGTGTGTGAGGACTGCCCTTCGGCTGAGGTGCGTGTGGGTGTGTAATGACTGCCCTGCACTTGAGATGAGTTGGGGTGTGTAATGACTGGCCTGCAGTTGAGGTGAGTTGGGGTGTGTAAGGACTGCCCCGCGGTTGAGGTGAGTTGAGGGGTGTAAGGTCTGCCCTGCAGTTGATTTGAGTTGGGGTGTGTAAGGGATGCCCTACAATTGAGTAGAGTTGGGGTGTGTGAGGACTGCCCTTCAGCTGAGTTGCATGTGGGTGTGTAATGACTGCCCTGCGCTTGAGATGAGTTGGGATGTGTAATGACTGGCCTGCAGAGGGGGTGAATTGGGGTTGTGTAAGGATTGCCCTGAGGTTGAGGTGAGTTGGGGTGTGTAATGACTGCCCTGCGGTTGCTTTGAGTTGGGATGTGTAATGACTGGCCTGCGGTTGAGGTGAGTGGGGATGTGTAATGACTGCCCTGCACTTGAGGTGAGTTGGCATGTGTAATGACTGGCCTGCAGTTGAGCTGAGTGGAGGTGTGTAGTGACTGCCCTGCGGTTGATTTGAGTAGGGATGTGTAATGACTGCCCTGCGGTTGAGGTGCGCTGGGGGTACGTAAAGACTGCCCTGCAGTTGAGTTGAGTTGAAGTGTGTAAGGACTGCCCTGCGGTTGAGGTGATTTGGGGTGTGTAAGGACTGCCCTGCAGTTGAGATGCGTTGGTGTGTGTAATGACTGACCTGCAGTTGAGGTGAGTTGGGGCTGTGTAATGACTGCCCTGCGGTTGAGGTGAGTTGGGGTGTATCAGGGCCGCCCTACGGTTGAGTTGAGTTTGGTGTGTGTAATGACTGCCCTGCGGTTGAGGTGAGTTGGGATGTGTCATGACTGGCCTGCAGTTGAGGTGAGTTGGGGGTATGTAAGGACTGCCCTGCAGTTGAGGTGAGTTTGGGGTGTGTAAGGACTGCCCTACGATTGAGGTGAGTTGGGCGTGTGTAAGGACTGCCCTGCGGTTGAGGAGAGTTGTGGGTAATTAAGGAGTGGCCTGCAGTTGATGTGAGTTGGTGCGTGTAAGGGCCACCCTACGGTTGTGTTGAATTGGGGTGTGTAAGGACTGCCGTGCGATTGAGGTGAGTTGGGATGTGTAAGGACTGCCCTGCGGTTGAGGTGAGTTGGGATGTGTAAGGACTGCCCTGCGGTTGAGGTGAGTTGGGGTGTGTAAGGACTGCCTCGCGGGTGAGCTGAGTTGTAGTGTGTAAGGACTGCCCTGCGGTTGCTTTGAGTTGGGATGTGTAATGACTGGCCTGCAGTTGAGGTGAGTGGGGTTGTGTAATGACTGCCCTGCGGTTGATTTGAGTTGGGATGTGTAAGGAAGGCCCTGCGGTTGAGGAGAGTGGGGATGTGTAATGACTGCCCTGCGCTTGAGGTGAGTTGGGATGTGTAATGACTGGATTGCAGCTGAGCTGAGTGGAGGTGTGTAATGACTGCCCTGCGGTTGATTTGAGTAGGGATGTGTAATGACTGCCCTGCGGTTGAGGTGATTTGGGGTGTGTAATGACTGCCCTGCAGTTGAGGTGAGTTGAGGTGTATCAGGACCGCCCTACGGTGGAGTTGAGTTGGGTGTGTGTAATGACTGCCCTGCGGTTGAGGTGAGTTGGGATGTGTAATGACTGGCCTGCAGTTGAGGTAAGTTGGGGGTATGTAAGGACTGCCATGCAGTTGAGGTGAGTTGGGGAGGTGTAAGGACTGCCCTGCGGTTGATTTGAGTTGGGGGGTGTAAGGGATGCCCTACAATTGAGTAGAGTTGGTGTGTGTGAGGACTGCCCTTCGGCTGAGGTGCATGTGGGTGTGTAATGACTGCCCTGTGCTTGAGATGAGTTGGGATGTGTAATGACTGGCACGCAGAGGGGGTGAGTTGGGGTTGTGTAAGGATTGCCCTGTGGTTGAGGCGAGTTGGGGTGTGTAATGACTGCCCTGCGGTTGCTTTGAGTTGGGATGTGTAATGACTGGCCTGCGGTTGAGGTGAGTGGGGATGTGTAATGACTGCCCTGCGCTTGAGGTGAGTTGGGATGTGTAATGACTGGCCTGCAGTTGAGCTGAGTGGGGGTGTGTAATGACTGCCCTGTGGTTGATTTGAGTAGGGATGTGTAATGACTGCCCTGTGGTTGAGGTGCGTTGGGGGTGTCTAAGGACTGCCCTGCAGTTGAGGTGAGTTGGGGTGTGTAAGGACTGCCCCGCGGTTGACGTGAGTTGGGATGTGTAATGAGTAGCCTGCAGTTGAGGTGAGTTGGGGTGTATAAGGAATGCCGTGCGATTGAGGTGAGTTGGGATGTGTAATGACTGCCCTGCGGTTTAGGTGAGTTGGGGTGTGTAAGGACTGCCTAGCATTTGAGGTGAGTTGGGGTGTGTAATGACTGCCCTGCGCTTGAGGTGAGTTGGGATGTGTAATGACTGCCCTACGATTGAGGTGAGTTGGGCGTGTGTAAGGACTGCCCTGCGGTTGAGGAGAGTTGTGGGTACTTAAGGACTGGCCTGCAGTTGAGGTGATTTTGGGGTGTGTAATGACTGCCCTGCGGTTGCTTTGAGTTGGGATGTGTAATGACTGGCCTGCAGTTGAGGTGAGTGGCGGTGTGTAATGACTGCCCTGTGGTTGATTTGAATTGGGATGTGTAAGGACTGCCCTGCGGTTGATTTGAGTTGGGATGTGTAAGGACTGCCCTGCGGTTGAGGTGTGTGGGGATGTGTAATGACTGCACTGTGCTTGAGGTGAGTTGGGATGTGTAATGACTGGCCTGCAGTTGAGCTGAGTGGAGGTGTGTAATGACTGCCCTGCGGTTGAGGTGCGTTGGGGGTGCGTAAGGACTGCCCTGCGGTTGAGTTGAGTTGGAATGTGTAAGGACTGCACCGCGGTTGAGGTGATTTGGGGTGTGTAAGGACTGCCCTGCGGTGGATCTGAGTTGGGGTGTGTAAGGGACGCCCTACAATTGAGTAGAGTTGGGGTGTGTGAGGACTGCCCTTCGGCTGAGGTGCATGTGGGTGTGTAATGACTGCCCTGCGCTTGAGGTGAGTTGGGGTGCATAATGACTGGTCTGCAGTGGGGGTGAGTTGGGGGTGTGTAAGGACTGCCCTGTGGTTGAGGTGAGTTGGGGTGTGTAATGACTGCCCTGCGGTTGATTTGAGTAGGGATGTGTAATGACTGCCCTGCGGTTGAGGTGAGTTGGGGTGTGTAAGGACTGCCCCGCGGTTGAGGTGACTTGGGGTGTATAAGGGCTGCCCTGCGATTGATTTGAGTAGGGATGTGTAATGACTGCCCTGTGGTTGAGGTGCGTTGGGGGTGTCTAAGGACTGCCGTGCAGTTGAGGTGAGTTGGGGTGTGTAAGGACTGCCCTGCGGTTGATTTGAGTTGGGGTGTGTAAAGGACGCCCTACAATTGAGTAGAGTCGGGGTGTGTGAGGACTGCCCTTCGGCTGAGGTGCGTGTGGGTGTGTAATGAATGCCCTGCGCTTGAGCTGAGTTGGGGTGTGTAATGACTGCCCTGCGGTTGAGGTGAGTTGGGGTGTGTAAGGACTACCCTGCAGTTGCTTTGAGTTGGGATGGGTAATGACTGGCCTGCAGTTGAGGTGAGTTGGGGTGTGTAATGACTGGCCTGCAGTTGAGGTGAGTTGGGGGGTGTAAGGACTGCCCTGCGGTTGAGGTGAGTTGGGGTGTGTAATGACTGCCCTGCGGTTGAGGTGAGTGTGGATGTGTAATGACTGCCCTGCGGTTGAGGTGAGTTGGGATGTGTAATGACTGCCCTGCGGTTGAGGTGAGTTGGGGTGTGTAAGGACTGCCCTACGGTTGAGTTGAGTTGGGATGTGTAATGACTGGCCTGCAGTTGAGGTGAGTTGGGGGTATGTAAGGACTGCCCTGTGGTTGAGGTGAGTTGGGGGGTGTAAGGGCCGCCCTACGGTTGAGTTGAATTGGGGTGTGTAAGGACTGCCCTTCGGTTGAGGTGAGTTGGGGGTGAGTAATGACTGCCCTGCGGTTGAGGTGAGTTGGGGGGGTGTAAGGAGCATCCTGCGGTTGAGGTGAGTTGGGGTGTGTAATGACTGCCCTGCAGTTGCTTTGAGTTGGGATGTGTAATGACTGGCCTGCAGTTGAGCTGAGTGGGGGTGTGTAATGATTGCCCTGCGGTTGATTTGAGTAGGGATGTGTAATGACTGCCCTGCAGTTGAGGTGAGTTGGGGTGTGTAAGGACTGCCCCGCGGTTGAGGTGAGTTGGGGGTGTGTAAGGACTGCCCTGCGGTTGACCTGAGTTGGGGTGTGTAATGACTGCCCTGCAGTTGAGGTGAGTTGGAGTGTGTAATGACTGCCCTGCGGTTGACGTGAGTTGGGATGTGTAATGACTGGCCTGCAGTTGAGGTGAGTTGGGGTGTATAAGGGCCTTGTTATGGTTGAGTTGACTAGGGTGTATGTAATGATTGGCCTGCAGTTGAGGTGAGTTGGGGGTATGTAAGGACTGCCTGCAGTTGAGGTGATTATGGTGTGTGTAATGACTGCCCTGCGGTTGCTTTGAGTTGGGATGTGTAATGACTGGCCTGCAGTTGAGGTGAGTGGGGGTGTGTAATGACTGCCCTGCAGTTGAGGTGAGTGGGGTTGTGTAATGACTGCACTGCGCTTGAGGTGAGTTGGGATGTGTAATGACTGGCCTGCAGTTGCTTTGAGTTGGGATGTGTAATGACTGGCCTGCAGTTGAGCTGAGTTTGGGTGTGTAATGACTGCCCTGCAGTTGCTTTGAGTTGGGATGTGTAATGACTGGCCTGCAGTTGAGCTGAGTTGGGATGTGTAATGATTGCCCTGCGGTTGAGGTGCGTTTGGGGTGTCTACGGACTTCCCTGCAGTTGAGGTGAGTTGGGGTGTATAAGGGCCGCGTTATGGTTGAGTTGACTTGGGTGTATGTAATGACTGGCCTGCAGTTGAGGTGAATTGGGGGTATGTAAAGACTGCCTGCAGTTGAGGTGAGTTAGGGTGTGTAAGGACTGCCCAGCATTTGAGGTGAGTTGGGGTGTGTAAGGATTGCCCTGCGGTTGAGGTCAGTTGCGGGTGTGTAATTACTGCCCTGCGCTTGAGGTGAGTTGGGATGTGTAATGACTGACCTACGATTGAGGAGAGTTGGACGTGTGTAAGGACTGCCCTGCGGTTGAGGAGAGTTGTGGGTATTTAAGGGCTGGCCTGCAGTTGAGGTGATTTTGGGGTGTGTAATGACTGCCCTGCAGTTGCTTTGAGTTGGGATGTGTAATGACTGGCCTGCAGTTGAGGTGAGTGGGTGTGTGTAAGGACTGCCCTGCGGTTGAGGTGAGTGGGGACGTGTAATGACTGCACTGCGCTTGAGGTGAGTTGGGATGTGTAATGACTGGCCTGCAGTTGAACTGAGTGGCGGTGTGTAATGACTGCCCTGCGGTTGATTTGAGTAGGGATGTGTAATGACTGCCCTGCGGTTGAGGTGCATTGGGAGTGCGTAAGGACTGCCCTGCAGTTGAGGTGAGTTGGGGTGTGTAAGGACTGAACTGCGGTTGAGGTGATTTGGGGTGTGTAAGGACTGCCCTGCAGTTGAGGTGTGTTGGTGTGTGTAATGACTGCCCTGCGGTTGAGGTGAGTTGGGGTTGTGTAATGACTGCCCTGCGGTTGAGGTGAGTTGGGGTGTATCAGGACCGCCCTACGGTTGAGTTGAGTTGGGTGTGTGTAATGACTGGCCTGCAGTTGAGGTGAGTTGGGGGTATGTCAGGACTGCCATGCGGTTGAGGTGAGTTGGGGTGTGTAAGGACTGCCCTGCGGTTGATTTGAGTTGGGGTGTGTAAAGGACGCCCTACAATTGAGTAGAGTTGGTGTGTGTGAGGACTGCTCTTCGGCTGAGGTGCATGTGGGTGTGTAATGACTCCCCTGAGCTTGAGATGAGTTGCGATGTGTAATGACTGGCCTGCAGAGGAGGTGAGTTGGGGTTGTGTAAGGATTGACCTGTGGTTGAGGTGAGTTGGGGTGTGTAATGACTGGCCTGCAGTTGAGGTGAGTGGGGATGTGTAATGACTGCCCTGCGCTTGAGGTGATTTGGGATGTGTAAAGATTGGCCTGCAGTTGAGCTGAGTGGGGGTGTGTAATGACTGCCCTGAGGTTGATTTGAGTAGGGATGTGTAATGACTGCTCTGTGGTTGAGGTGCGTTGGGGGTGTCTAAGGACTGCCCTGCAGTTGAGGTGAGTTTGGCTGTGTAAGGACTGCCCCGCGGTTGACGTGAGTTGGGATGTGTAATGACTGGCCTGCAGTTGAGGTGAGTTGGGGTGTATAAGGGCCGTCTTACGGTTGAGTTGACTTGGGTGTGTGTAATGACTGGCCTGCAGTTGAGCTGATTTGGGGTGTGTATGGAATGCCGTGCGATTGAGATGAGTTGGGGTGTGTAAGGACTGCCCTGTGGTTGAGGTGATTTGGGGTGTGTAAGGACTGCCCAGCATTTGAGGTGAGTTGGGGTGTGTAAGGACTGCCCTGTGGTTGAGGTGAGTTGGGGTGTGTAAGGACTGCCCTGTGGTTGAGGTGAGTTGGGGTGTGTAAGGACTGCCCTGTGGTTGAGGTGATTTGGGGTGTGTAAGGGACGCCCTACAATTGAGTAGAGTTGGGGTGTGTGACGACTGCCCTTCGGCTGAGGTGCATGTGGGTGTGTAATGACTGCCCTGCGCTTGAGATGAGTTGGGGTGTATAATGACTGGCCTGCAGTGGGGGTGAGTTGGGGGTGTGTAAGGACTGCCCTGTGGTTGAGGTGAGTTGGGGTGTGCAATGACTGCCCTGCTGTTGCTTTGAGTTGGGATGTGTAATGACTGCCCTGTGGTTGAGGTGCGTTGGGGGTGTCTAAGGACTGCCCTGCAGTTGAGGTGAGTTGGTGTGTGTAAGGACTGCCCCGCGGTTGACGTGAGTTGGGATGTGTAATGAGTAGCCTGCAGTTGAGGTGAGTGGGGATGTGTAATGACTGCCCTGCGCTTGAGGTGAGTTGGGATGTGTAATGACATGCCTGCAGTTGAGCTGAGTGGGGGTGTGTAATGACTGCCCTACGGTTGATTTGAGTAGGGATGTGTAATGACTGCCCAGCATTTGAGGTGAGTTGGGGTGTGTAAGGACTGCCCTCAGGTTGAGGAGAGTTGTGGGTATTCAAGGACTGGCCTGCAGTTGAGGTGATTTTGGGGTGTGTAAAGACTGCCCTGCGGTTACTTTGAGTTGGGATGTGTAATGACTGGCCTGCAGTTGAGGTGAGTGGGGATGTGTAATGACTGCCCTGCGGTTGAGGTGAGTTGACGTGTGTAATGACTGCCCTGCAGTTGCTTTGAGTTGGGATGTGTAATGACTGGGCTGCAGTTGAGCTGAGTGGGGGTGTGTAATGACTGCCCTGCGGTTGATTTGAGTAGGGATGTGTAATGACTGCCCTGCAGTTGAGGTGAGTTGGGGTGTGTAAGGACTGCCCCGCGGTTGAGGTGAGTTGGGATGTGTAAGGACTGCCCCGCAGTTGACCTGAGTTGGGATGTGTAATGACTGGGCTGCAGTTCAGGTGTGTTGGGGTGTATAAGGGCAGCGTTATGGTTGAGTTAACTTGGGTGTATGTAATGACTGGCCTGCAGTTGAGGTGAGTTGGGGTGTGTAAGGACTGCCCTGCGGTTGAGCTGAGTTGTGGGTGTGTAAGGACTGCCCTGCAGTTGAGCTGAGTGGCGGTGTGTAATGACTGCCCTGCGTTTGATTTGAGTAGGGATGTGTAATGACTGCCCTGCGGTTGAGGTGCGTTGGGGGTGCGTAAGGACTGCCCTGCAGTTGAGGTGAGTTGGGGTGTGTAAGGACTGCCCCGCGGTTGAGGTGATTTGGGGTGTGTAAGGACTGCCCTGCAGTTGAGGTGTGTTGGTGTGTTTAATGACTGACCTGCGGTTGAGATGAGTTGGGTGTGTGTAATGACTGCCCTGCGGTTGAGGTGAGTTGGGGTGTATCAGGACCTCCATACGGTTGAGTTGAGTTGGGTGTGTGTAATGACTGCCCTGCGGTTGACGTGAGTTGGGATGTGTAATGACTGGTCTGCAGTTGAGGTGAGTTGGGGGTATGTAAGGACTGCCATGCGGTTGAGGTGAGTTGGGGGGTGTAATGACTGGCCTGCAGTTGAGGAGTGTTGTGGGTATTTAAGGACTGGCCTGCAGTTGAGGTGATTTTGGGGTGTGTAATGACTGCCCTGCGGTTGCTTTGAGTTGGGATGTGTAATGACTGGCCTGCAGTTGAGGTGAGTGGGGCTGTGGAATGACTGCACTGCGGTTGATTTGATTTGGGTTGTGTAAGAACTGCCCTGCGGTTGAGGTGATTTGGGGTGTGTAAGGACTGGCCTGCAGTTGAGCTGAGTGGGGGTGTGTAATGACAGCGCTGCGCTTCAGGTGAGTTGGGATGTGTAATGGCGAGCCTGCAGTTGAGCTGAGTTGGGGTTTGCAAGGACTGTCCTGCGGTTGAGGTGAGTTGGGGTGTGTAATGACTGCCCTGCGGTTGCTTTGAGTTGGGATTTGTAATGACTGGCCTGCAGTTGAGGTGAGTTGGGGTGTGTAACGACTGGCCTGCAGTTGAGCTGTTTGGTGATGTGTAATGACTGCCCTGCGGTTGATTTGAGTCGGGATGTGTAATGACAGCCCAGCGGTTGAGGTGCATTGGGGTGTGTAATGACTGCCCTGCGGTTGAGGTGAGTTGGGGTGTGTTTTCAAAGCCCTGCGGTTGAGGTGAGCTGGGGGTGTGTAATGACTGCCCTGCAGTTGAGGTGAGTTGGGTTGTGTAAGGACTGCCCTGCGGTTGAGGTGAGTTAGGGTCTGTAAGGTCTGCCCAGCATTTGAGGTTAGTTGGGGTGTGTAAGGACTGCCCTGCGGTTGAGGTGAGTTGGGATGTGTAATGACTGCCCTGCGCTTGAGGTGAGTTGGGATGTGTAATGACTGCCCTACGATTGAGGTGAGTTGGGCGTGTGTAAGGACTGGCTGCGGTTGAGGAGATTGTGGGTATTCAAGGACTGGCCTGCAGTTGAGGTGATTTTGGGGGGTGTAATGACTGCCCTGCGGTTGCTTTGAGTTGGGATGTGTAAGGACTGCCCTGCAGTTGAGGTGATTGGGGATGTGTAATGACTGCACTGCGCTTGAGGTGAGTTGGGATGTGTAATGACTGGCCTGCAGTTGAGCTGAGTGGCGGTGTGTAATGACTGCCCTGCGGTTGATTTGAGTAGGGATGTGTAATGACTGCCCTGCAGTTGAGGTGAGTTGGGGTGTGTAAGGACTGCCCTGCGGTTGAGGTGAGTTGGGGGTGTGTAAGGACTGCCCCGCGGTTGAGGTGATTTGGGGTGTGTAAGGACTGCCCTGCAGTTGAGGTGAGTTGGGGTGTGTAATGACTGCCCTGCGGTTGCTATGAGTTGGGATGTGTAATGACTGGCCTGCAGTTGAGATGAGTGGGGGTGTGTAATGACTGCCCTGCGGTTGAGGTGAGTTGGGATGTGTAAGGACTGTCCTGCGGTTGAGGTGAGTTGGGGTGTGTAAGGACTGCCCTGCGGTTGCTTTGAGTTGGGATGTGTAATGACTGGCCTGCAGTTGAGGTGGGTTGGGGTGTGTAATGACTGCCCTGCGGTTGCTTTGAGTTGGGATGTGTAATGACTGGCCTGCAGTTGAGGTGAGTGGGGGTGTGGAATGACTGCCCTGCGGTTGATTTGAGTTGGGATGTGTAAGGACTGCCCTGCAGTTGAGGTGAGTTGGGACGTGTAATGACGAGCCTGCAGTTGAGCTGAGTTGGGGTGTGTAATGACTGCCCTATGGTTGAGGTGAGTTGGGATGTGTAATGACGGGCCTGCAGTTGAGCTGAGTTGGGGTGTGTAATGACTGGCCTGCGGTTGAGGTGAGTTGGGGTGTGAAAGGACTGTCCTGCGGTTGAGGTGAGTTGGGGTGTGTAATGACTGCCCTGCGGTTGCTTTGAGTTGGGATTTGTAATGACTGGCCTGCTGTTGAGGTGAGTTGGGGTGTGTAACGACTGACCTGCAGTTGAGCTGTGTGGTGATGTGTAATAACTGCCCTGCGGTTGAGGTGCATTGGTGTGTGTAATGACTGCCCTGCGGTTGAGGTGAGTTGGGGTGTGTAATCAAAGCCCTGCGGTTGAGGTGAGTTGGGGGTGTGTAAGGACTGCCCTGCGGTTGAGGTGAGTTGGGGTGTGTAAGGACTGCCCTGCGGTTGAGGTGAGTTAGGGTCTGTAAGGACTGCCCTGCGGTTGAGGTGTGTTGGGGGTGTGTAATGACTGCCCTGCAGTTGAGGTGAGTTGGGGTGTGTAAGGACTGCCCTGCGGTTGAGCTGAGTTGGGGTGTGTAAGGACTGCCCAGCATTTGAGGTGAGTTGGGGTGTGTAAGGACTGCCCTGCGGTTGAGGTGAGTTGGGGTTGTGTAATGACTGCCCTGTGCTTGAGGTGAGTTGGGATGTGTAATGACTGCCCTGCGATTGAGGTGAGTTGGGCGTGTGTAAGGACTGCCCTGCGGTTGAGGAGAGTTGTGGGTATTCAAGGACTGGCCTGCAGTTGAGGTGCTTTTGGGGTGTGTAATGACTGCCCTGCGGTTGCTTTGAGTTGGGATGTGTAATGACTGGCCTGCAGTTGAGTTGAGTGGGGGTGTGTAATGACTGCCCTGCAGTTGATTTGAGTTGGGATGTGTAAGGACTGCCCTGCGGTTGAGTTGATTGAGGATGTGTAATGACTGCACTGCGCTTGAGGTGAGTTGGGGTGTGTAATGACTGCCCTGCGGTTGATTTGAGTAGGGATGTGTAATGACTGCCCTGCGGTTGAGGTGCGTTGGGGTGTGTAAGGACTGCCCTGCAGTTGATTTGAGTAGGGATGTGTAATGACTGCCTTGCGGTTGAGGTGCGTTGGTGTGTATCAGGACCTCCCTACGGTTGAGTTGAGTTGGGTGTGTGTAATGACTGGCCTGCAGTTGAGGTGAGTGGGGGTGTGTAAGGACTGGCCTGCGGTTGAGGAGAGTTGTGGGTATTTAAGGACTGGCCTGCAGTTGAGGTGATTTTGGGGTGTGTAATGACTGCCCTGCGGTTGCTTTGAGTTGGGAAGTGTAATGACTGGCCTGCAGTTGAGGTGAGTGGGGCTGTGGAATGACTGCCCTGCGGTTGATTTGAGTTGGGATGTGTAAGGACTGCCCTGCAGTTGAGGTAAGTTGGGGTGTGTAAGGAGTGGCCTGCAGTTGAGCTGAGTGGGGGTGTGTAATGACTGCCCTGCGCTTCAGGTGAGTTGGGATGTGTAATGACGAGCCTGCAGTTGAGCTGAGTTGGGGTGTGTAATGACTGCCCTGTGGTTGAGGTGAGTTGGGATGTGTAATGACGGGCCTGCAGTTGAGCTGAGTTGGGGTGTGTAATGACTGGCCTGCGGTTGAGGTGAGTTGGGGTGTGTAAGGACTGTCCTGCGGTTGAGGTGAGTTGGGGTGTGTAATGACCGCCCTGCGGTTGCTTTTAGTTGGGATTTGTAATGACTGGCCTGCCGTTAAGGTGAGTTGGGGTGTGTAACGATTGGCCTGCAGTTGAGCTGTGTGGTGATGTGTATTGACTGCCCTGCGGTTGAGGTGCATTGGGGTGTGTAATGACTGCCCTGCGGTTGAGGTGAGTTGGGGTGTGTAATCAAAGCCCTGCGGTTGAGGTGAGTTGGGGGTGTGTAAGGACTGCCCTGCAGTTGAGGTGAGTTGGGGTGTGTCAGGACTGCACTGCAGTTGAGGTGAGTAAGGGTCTGTAAGGACTGCCCTGCGGTTGAGGTGTGTTGGGGGTGTGTAATGACTGCCCTGCAGTTGAGGTGAGTTGGGGTGTGTAATGACTGCCCGGCGGTTGAGGTGAGTTGGGGAGTGTAAGGACTGCCCTGCATTTGAGGTGATTTGGGGTGTGTAAGGACTGCCCTGTTGTTGAGGTGAGTTGGGGTATGTAAGGACTGCCCTGTGGTTGAGGTGAGTTGGGGGATGTAAGGACTGCCCTGCGGTTGAGGTGAGTTGGGGTGTGTAAGGACTGCGCTGCGGTTGAGGTGCGTTGGGGGGGTGTAATGACTGCCCTGCGGTTGAGGTGCGTTGGGGTGTGTAAGGACTGCCCTGCGGTTGAGCTGAGTTAGGGTGTGTAAGGACTGCTCTGCGGTTGAGGTGCGTTGGGGTGTGTAAGGACTGCCCTGCAGTTGATTTGAGTAGGGATGTGTAATGACTGCCCTGTGCTTGAGGTGAGTTGGGATGTGTAATGACTGCCCTGCGATTGAGGTGAGTTGGGCGTGTGTAAGGACTGCCCTGCGGTTGAGCTGAGTTAGGGTGTGTAAGGACTGCTCTGCGGTTGAGGTGCGTTGGGGTGTGTAAGGACTGCCCTGCAGTTGATTTGAGTAGGGATGTGTAATGACTGCCCTGTGCTTGAGGTGAGTTGGGATGTGTAATGACTGCCCTGCGATTGAGGTGAGTTGGGCGTGTGTAAGGACTGCCCTGCGGTTGAGGAGAGTTGTGGGTATTCAAGGACTGGCCTGCAGTTGAGGTGCTTTTGGGGTGTGTAATGACTGCCCTGCGGTTGCTTTGAGTTGGGATGTGTAATGACTGGCCTGCAGTTGAGTTGAGTGGGGGTGTGTAATGACTGCCCTGCAGTTGATTTGAGTTGGGATGTGTAAGGACTGCCCTGCGGTTGAGTTGATTGAGGATGTGTAATGACTGCACTGCGCTTGAGGTGAGTTGGGATGTGTAATGACTGGCCTGCAGTTGAGCTGAGTGGCGGTGTGTAATGACTGCCCTGCGCTTGATTTGAGTAGGGATGTGTAATGACTGCCCAGTGGTTGAGGTGCGTTGGGGTGTGTAAGGATTGCCCTACATTTGATTTGAGTAGGGATGTGTAATGACTGCCCTGCGGTTGAGGTGCGTTGGTGTGTGTAATGACTGACCAGCGATTGAGGTGAGTTGGGGGTGTGTAATGACTGCCCTGCGGTTGAGGTGAGTTGGGGTGTATCAGGACCGCCCTACGGTTGAGTTGAGTTGGGTGTGTGTAATGAATGCCCTGCGGTTGAGGTGAGTTGGGCTGTGTAAGGACTGGCCTGCAGCTGAGCTGAGTGGGGGTGGGTATTGACTGCCCTGCGGTTGAGGTGAGTGGGGATGTGTAATGACTGCCCTGCGGTTGAGGTGAGTTGGGATGTGTAATGACGGGCCTGCAGTTGAGCTGAGTTGGGGTGTGTAATGACTGCCCTGAGGTTGATTTGACTAGGGATGTGTAATGACGGCCCAGCGGTTCAGGTGCGTTGGGGTGTGTAATGACTGCCCTGCGGCTGAGGTGAGTTGGGGTGTGTAAGGTCTGACCTACGTTTGAGGTGAGTTGGGGAGTGTAAGGACTGCCCTGTGGTTGAGGTGAGTTGGGGTGTGTAAGGACTGCCCTGCGCTTGAGGTGAGTTGGGGTGTATCAGGACCTCCATAAGGTTGAGTTGAGTTGGGTGTGTGTAATGACTGCCCTGCGGTTGACGTGAGTTGGGATGTGTAATGACTGGTCTGCAGTTGAGGTGAGTTGGGGGTATGTAAGGACTGCCATGCGGTTGAGGTGAGTTGGGGGGTGTAATGACTGGTCTGCAGTTGAGCTGAGTGGGGGTGTGTAAGGACTGGCCTGCAGTTGAGGAGTGTTGTGGGTATTTAAGGACTGGCCTGCAGTTGAGGTGATTTTGGGGTGTGTAATGACTGCCCTGCGGTTGCTTTGAGTTGGGATGTGTAATGACTGGCCTGCAGTTGAGGTGAGTGGGGCTGTGGAATGACTGCACTGCGGTTGATTTGATTTGGGTTGTGTAAGAACTGCCCTGCGGTTGAGGTGATTTGGGGTGTGTAAGGACTGGCCTGCAGTTGAGCTGAGTGGGGGTGTGTAATGACAGCGCTGCGCTTCAGGTGAGTTGGGATGTGTAATGGCGAGCCTGCAGTTGAGCTGAGTTGGGGTTTGCAAGGACTGTCCTGCGGTTGAGGTGAGTTGGGGTGTGTAATGACTGCCCTGCGGTTGCTTTGAGTTGGGATTTGTAATGACTGGCCTGCAGTTGAGGTGAGTTGGGGTGTGTAACGACTGGCCTGCAGTTGAGCTGTTTGGTGATGTGTAATGACTGCCCTGCGGTTGATTTGAGTCGGGATGTGTAATGACAGCCCAGCGGTTGAGGTGCATTGGGGTGTGTAATGACTGCCCTGCGGTTGAGGTGAGTTGGGGTGTGTTTTCAAAGCCCTGTGGTTGAGGTGAGTTGGGGTGTGTAATCAAAGCCCTGCTGTTGAGGTGAGCTGGGGGTGTGTAATGACTGCCCTGCAGTTGAGGTGAGTTGGGTTGTGTAAGGACTGCCCTGCGGTTGAGGTGAGTTAGGGTCTGTAAGGTCTGCCCAGCATTTGAGGTTAGTTGGGGTGTGTAAGGACTGCCCTGCGGTTGAGGTGAGTTGGGATGTGTAATGACTGCCCTGCGCTTGAGGTGAGTTGGGATGTGTAATGACTGCCCTACGATTGAGGTGAGTTGGGCGTGTGTAAGGACTGGCTGCGGTTGAGGAGATTGTGGGTATTCAAGGACTGGCCTGCAGTTGAGGTGATTTTGGGGGGTGTAATGACTGCCCTGCGGTTGCTTTGAGTTGGGATGTGTAAGGACTGCCCTGCAGTTGAGGTGATTGGGGATGTGTAATGACTGCACTGCGCTTGAGGTGAGTTGGGATGTGTAATGACTGGCCTGCAGTTGAGCTGAGTGGCGGTGTGTAATGACTGCCCTGCGGTTGATTTGAGTAGGGATGTGTAATGACTGCCCTGCAGTTGAGGTGAGTTGGGGTGTGTAAGGACTGCCCTGCGGTTGAGGTGAGTTGGGGGTGTGTAAGGACTGCCCCGCGGTTGAGGTGATTTGGGGTGTGTAAGGACTGCCCTGCAGTTGAGGTGAGTTGGGGTGTGTAATGACTGCCCTGCGGTTGCTATGAGTTGGGATGTGTAATGACTGGCCTGCAGTTGAGATGAGTGGGGGTGTGTAATGACTGCCCTGCGGTTGAGGTGAGTTGGGATGTGTAAGGACTGCCCTGCGGTTGAGGTGAGTTGGGGTGTGTAAGGACTGCCCTGCGGTTGCTTTGAGTTGGGATGTGTAATGACTGGCCTGCAGTTGAGGTGGGTTGGGGTGTGTAATGACTGCCCTGTGGTTGCTTTGAGTTGGGATGTGTAATGACTGGCCTGCAGTTGAGGTGAGTGGGGGTGTGGAATGACTGCCCTGCGGTTGATTTGAGTTGGGATGTGTAAGGACTGCCCTGCAGTTGAGGTGAGTTGGGACGTGTAATGACGAGCCTGCAGTTGAGCTGAGTTGGGGTGTGTAATGACTGCCCTATGGTTGAGGTGAGTTGGGATGTGTAATGACGGGCCTGCAGTTGAGCTGAGTTGGGGTGTGTAATGACTGGCCTGCGGTTGAGGTGAGTTGGGGTGTGAAAGGACTGTCCTGCGGTTGAGGTGAGTTGGGGTGTGTAATGACTGCCCTGCGGTTGCTTTGAGTTGGGATTTGTAATGACTGGCCTGCTGTTGAGGTGAGTTGGGGTGTGTAACGACTGACCTGCAGTTGAGCTGTGTGGTGATGTGTAATAACTGCCCTGCGGTTGAGGTGCATTGGTGTGTGTAATGACTGCCCTGCGGTTGAGGTGAGTTGGGGTGTGTAATCAAAGCCCTGCGGTTGAGGTGAGTTGGGGGTGTGTAAGGACTGCCCTGCGGTTGAGGTGAGTTGGGGTGTGTAAGGACTGCCCTGCGGTTGAGGTGAGTTAGGGTCTGTAAGGACTGCCCTGCGGTTGAGGTGTGTTGGGGGTGTGTAATGACTGCCCTGCAGTTGAGGTGAGTTGGGGTGTGTAAGGACTGCCCTGCGGTTGAGCTGAGTTGGGGTGTGTAAGGACTGCCCAGCATTTGAGGTGAGTTGGGGTGTGTAAGGACTGCCCTGCGGTTGAGGTGAGTTGGGGGCGTGTAATGACTGCCCTGTGCTTGAGGTGAGTTGGGATGTGTAATGACTGCCCTGCGATTGAGGTGAGTTGGGCGTGTGTAAGGACTGCCCTGCGGTTGAGGAGAGTTGTGGGTATTCAAGGACTGGCCTGCAGTTGAGGTGCTTTTGGGGTGTGTAATGACTGCCCTGCGGTTGCTTTGAGTTGGGATGTGTAATGACTGGCCTGCAGTTGAGTTGAGTGGGGGTGTGTAATGACTGCCCTGCGGTTGATTTGAGTTGGGATGTGTAAGGACTGCCCTGCGGTTGAGTTGATTGAGGATGTGTAATGACTGCACTGCGCTTGAGGTGAGTTGGGGTGTGTAATGACTGCCCTGCGGTTGATTTGAGTAGGGATGTGTAATGACTGCCCTGCGGTTGAGGTGCGTTGGGGTGTGTAAGGACTGCCCTGCAGTTGATTTGAGTAGGGATGTGTAATGACTGCCTTGCGGTTGAGGTGCGTTGGTGTGTATCAGGACCTCCCTACGGTTGAGTTGAGTTGGGTGTGTGTAATGACTGGCCTGCAGTTGAGGTGAGTGGGGGTGTGTAAGGACTGGCCTGCGGTTGAGGAGAGTTGTGGGTATTTAAGGACTGGCCTGCAGTTGAGGTGATTTTGGGGTGTGTAATGACTGCCCTGCGGTTGCTTTGAGTTGGGAAGTGTAATGACTGGCCTGCAGTTGAGGTGAGTGGGGCTGTGGAATGACTGCCCTGCGGTTGATTTGAGTTGGGATGTGTAAGGACTGCCCTGCAGTTGAGGTAAGTTGGGGTGTGTAAGGAGTGGCCTGCAGTTGAGCTGAGTGGGGGTGTGTAATGACTGCCCTGCGCTTCAGGTGAGTTGGGATGTGTAATGACGAGCCTGCAGTTGAGCTGAGTTGGGGTGTGTAATGACTGCCCTGTGGTTGAGGTGAGTTGGGATGTGTAATGACGGGCCTGCAGTTGAGCTGAGTTGGGGTGTGTAATGACTGGCCTGCGGTTGAGGTGAGTTGGGGTGTGTAAGGACTGTCCTGCGGTTGAGGTGAGTTGGGGTGTGTAATGACCGCCCTGCGGTTGCTTTTAGTTGGGATTTGTAATGACTGGCCTGCCGTTAAGGTGAGTTGGGGTGTGTAACGATTGGCCTGCAGTTGAGTTGTGTGGTGATGTGTATTGACTGCCCTGCGGTTGAGGTGCATTGGGGTGTGTAATGACTGCCCTGCGGTTGAGGTGAGTTGGGGTGTGTAATCAAAGCCCTGCGGTTGAGGTGAGTTGGGGGTGTGTAAGGACTGCCCTGCAGTTGAGGTGAGTTGGGGTGTGTCAGGACTGCACTGCATTTGAGGTGAGTAAGGGTCTGTAAGGACTGCCCTGCGGTTGAGGTGTGTTGGGGGTGTGTAATGACTGCCCTGCAGTTGAGGTGAGTTGGGGTGTGTAATGACTGCCCGGCGGTTGAGGTGAGTTGGGGAGTGTAAGGACTGCCCTGCATTTGAGGTGATTTGGGGTGTGTAAGGACTGCCCTGTTGTTGAGGTGAGTTGGGGTATGTAAGGACTGCCCTGTGGTTGAGGTGAGTTGGGGGATGTAAGGACTGCCCTGCGGTTGAGGTGAGTTGGGGTGTGTAAGGACTGCGCTGCGGTTGAGGTGCGTTGGGGGGGTGTAATGACTGCCCTGCGGTTGAGGTGCGTTGGGGTGTGTAAGGACTGCCCTGCGGTTGAGCTGAGTTAGGGTGTGTAAGGACTGCTCTGCGGTTGAGGTGCGTTGGGGTGTGTAAGGACTGCCCTGCAGTTGATTTGAGTAGGGATGTGTAATGACTGCCCTGTGCTTGAGGTGAGTTGGGATGTGTAATGACTGCCCTGCGATTGAGGTGAGTTGGGCGTGTGTAAGGACTGCCCTGCGGTTGAGCTGAGTTAGGGTGTGTAAGGACTGCTCTGCGGTTGAGGTGCGTTGGGGTGTGTAAGGACTGCCCTGCAGTTGATTTGAGTAGGGATGTGTAATGACTGCCCTGTGCTTGAGGTGAGTTGGGATGTGTAATGACTGCCCTGCGATTGAGGTGAGTTGGGCGTGTGTAAGGACTGCCCTGCGGTTGAGGAGAGTTGTGGGTATTCAAGGACTGGCCTGCAGTTGAGGTGCTTTTGGGGTGTGTAATGACTGCCCTGCGGTTGCTTTGAGTTGGGATGTGTAATGACTGGCCTGCAGTTGAGTTGAGTGGGGGTGTGTAATGACTGCCCTGCAGTTGATTTGAGTTGGGATGTGTAAGGACTGCCCTGCGGTTGAGTTGATTGAGGATGTGTAATGACTGCACTGCGCTTGAGGTGAGTTGGGGTGTGTAATGACTGGCCTGCAGTTGAGCTGAGTGGCGGTGTGTAATGACTGCCCTGCGCTTGATTTGAGTAGGGATGTGTAATGACTGCCCAGTGGTTGAGGTGCGTTGGGGTGTGTAAGGATTGCCCTACATTTGATTTGAGTAGGGATGTGTAATGACTGCCCTGCGGTTGAGGTGCGTTGGTGTGTGTAATGACTGACCAGCGATTGAGGTGAGTTGGGGGTGTGTAATGACTGCCCTGCGGTTGAGGTGAGTTGGGGTGTATCAGGATCGCCCTACGGTTGAGTTGAGTTGGGTGTGTGTAATGAATGCCCTGCGGTTGAGGTGAGTTGGGCTGTGTAAGGACTGGCCTGCAGCTGAGCTGAGTGGGGGTGGGTATTGACTGCCCTGCGGTTGAGGTGAGTGGGGATGTGTAATGACTGCCCTGCGGTTGAGGTGAGTTGGGATGTGTAATGACGGGCCTGCAGTTGAGCTGAGTTGGGGTGTGTAATGACTGCCCTGAGGTTGATTTGACTAGGGATGTGTAATGACGGCCCAGCGGTTCAGGTGCGTTGGGGTGTGTAATGACTGCCCTGCGGCTGAGGTGAGTTGGGGTGTGTAAGGTCTGACCTACGTTTGAGGTGAGTTGGGGAGTGTAAGGACTGCCCTGTGGTTGAGGTGAGTTGGGGTGTGTAAGGACTGCCCTGCGCTTGAGGTGAGTTGGGGTGTGTAAGGACTGCCCTGAGGTTGAGGTGAGTTGGGGTGTGTAAGGACTGGCCTGCAGTTGAGCTGAGTGGGGGTGTGTAAAGTCAGTCCTGTGGTTGATTTGAGTTGGGGTGTGTAAGGGATGCCCTACAATTGAGGAGAGTCGGGGTGTGTGAGGACTGCCCTTCGGCTGAGGTGCGTGTGGGTGTGTAATGACTGCCCTGCGCTTGAGATGAGTTGGGGTGTGTAATGACTGCCCTGTGGTTGAGGTGCCTTGGGGTGTGTAAGGACTGCCCTGCGGTTGAGGTGAGTTAGGGTGTGTAAGGACTGCCCTGCGGTTGAGGTGGGTTAGGGTGTGTAATGACTGCCCTGTGGTTGAGGTGAGTTGGGGTGTGTAATGACTGCCCTGCGGTTGCTTTGATTTGGGATCTGTAATGACTGCCCTGCACTTGAGGTGAGTTGGGATGTGTAATGACTGGCCTGCAGTTGAGCTGAGTGGGGGTGTGTAATGACTGCCCTGCGGTTGATTTGAGTAGGGATGTGTAATGACTGCCCTTCAGTTGAGGTGAGTTTGGGGTGTATAAGGACTGCCCTGCAGTTGTGGTGAGTTGGGGTGTGTAATGACTGCCCTGAGGTTGAGGTGAGTTGGCATGTGTAATGACTGCCGTAGGATGAGGTGAGTTGGGCGTGTTTAAGGACTAACCGTGCGGTTGAGCTGAGTTGGGGTGTGTAAGGGTCGCCCTACAATTGAGCAGAGTCGGGGTGTGTGAGGACTGCCCTTTGGCTGAGGTGCGTGTGGGTGTATAATGACTGCCCTGCGCTTGATTTGAGTTGGGTTGTGTAATGACTGGCCTGCAGTTGAGGTGAGTTGGGGGTGTCTCAGGACTGCCCTGTGGTTGAGGTGAGTTGGGGTGTGTAAGGACTGCCTGGCGGTTGAGGTGAGTTGGGGAGTGTAAGGACTGCCCTGCATTTGAGGTGATTTGGGGTGTGTAAGGACTGCCCTGTTGTTGAGGTGAGTTGGGGTATGTAAGGACTGCCCTGTGGTTGAGGTGAGTTGGGGGATGTAAGGACTGCCCTGCGGTTGAGGTGAGTTGGGGTGTGTAAGGACTGCGCTGCGGTTGAGGTGCGTTGGGGGGGTGTAATGACTGCCCTGCGGTTGAGGTGCGTTGGGGTGTGTAAGGACTGCCCTGCGGTTGAGCTGAGTTAGGGTGTGTAAGGACTGCTCTGCGGTTGAGGTGCGTTGGGGTGTGTAAGGACTGCCCTGCAGTTGATTTGAGTAGGGATGTGTAATGACTGCCCTGTGCTTGAGGTGAGTTGGGATGTGTAATGACTGCCCTGCGATTGAGGTGAGTTGGGCGTGTGTAAGGACTGCCCTGCGGTTGAGCTGAGTTAGGGTGTGTAAGGACTGCTCTGCGGTTGAGGTGCGTTGGGGTGTGTAAGGACTGCCCTGCAGTTGATTTGAGTAGGGATGTGTAATGACTGCCCTGTGCTTGAGGTGAGTTGGGATGTGTAATGACTGCCCTGCGATTGAGGTGAGTTGGGCGTGTGTAAGGACTGCCCTGCGGTTGAGGAGAGTTGTGGGTATTCAAGGACTGGCCTGCAGTTGAGGTGCTTTTGGGGTGTGTAATGACTGCCCTGCGGTTGCTTTGAGTTGGGATGTGTAATGACTGGCCTGCAGTTGAGTTGAGTGGGGGTGTGTAATGACTGCCCTGCAGTTGATTTGAGTTGGGATGTGTAAGGACTGCCCTGCGGTTGAGTTGATTGAGGATGTGTAATGACTGCACTGCGCTTGAGGTGAGTTGGGATGTGTAATGACTGGCCTGCAGTTGAGCTGAGTGGCGGTGTGTAATGACTGCCCTGCGCTTGATTTGAGTAGGGATGTGTAATGACTGCCCAGTGGTTGAGGTGCGTTGGGGTGTGTAAGGATTGCCCTACATTTGATTTGAGTAGGGATGTGTAATGACTGCCCTGCGGTTGAGGTGCGTTGGTGTGTGTAATGACTGACAAGCGATTGAGGTGAGTTGGGGGTGTGTAATGACTGCCCTGCGGTTGAGGTGAGTTGGGGTGTATCAGGACCGCCCTACGGTTGAGTTGAGTTGGGTGTGTGTAATGAATGCCCTGCGGTTGAGGTGAGTTGGGCTGTGTAAGGACTGGCCTGCAGCTGAGCTGAGTGGGGGTGGGTATTGACTGCCCTGCGGTTGAGGTGAGTGGGGATGTGTAATGACTGCCCTGCGGTTGAGGTGAGTTGGGATGTGTAATGACGGGCCTGCAGTTGAGCTGAGTTGGGGTGTGTAATGACTGCCCTGAGGTTGATTTGACTAGGGATGTGTAATGACGGCCCAGCGGTTCAGGTGCGTTGGGGTGTGTAATGACTGCCCTGCGGCTGAGGTGAGTTGGGGTGTGTAAGGTCTGACCTACGTTTGAGGTGAGTTGGGGAGTGTAAGGACTGCCCTGTGGTTGAGGTGAGTTGGGGTGTGTAAGGACTGCCCTGCGCTTGAGGTGAGTTGGGGTGTGTAAGGACTGCCCTGAGGTTGAGGTGAGTTGGGGTGTGTAAGGACTGGCCTGCAGTTGAGCTGAGTGGGGGTGTGTAAAGTCAGTCCTGTGGTTGATTTGAGTTGGGGTGTGTAAGGGATGCCCTACAATTGAGGAGAGTCGGGGTGTGTGAGGACTGCCCTTCGGCTGAGGTGCGTGTGGGTGTGTAATGACTGCCCTGCGCTTGAGATGAGTTGGGGTGTGTAATGACTGCCCTGTGGTTGAGGTGCCTTGGGGTGTGTAAGGACTGCCCTGCGGTTGAGGTGAGTTAGGGTGTGTAAGGACTGCCCTGCGGTTGAGGTGGGTTAGGGTGTGTAATGACTGCCCTGTGGTTGAGGTGAGTTGGGGTGTGTAATGACTGCCCTGCGGTTGCTTTGATTTGGGATCTGTAATGACTGCCCTGCACTTGAGGTGAGTTGGGATGTGTAATGACTGGCCTGCAGTTGAGCTGAGTGGGGGTGTGTAATGACTGCCCTGCGGTTGATTTGAGTAGGGATGTGTAATGACTGCCCTTCAGTTGAGGTGAGTTTGGGGTGTATAAGGACTGCCCTGCAGTTGTGGTGAGTTGGGGTGTGTAATGACTGCCCTGAGGTTGAGGTGAGTTGGCATGTGTAATGACTGCCGTAGGATGAGGTGAGTTGGGCGTGTTTAAGGACTAACCGTGCGGTTGAGCTGAGTTGGGGTGTGTAAGGGTCGCCCTACAATTGAGCAGAGTCGGGGTGTGTGAGGACTGCCCTTTGGCTGAGGTGCGTGTGGGTGTATAATGACTGCCCTGCGCTTGATTTGAGTTGGGTTGTGTAATGACTGGCCTGCAGTTGAGGTGAGTTGGGGGTGTCTCAGGACTGCCCTGTGGTTGAGGTGAGTTGGGGTGTGTAAGGACTGCCCGGCGGTTGAGGTGAGTTGGGGTGTGTAATGACTGCCCTGCGGCGGCTTTGAGTTGGGATGTGTAAGGACTGGCCTGCAGTTGAGGTGAGTTGGGGGTGTGTAAGGACCTCCCTGCAGTTAAGGTGAGTTGGAGTGATTAATGACTGCCCTGCGGTTGAGGCGAGTTGCGGTGGGTAAGGACTGACTGCAGTTGAGGTGCATTGGGCGTGTTTAAGTACTGCCCTGTGGTTGAGATGAGTTGGGGTGTGTAATGACTGACCTGCGGTTGATTTGCGTTGGGGTGTGTAATGACTGCCCTGCGATTGAGGTGAGTTGGGGGTGTGTAATGACTGCCCTGTGGTTGACGTGAGTTGTGATGTGTAATGACTGCCCTGCGGTTGAGGTGAGTGGGGATGTGTAATGCCTGGCCTGCAGTTGAGCTGAGTGGGTGTGTGTAATGACTGCCCTGCGGTTGATTTGAGTAGGGATGTGTAATGACTGAACTGCGGTTGAGGTGAGTTGGGGGTGTGTAATGACTGGTGTGCACTTGAGGTGAGTTGAGGGTATGTAAGGACTGCCCTGCAGTTGAGGTGAGTGGGGATGTGTAATGTCTGGCCTGCAGTTGAGCTGAGTGGGTGTGTGTAATGACTGCCCTGCGGTTGATTTGAGTAGGGATGTGTAATGACTGAACTGCGGTTGAGGTGAGTTGGGGGTGTGTAATGACTGGTGTGCACTTGAGGTGAGTTGAGGGTATGTAAGGACTGCCCTGCAGTTGAGGTGAGTTTGGCGTGTGTAAGGACTGCCCTGTGGTTGAGGTGAGTTGGGGTGTGTAATGACTGACCTGCGGTTGTGGTGAGTTGGGGTGTGTAAGGACTGCCCTGCGGTTGAGGTGAGTTGGGGTGTGTAATGACTGCCCTGCGGTTGAGGTGCGTTGGGGTGTGTAAGGACTACTCTGCAGTTGAGGTGAGTTTGGCGTGTGTAAGGACTGCCCTGTGGTTGAGGTGAGTTGGGGTGTGTAATGACTGACCTGCGGTTGTGGTGAGTTGGGGTGTGTAAGGACTGCCCTGCGGTTGAGGTGAGTTGGGGTGTGTAATGACTGCCCTGCGGTTGAGGTGCGTTGGGGTGTGTAAGGACTGCCCTGCGGTTGAGCTGAGTTAGGGTGTGTAAGGACTGCCCTGCGGTTGAGGTGCGTTGGGGTGTGTAAGGACTGCCCTGCAGTTGATTTGAGTAGGGATGTGTAATGACTGCCCTGTGCTTGAGGTGAGTTGGGATGTGTAAGGACTGCCCTGCAGTTGATTTGAGTAGGGATGTGTAATGACTGCCCTGTGCTTGAGGTGAGTTGGGATGTGTAATGACTGCCCTGCGATTGAGGTGAGTTGGGGTGTGTAAGGACTGCCCTGAGGTTGAGATGAGTTGGGGTGTGTAAGGACTGGCCTGCAGTTGAGCTGAGTGGGGGTGTGTAAAGTCAGTCCTGTGGTTGATTTGAGTTGGGATGTGTAATGACTGCCCTGCGGTTGAGGTGAGTTGGGGTGTGTAAGGACTGCCCCGCGGTTGAGGTAATTTGGGGTTGTAAGGACTGCCCTGCATTTGAGGTGAGTTGGGGTGTATAAGGGCCGCCTTACGGTTGAGTTGACTTGGGTGTGTGTAATGACTGGCCTGCGCTTGAGATGAGTTGGGATGTGTAATGACTGGCCTGCAGTTGAGGTGAGTTGGTTGTTTGTAAGGACTGCCCTGTGGTTGAGGTGATTTGGGGTGTGTAAGGACTACCCTGTGGTTGAGGTGAGTTGGGGTGTGTAAGGGACGCCCTACAATTGAGTAGAGTCGGAGTGTGTGAGGACTGCCCTTCGGCTGAGGTGCATGTGGGTGTGTAATGACTGCCCTGCGTTTGAGATGAGTTGTCGTGTGGGGGTGTGTTGGGGGTGTGTAAGGACTGCCCTGCAGTTGAGGTGACTTCTGGTGTGTAAGGACTGCCATGCGGTTGAGGTGATTTGGGGTGTGTAAGGACTGCCCTGCGGTTGATTTGAGTTGGGGTGTGTAAGGGATGCCCTACAATTGAGGAGAGTCGGGGTGTGTGAGGACTGCCCTTCGGCTGAGGTGCGTGTGGGTGTGTAATGACTGCCCTGCGCTTGAGATGAGTTGGGGTGTGTAATGACTGCCCTGTGGTTGAGGTGCCTTGGGGTGTGTAAGGACTGCCCTGCGGTTGAGGTGAGTTAGGGTGTGTAAGGACTGCCCTGCGGTTGAGGTGGGTTAGGGTGTGTAATGACTGCCCTGTGGTTGAGGTGGGTTGGGGTGTGTAATGACTGCCCTGCGGTTGCTTTGAGTTGGGATGTGTAATGACTGGCCTGCAGTTGAGCTGAGTGGGGGTGTGTAATGACTGCCCTGCGGTTGAGGTGAGTTTGGATGTGTAAGGACTGCCTTGCGGTTGAGGTGAGTTGGTGTGTTTAATGACTGCCCTGCGGTTGCTTTGAGTTGGGGTGTGTAACGACTGGCCTGCAGTTGAGCTGAGTGGGGGTGTGTAATGACTGCCCTGTGGTTGAGGTGAGTTGGGGTGTGTAATGACTGCCCTGCGGTTGCTTTGAGTTGGGATCTGTAATGACTGCCCTGCGCTTGAGGTGAGTTGGGATGTGTAATGACTGGCCTGCAGTTGAGCTGAGTGGGGGTGTGTAATGACTGCCCTGCGGTTGATTTGAGTAGGGATGTGTAATGACTGCCCTTCAGTTGAAGTGAGTTTGGGGTGTATAATGACTGCCCTGCAGTTGTGGTGAGTTGGGGTGTGTAATGACTGCCCTGCGGTTGAGGTGAGTTGGGGTGTGTAATGACTGCCCTGCGGCGGCTTTGAGTTGGGATGTGTAAGGACTGGCCTGCAGTTGAGGTGAGTTGGGGTGTGTAATGACTGCCCTGCGGTTGAGGTGAGTTGGGATGTGTAATGACTGGCCTGCAGTTGAGGTGAGTGGGGGTGTGTAATGACTGCCCTGCGGTTGATTTGAATAGGGATGTGTAATGACTGCCCTGCGGTTGAGGTGCGTTGGGGGGTGTAAGGACTGCAATGCGTTTGAGGTGAGTTGGGATGTGTAAGGACTGCCCTGCGGTTGAGGTGAGTGGGGATGGGTAATGACTGCCTTGTGCTTGAGGTGAGTTGGGGTGTGTAATGACTGCCCTGCGGTTGAGGTGCGTTGGGGGTGTGTAAGGACTGCCCTGCAGTTGAGGTGCGTTGGGGTGTGTAAGGACTGCCCAGCGGTTGAGGTGATTTGGGGTGTGTAAGGACTGCCCTGCAGTTAAGGTCAGTTTGGGGTGTGTAATGACCGACCTGCGGTTGAGGTGAGTTGGGGGTGTGTAATGACTGCCCTGCGATTGAGATGAGTTGGGGTGTATAAGGGCCGCCCTACGGTTGAGTTGGGTTGGGTGTGTGTAATGACTGACCTGCAGTTGAGGTGACTTGGGGGTATGTATGGACTGCCCTGCAGTTGAGGTGAGTTTGGCGTGTGTAAGGACTGCCCTGCGGTTGAGGTGATTTGGGGTGTGTAAGGACTGCCCAGCGGTTGACGTGAGTTGGGATGTGTAATGACTGGCCTGTAGTTGAGGTGAGTTTGGGGTGTGTAATGACCGGCCTGCAGTTGAGGTGAGTTGGGGGTATGTAAGGACTGCCCTGCGGTTGAGGTGAGTTGGGGTGTGTAATGACTGGCCTGCAGTTGATGTGAGTTGGGGCGTGTAAGGGCCGCCCTATGGTTGAGTTGAAGTGCGGTGTGTAAGGACTGCCCTTCGGTTGAGGTGAGTTGGGATGTGTAATGACAGGCCGACAGTTGAGGTGAGTTGGGGGTGTGTAAGGACCTCCCTGCAGTTGAGGTGAGTTGGAGTGATTAATGACTGCCCTGCGGTTGAGGCGAGTTGCGGTGGGTAAGGACTGACTGCAGTTGAGGTGCATTGGGCGTGTTTAAGTACTGCCCTGTGGTTGAGATGAGTTGGGGTGTGTAATGACTGACCTGCGGTTGATTTGCGTTGGGGTGTGTAATGACTGCCCTGCGATTGAGGTGAGTTGGGGGTGTGTAATGACTGCCCTGTGGTTGACGTGAGTTGTGATGTGTAATGACTGCCCTGCGGTTGAGGTGATGGGGTGTGTAATGACTGCCCTGCACTTGAGGTGAGTGGGGATGTGTAATGTCTGGCCTGCAGTTGAGCTGAGTGGGTGTGTGTAATGACTGCCCTGCGGTTGATTTGAGTAGGGATGTGTAATGACTGACCTGCGGTTGAGGTGAGTTGGGGGTGTGTAATGACTGGTGTGCAGTTGAGGTGAGTTGAGGGTATGTAAGGACTGCCCTGCAGTTGAGGTGAGTTTGGCGTGTGTAAGGACTGCCCTGTGGTTGAGGTGCGTTGGGGTGTGTAATGACTGACCTGCGGTTGTGGTGAGTTGGGGTGTGTAAGGACTGCCCAGCATTTGAGATGAGTTGGGGTGTGTAAGGACTGCCCTGCGGTTGAGGTGCGTTGGGGTGTGTAAGGACTGCCCTGCGGTTGAGCTGAGTTAGGGTGTGTAAGGACTGCCCTGCGGTTGAGGTGCGTTGGGGTGTGTAAGGACTGCCCTGCAGTTGATTTGAGTAGGGATGTGTAATGACTGCCCTGTGCTTGAGGTGAGTTGGGATGTGTAATGACTGCCCTGCGATTGAGGTGAGTTGGGGTGTGTAAGGACTGCCCTGAGGTTGAGATGAGTTGGGGTGTGTAAGGACTGGCCTGCAGTTGAGCTGAGTGGGGGTGTGTAAAGTCAGTCCTGTGGTTGATTTGAGTTGGGATGTGTAATGTCTGCCCTGCGGTTGAGGTGAGTTGGGGTGTGTAAGGACTGCCCCGCGGTTGAGGTAATTTGGGGTTGTAAGGACTGCCCTGCATTTGAGGTGAGTTGGGGTGTATAAGGGCCGCCTTACGGTTGAGTTGACTTGGGTGTGTGTAATGACTGGCCTGCGCTTGAGATGAGTTGGGATGTGTAATGACTGGCCTGCAGTTGAGGTGAGTTGGTTGTTTGTAAGGACTGCCCTGTGGTTGAGGTGATTTGGGGTGTGTAAGGACTGCCCTGTGGTTGAGGTGAGTTGGGGTGTGTAAGGGACGCCCTACAATTGAGTAGAGTCGGAGTGTGTGAGGACTGCCCTTCGGCTGAGTTGCATGTGGGTGTGTAATGACTGCCCTGCGTTTGAGATGAGTTGTGGTGTGGGGGTGTGTTGGGGGTGTGTAAGGACTGCCCTGCAGTTGAGGTGACTTCTGGTGTGTAAGGACTGCCATGCGGTTGAGGTGATTTGGGGTGTGTAAGGACTGCCCTGCGGTTGATTTGAGTTGGGGTGTGTAAGGGATGCCCTACAATTGAGGAGAGTCGGGGTGCGTGAGGACTGCCCTTCGGCTGAGGTGCGTGTGGGTGTGTAATGACTGCCCTGCGCTTGAGATGAGTTGGGGTGTGTAATGACTGCCCTGTGGTTGAGGTGCCTTGGGGTGTGTAAGGACTGCCCTGCGGTTGAGGTGAGTTAGGGTGTGTAAGGACTGCCCTGCGGTTGAGGTGGGTTAGGGTGTGTAATGACTGCCCTGTGGTTGAGGTGGGTTGGGGTGTGTAATGACTGCCCTGCGGTTGCTTTGAGTTGGGATGTGTAATGACTGGCCTGCAGTTGAGCTGAGTGGGGGTGTGTAATGACTGCCCTGCGGTTGAGGTGAGTTGGGATGTGTAAGGACTGCCTTGCGGTTGAGGTGAGTTGGTGTGTTTAATGACTGCCCTGCGGTTGCTTTGAGTTGGGGTGTGTAACGACTGGCCTGCAGTTGAGCTGAGTGGGGGTGTGTAATGACTGCCCTGTGGTTGAGGTGAGTTGGGGTGTGTAATGACTGCCCTGCGGTTGCTTTGAGTTGGGATCTGTAATGACTGCCCTGCGCTTGAGGTGAGTTGGGATGTGTAATGACTGGCCTGCAGTTGAGCTGAGTGGGGGTGTGTAATGACTGCCCTGCGGTTGATTTGAGTAGGGATGTGTAATGACTGCCCTTCAGTTGAAGTGAGTTTGGGGTGTATAAGGACTGCCCTGCAGTTGTGGTGAGTTGGGGTGTGTAATGACTGCCCTGCGGTTGAGGTGAGTTGGGGTGTGTAATGACTGCCCTGCGGCGGCTTTGAGTTGGGATGTGTAAGGACTGGCCTGCAGTTGAGGTGAGTTGGAGTGTGTAATGACTGCCCTGCGGTTGAGGTGAGTTGGGATGTGTAATGACTGGCCTGCAGTTGAGGTGAGTGGGGGTGTGTAATGACTGCCCTGCGGTTGATTTGAATAGGGATGTGTAATGACTGCCCTGCGGTTGAGGTGCGTTGGGGGGTGTAAGGACTGCAATGCGTTTGAGGTGAGTTGGGATGTGTAAGGACTGCCCTGCGGTTGAGGTGAGTGGGGATGGGTAATGACTGCCTTGTGCTTGAGGTGAGTTGGGGTGTGTAATGACTGCCCTGCGGTTGAGGTGCGTTGGGGGTGTGTAAGGACTGCCCTGCAGTTGAGGTGCGTTGGGGTGTGTAAGGACTGCCCAGCGGTTGAGGTGATTTGGGGTGTGTAAGGACTGCCCTGCAGTTAAGGTCAGTTTGGGGTGTGTAATGACCGACCTGCGGTTGAGGTGAGTTGGGGGTGTGTAATGACTGCCCTGCGATTGAGATGAGTTGGGGTGTATAAGGGCCGCCCTACGGTTGAGTTGGGTTGGGTGTGTGTAATGACTGACCTGCAGTTGAGGTGACTTGGGGGTATGTATGGACTGCCCTGCAGTTGAGGTGAGTTTGGCGTGTGTAAGGACTGCCCTGCGGTTGAGGTGATTTGGGGTGTGTAAGGACTGCCCAGCGGTTGACGTGAGTTGGGATGTGTAATGACTGGCCTGTAGTTGAGGTGAGTTTGGGGTGTGTAATGACCGGCCTGCAGTTGAGGTGAGTTGGGGGTATGTAAGGACTGCCATGCAGTTGAGGTGAGTTGGGGCGTGTAAGGGCCACCCTATGGTTGAGTTGAAGTGCGGTGTGTAAGGACTGCCCTTCGGTTGAGGTGAGTTGGGATGTGTAATGACAGGCCGACAGTTGAGGTGAGTTGGGGGTGTGTAAGGACCTCCCTGCAGTTGAGGTGAGTTGGAGTGATTAATGACTGCCCTGCGGTTGAGGCGAGTTGCGGTGGGTAAGGACTGACTGCAGTTGAGGTGCATTGGGCGTGTTTAAGTACTGCCCTGTGGTTGAGATGAGTTGGGGTGTGTAATGACTGACCTGCGGTTGATTTGCGTTGGGGTGTGTAATGACTGCCCTGCGATTGAGGTGAGTTGGGGGTGTGTAATGACTGCCCTGTGGTTGACGTGAGTTGTGATGTGTAATGACTGCCCTGCGGTTGAGGTGATGGGGTGTGTAATGACTGCACTGCGCTTGAGGTGAGTTGGGATGTGTAATGACTGGCCTGCAGTTGAGCTGAGTGGGTGTGTGTAATGACTGCCCGGCGGTTGATTTGAGTAGGGATGTGTAATGACTGACCTGCGGTTGAGGTGAGTTGGGGGTGTGTAATGACTGGTGTGCAGTTGAGGTGAGTTGAGGGTATGTAAGGACTGCCCTGCAGTTGAGGTGACTTTGGCGTGTGTAAGGACTGCCCTGTGGTTGAGGTGAGTTGGGGTGTGTAATGACTGACCTGCGGTTGTGGTGAGTTGGGGTGTGTAAGGACTGCCCAGCATTTGAGATGAGTTGGGGTGTGTAAGGACTGCCCTGCGGTTGAGCTGAGTTAGGGTGTGTAAGGACTGCCCTGCGGTTGAGGTGCGTTGGGGTGTGTAAGGACTGCCCTGCAGTTGATTTGAGTAGGGATGTGTAATGACTGCCCTGTGCTTGAGGTGAGTTGGGATGTGTAATGACTGCCCTTCGATTGAGGTGAGTTGGGCGTGTGTAAGGACTGCCCTGCGGTTGAGGAGAGTTGTGGGTATTCAAGGACTGGCCTGCAGTTGAGGTGCTTTTGGGGTGTGTAATGACTGCCCTGCGGTTGCTTTGAGTTGGGATGTGTAATGACTGGCCTGCAGTTGAGTTGAGTGGGGGTGTGTAATGACTGCCCTGCAGTTGATTTGAGTTGGGATGTGTAAGGACTGCCCTGCAGTTGAGTTGACTGAGGATGTGTAATGACTGCACTGCGCTTGAGGTGAGTTGGGATGTGTAATGACTGGCCTGCAGTTGAGCTGAGTGGCGGTGTGTAATGACTGCCCTGCGCTTGATTTGAGTAGGGATGTGTAATGACTGCCCAGTGGTTGAGGTGCGTTGGGGTGTGTAAGGATTGCCCTACAGTTGATTTGAGTAGGGATGTGTAATGACTGCCCTGCGGTTGAGGTGCGTTGGTGTGTGCAATGACTGACCTGCGACTGAGGTGAGTTGGGGGTGTGTAATGACTGCCCTGCGGTTGAGGTGAGTTGGGGTGTATCAGGACCGCCCTATGGTTGAGTTGAGTTGGGTGTGTGTAATGAATGCCCTGCGGTTGAGGTGAGTTGGGCTGTGTAAGGACTGGCCTGCAGCTGAGCTGAGTGGGGGTGGGTATTGACTGCCCTGCGGTTGAGGTGAGTGGGGATGTGTAATGACTGCCCTGCGGTTGAGGTGAGTTGGGATGTGTAATGACGGGCCTGCAGTTGAGCTGAGTTGGGGTGTGTAATGACTGCCCTGCGGCTGAGGTGAGTTGGGGTGTGTAAGGTCTGACCTACGTTTGAGGTGAGTTGGGGAGTGTAAGGACTGCCCTGTGGTTGAGGTGAGTTGGGGTGTGTAAGGACTGCCCTGCGCTTGAGGTGAGTTGGGGTGTGTAAGGACTGCCCTGAGGTTGAGATGAGTTGGGGTGTGTAAGGACTGGCCTGCAGTTGAGCTGAGTGGGGGTGTGTAAAGTCAGTCCTGTGGTTGATTTGAGTTGGGATGTGTAATGACTGCCCTGCGGTTGAGGTGAGTTGGGGTTGTAAGGACTGCCCTGCATTTGAGGTGAGTTGGGGTGTATAAGGGCCGCCTTACGGTTGAGTTGACTTGGGTGTGTGTAATGACTGGCCTGCGCTTGAGATGAGTTGGGATGTGTAATGACTGGCCTGCAGTTGAGGAGAGTTGGTTGTTTGTAAGGACTGCCCTGTGGTTGAGGTGATTTGGGGTGTGTAAGGACTGCCCTGTGGTTGAGGTGAGTTGGGGTGTGTAAGGGACGCCCTACAATTGAGTAGAGTCGGAGTGTGTGAGGACTGCCCTTCGGCTGAGGTGCATGTGGGTGTGTAATGACTGCCCTTCCTTTGAGATGAGTTGTGGTGTGGGGGTGTGTTGGGGGTGTGTAAGGACTGCCCTGCAGTTGAGGTGACTTCTGGTGTGTAAGGACTGCCATGCGGTTGAGGTGAGTTGGGGTGTGTAAGGACTGCCCTGCGGTTGATTTGAGTTGGGTTGTGTAAGGGATGCCCTACAATTGAGGAGAGTCGGGGTGTGTGAGGACTGCCCTTCGGCTGAGGTGCGTGTGGGTGTGTAATGACTGTCCTGCGCTTGAGATGAGTTGGGGTGTGTAATGACTGCCCTGTGGTTGAGGTGCCTTGGGGTGTGTAAGGACTGCCCTGCGGTTGAGGTGAGTTAGGGTGTGTAAGGACTGCCCTGCGGTTGAGGTGGGTTAGGGTGTGTAATGACTGGCCTGCAGTTGAGGTGAGTTGGGGGTGTCTCAGGACTGCCCTGTGGTTGAGGTGAGTTGGGGTGTGTAAGGACGGCCCGGCGGTTGAGGTGAGTTGGGGTGTGTAATGACTGCCCTGCGGCGGCTTTGAGTTGGGATGTGTAAGGACTGGCCTGCAGTTGAGGTGAGTTGGGGTGTGTAATGACTGCCCTGCGGTTGAGGTGAGTTGGGATGTGTAATGACTGGCCTGCAGTTGAGGTGAGTGGGGGTGTGTAATGACTGCCCTGCGGTTGATTTGAATAGGGATGTGTAATGACTGCCCTGCGGTTGAGGTGCGTTGGGGGGTGTAAGGACTGCAATGCATTTGAGGTGAGTTGGGATGTGTAAGGACTGCCCTGCGGTTGAGTTGAGTGGGGATGGGTAATGACTGCCTTGTGCTTGAGGTGAGTTGGGGTGTGTAATGACTGCCCTGCGGTTGAGGTGCGTTGGGGGTGTGTAAGGACTGCCCTGCAGTTGAGGTGCGTTGGGGTGTGTAAGGACTGCCCAGCGGTTGAGGTGATTTGGGGTGTGTAAGGACTGCCCTGCAGTTAAGGTCAGTTTGGGGTGTGTAATGACCGACCTGCGGTTGAGGTGAGTTGGGGGTGTGTAATGACTGCCCTGCGATTGAGATGAGTTGGGGTGTATAAGGGCCGCCCTACGGTTGAGTTGGGTTGGGTGTGTGTAATGACTGAACTGCAGTTGAGGTGACTTGGGGGTATGTATGGACTGCCCTGCAGTTGAGGTGAGTTTGGCGTGTGTAAGGACTGCCCTGCGGTTGAGGTGATTTGGGGTGTTTAAGGACTGCCCTGCGGTTGACGTGAGTTGGGATGTGTAATGACTGGCCTGTAGTTGAGGTGAGTTTGGGGTGTGTAATGACCGGCCTGCAGTTGAGGTGAGTTGGGGGTATGTAAGGACTGCCCTGCGGTTGAGGTGAGTTGGGGTGTGTAATGACTGGCCTGCAGTTGATGTGAGTTGGGGCGTGTAAGGGCCGCCCTATGGTTGAGTTGAAGTGCGGTGTGTAAGGACTGCCCTTCGGTTGAGGTGAGTTGGGATGTGTAATGACAGGCCGACAGTTGAGGTGAGTTGGGGGTGTGTAAGGACCTCCCTGCAGTTGAGGTGAGTTGGAGTGATTAATGACTGCCCTGCGGTTGAGGTGCGTTGGGGGTGTGTAATGACTGCCCTGCAGTTGAGGTGAGTTGGGGTGTGTAAGGACTGCCCTGCGGTTGAGCTGTGTTGGGGTGTGTAAGGACTGCCCAGCATTTGAGGTGAGTTGGGGTGTGTAAGGACTGCCCTGCGGTTGAGGTGAGTTGGGGGCGTGTAATGACTGCCCTGTGCTTGAGGTGAGTTGGGATGTGTAATGACTGCCCTGCGATTGAGGTGAGTTGGGCGTGTGTAAGGACTGCCTTGCGGTTGAGGAGAGTTGTGGGTATTCAAGGACTGGCCTGCAGTTGAGGTGCTTTTGGGGTGTGTAATGACTGCCCTGCGGTTGCTTTGAGTTGGGATGTGTAATGACTGGCCTGCAGTTGAGTTGAGTGGGGATGTGTAATGACTGCCCTGCAGTTGATTTGAGTTGGGATGTGTAAGGACTGCCCTGCGGTTGAGTTGATTGAGGATGTGTAATGACTGCACTGCGCTTGAGGTGAGTTGGGATGTGTAATGACTGGCCTGCAGTTGAGCTGAGTGGCGGTGTGTAATGACTGCCCTGCGCTTGATTTGAGTAGGGATGTGTACTGACTGCCCAGTGGTTGAGGTGCGTTGGGGTGTGTAAGGATTGCCCTACAGTTGATTTGAGTAGGGATGTGTAATGACTGCCCTGCGGTTGAGGTGCGTTGGTGTGTGTAATGACTGACCTGCGATTGAGGTGAGTTGGGGGTGTGTAATGACTGCCCTGCGGTTGAGGTGAGTTGGGGTGTATCAGGACCGCCCTATGGTTGAGTTGAGTTGGGTGTGTGTAATGAATGCCCTGCGGTTGAGGTGAGTTGGGCTGTGTAAGGACTGGCCTGCAGCTGAGCTGAGTGGGGGTGGGTATTGACTGCCCTGCGGTTGAGGTGAGTGGGGATGTGTAATGACTGCCCTGCGGTTGAGGTGAGTTGGGATGTGTAATGACGGGCCTGCAGTTGAGCTGAGTTGGGGTGTGTAATGACTGCCCTGAGGTTGATTTGACTAGGGATGTGTAATGACGGCCCAGCGGTTCAGGTGCGTTGGGGTGTGTAATGACTGCCCTGCGGCTGAGGTGAGTTGGGGTGTGTAAGGTCTGACCTACGTTTGAGGTGAGTTGGGGAGTGTAAGGACTGCCCTGTGGTTGAGGTGAGTTGGGGTGTGTAAGGACTGCCCTGCGCTTGAGGTGAGTTGGGGTGTGTAAGGACTGCCCTGAGGTTGAGATGAGTTGGGGTGTGTAAGGACTGGCCTGCAGTTGAGCTGAGTGGGGGTGTGTAAAGTCAGTCCTGTGGTTGATTTGAGTTGGGATGTGTAATGACTGCCCTGCGGTTGAGGTGAGTTGGGGTTGTAAGGACTGCCCTGCATTTGAGGTGAGTTGGGGTGTATAAGGGCCGCCTTACGGTTGAGTTGACTTGGGTGTGTGTAATGACTGGCCTGCGCTTGAGATGAGTTGGGATGTGTAATGACTGGCCTGCAGTTGAGGTGAGTTGGTTGTTTGTAAGGACTGCCCTGTGGTTGAGGTGATTTGGGGTGTGTAAGGACTGCCCTGTGGTTGAGGTGAGTTGGGGTGTGTAAGGGACGCCCTACAATTGAGTAGAGTCGGAGTGTGTGAGGACTGCCCTTCGGCTGAGGTGCATGTGGGTGTGTAATGACTGCCCTTCCTTTGAGATGAGTTGTGGTGTGGGGGTGTGTTGGGGGTGTGTAAGGACTGCCCTGCAGTTGAGGTGACTTCTGGTGTGTAAGGACTGCCATGCGGTTGAGGTGAGTTGGGGTGTGTAAGGACTGCCCTGCGGTTGATTTGAGTTGGGTTGTGTAAGGGATGCCCTACAATTGAGGAGAGTCGGGGTGTGTGAGGACTGCCCTTCGGCTGAGGTGCGTGTGGGTGTGTAATGACTGCCCTGCGCTTGAGATGAGTTGGGGTGTGTAATGACTGCCCTGTGGTTGAGGTGCCTTGGGGTGTGTAAGGACTGCCCTGTGGTTGAGGTGAGTTAGGGTGTGTAAGGACTGCCCTGCGGTTGAGGTGGGTTAGGGTGTGTAATGACTGGCCTGCAGTTGAGGTGAGTTGGGGGTTTCTCAGGACTGCCCTGTGGTTGAGGTGAGTTGGGGTGTGTAAGGACGGCCCGGCGGTTGAGGTGAGTTGGGGTGTGTAATGACTGCCCTGCGGCGGCTTTGAGTTGGGATGTGTAAGGACTGGCCTGCAGTTGAGGTGAGTTGGGGTGTGTAATGACTGCCCTGCGGTTGAGGTGAGTTGGGATGTGTAATGTCTGGCCTGCAGTTGAGGTGAGTGGGGGTGTGTAATGACTGCCCTGCGGTTGATTTGAATAGGGATGTGTAATGACTGCCCTGCGGTTGAGGTGCGTTGGGGGGTGTAAGGACTGCAATGCATTTGAGGTGAGTTGGGTTGTGTAAGGACTGCCCTGCGGTTGAGTTGAGTGGGGTTGTGTAATGACTGCCTTGTGGTTGAGGTGAGTTGGGGTGTGTAATGACTGCCCTGCGGTTGAGGTGCGTTGGGGGTGTGTAAGGACTGCCCTGCAGTTGAGGTGCGTTGGGGTGTGTAAGGACTGCCCAGCGGTTGAGGTGATTTGGGGTGTGTAAGGACTGCCCTGCAGTTAAGGTCAGTTTGGGGTGTGTAATGACCGACCTGCGGTTGAGGTGAGTTGGGGGTGTGTAATGACTGCCCTGCGATTGAGATGAGTTGGGGTGTATAAGGGCCGCCCTACGGTTGAGTTGGGTTGGGTGTGTGTAATGACTGAACTGCAGTTGAGGTGACTTGGGGGTATGTATGGACTGCCCTGCAGTTGAGGTGAGTTTGGCGTGTGTAAGGACTGCCCTGCGGTTGAGGTGATTTGGGGTGTGTAAGGACTGCCCTGCGGTTGACGTGAGTTGGGATGTGTAATGACTGGCCTTTAGTTGAGGTGAGTTTGGGGTGTGTAATGACCGGCCTGCAGTTGAGGTGAGTTGGGGGTATGTAAGGACTGCCCTGCGGTTGAGGTGAGTTGGGGTGTGTAATGACCGGCCTGCAGTTGATGTGAGTTGGGGCGTGTAAGGGCCGCCCTATGGTTGAGTTGAAGTGCGGTGTGTAAGGACTGCCCTTCGGTTGAGGTGAGTTGGGATGTGTAATGACAGGCCGACAGTTGAGGTGAGTTGGGGGTGTGTAAGGACCTCCCTGCAGTTGAGGTGAGTTGGAGTGATTAATGACTGCCCTGCGGTTGAGGTGCGTTGGGGGTGTGTAATGACTGCCCTGCAGTTGAGGTGAGTTGGGGTGTGTAAGGACTGCCCTGCGGTTGAGCTGTGTTGGGGTGTGTAAGGACTGCCCAGCATTTGAGGTGAGTTGGGGTGTGTAAGGACTGCCCTGCGGTTGAGGTGAGTTGGGGGCGTGTAATGACTGCCCTGTGCTTGAGGTGAGTTGGGATGTGTAATGACTGCCCTGCGATTGAGGTGAGTTGGGCGTGTGTAAGGACTGCCTTGCGGTTGAGGAGAGTTGTGGGTATTCAAGGACTGGCCTGCAGTTGAGGTGCTTTTGGGGTGTGTAATGACTGCCCTGCGGTTGCTTTGAGTTGGGATGTGTAATGACTGGCCTGCAGTTGAGTTGAGTGGGGATGTGTAATGACTGCCCTGCAGTTGATTTGAGTTGGGCTGTGTAAGGACTGCCCTGCGGTTGAGTTGATTGAGGATGTGTAATGACTGCACTGCGGTTGAGGTGAGTTGGGATGTGTAATGACTGGCCTGCAGTTGAGCTGAGTGGCGGTGTGTAATGACTGCCCTGCGCTTGATTTGAGTAGGGATGTGTACTGACTGCCCAGTGGTTGAGATGCGTTGGGGTGTGTAAGGATTGCCCTACAGTTGATTTGAGTAGGGATGTGTAATGACTGCCCTGCGGTTGAGGTGCGTTGGTGTGTGTAATGACTGACCTGCGATTGAGGTGAGTTGGGGGTGTGTAATGACTGCCCTGCGGTTGAGGTGAGTTGGGGTGTATCAGGACCGCCCTATGGTTGAGTTGAGTTGGGTGTGTGTAATGAATGCCCTGCGGTTGAGGTGAGTTGGGCTGTGTAAGGACTGGCCTGCAGCTGAGCTGAGTGGGGGTGGGTATTGACTGCCCTGCGGTTGAGGTGAGTGGGGATGTGTAATGACTGCCCTGCGGTTGAGGTGAGTTGGGATGTGTAATGACGGGCCTGCAGTTGAGCTGAGTTGGGGTGTGTAATGACTGCCCTGAGGTTGATTTGACTAGGGATGTGTAATGACGGCCCAGCGGTTCAGGTGCGTTGGGGTGTGTAATGACTGCCCTGCGGCTGAGGTGAGTTGGGGTGTGTAAGGTCTGACCTACGTTTGAGGTGAGTTGGGGAGTGTAAGGACTGCCCTGTGGTTGAGGTGAGTTGGGGTGTGTAAGGACTGCCCTGCGCTTGAGGTGAGTTGGGGTGTGTAAGGACTGCCCTGAGGTTGAGATGAGTTGGGGTGTGTAAGGACTGGCCTGCAGTTGAGCTGAGTGGGGGTGTGTAAAGTCAGTCCTGTGGTTGATTTGAGTTGGGATGTGTAATGACTGCCCTGCGGTTGAGGTGAGTTGGGGTTGTAAGGACTGCCCTGCATTTGAGGTGAGTTGGGGTGTATAAGGGCCGCCTTACGGTTGAGTTGACTTGGGTGTGTGTAATGACTGGCCTGCGCTTGAGATGAGTTGGGATGTGTAATGACTGGCCTGCAGTTGAGGTGAGTTGGTTGTTTGTAAGGACTGCCCTGTGGTTGAGGTGATTTGGGGTGTGTAAGGACTGCCCTGTGGTTGAGGTGAGTTGGGGTGTGTAAGGGACGCCCTACAATTGAGTAGAGTCGGAGTGTGTGAGGACTGCCCTTCGGCTGAGGTGCATGTGGGTGTGTAATGACTGCCCTTCCTTTGAGATGAGTTGTGGTGTGGGGGTGTGTTGGGGGTGTGTAAGGACTGCCCTGCAGTTGAGGTGACTTCTGGTGTGTAAGGACTGCCATGCGGTTGAGGTGAGTTGGGGTGTGTAAGGACTGCCCTGCGGTTGATTTGAGTTGGGTTGTGTAAGGGATGCCCTACAATTGAGGAGAGTCGGGGTGTGTGAGGACTGCCCTTCGGCTGAGGTGCGTGTGGGTGTGTAATGACTGCCCTGCGCTTGAGATGAGTTGGGGTGTGTAATGACTGCCCTGTGGTTGAGGTGCCTTGGGGTGTGTAAGGACTGCCCTGCGGTTGAGGTGAGTTAGGGTGTGTAAGGACTGCCCTGCGGTTGAGGTGGGTTAGGGTGTGTAATGACTGGCCTGCAGTTGAGGTGAGTTGGGGGTTTCTCAGGACTGCCCTGTGGTTGAGGTGAGTTGGGGTGTGTAAGGACGGCCCGGCGGTTGAGGTGAGTTGGGGTGTGTAATGACTGCCCTGTGGTTGAGGTGAGGTGGGGTGTGTAAGGACTGGCCTGCGGTTGTGGTGAGTTGGGGTGTGTAATGACTGGCCTGCGGTTGTGGTGAGTTGGGGTGTGTAATGACTGCCCTGCGGCGGCTTTGAGTTGGGATGTGTAAGGACTGGCCTGCAGTTGAGGTGAGTTGGGGTGTGTAATGACTGCCCTGCGGTTGAGGTGAGTTGGGATGTGTAATGTCTGGCCTGCAGTTGAGGTGAGTGGGGGTGTGTAATGACTGCCCTGCGGTTGATTTGAATAGGGATGTGTAATGACTGCCCTGCGGTTGAGGTGCGTTGGGGGGTGTAAGGACTGCAATGCATTTGAGGTGAGTTGGGATGTGTAAGGACTGCCCTGCGGTTGAGTTGAGTGGGGATGGGTAATGACTGCCTTGTGCTTGAGGTGAGTTGGGGTGTGTAATGACTGCCCTGCGGTTGAGGTGCGTTGGGGGTGTGTAAGGACTGCCCTGCAGTTGAGGTGCGTTGGGGTGTGTAAGGACTGCCCAGCGGTTGAGGTGATTTGGGGTGTGTAAGGACTGCCCTGCAGTTAAGGTCAGTTTGGGGTGTGTAATGACCGACCTGCGGTTGAGGTGAGTTGGGGGTGTGTAATGACTGCCCTGCGATTGAGATGAGTTGGGGTGTATAAGGGCCGCCCTACGGTTGAGTTGGGTTGGGTGTGTGTAATGACTGAACTGCAGTTGAGGTGACTTGGGGGTATGTATGGACTGCCCTGCAGTTGAGGTGAGTTTGGCGTGTGTAAGGACTGCCCTGCGGTTGAGGTGATTTGGGGTGTGTAAGGACTGCCCTGCGGTTGACGTGAGTTGGGATGTGTAATGACTGGCCTTTAGTTGAGGTGAGTTTGGGGTGTGTAATGACCGGCCTGCAGTTGAGGTGAGTTGGGGGTATGTAAGGACTGCCCTGCGGTTGAGGTGAGTTGGGGTGTGTAATGACCGGCCTGCAGTTGATGTGAGTTGGGGCGTGTAAGGGCCGCCCTATGGTTGAGTTGAAGTGCGGTGTGTAAGGACTGCCCTTCGGTTGAGGTGAGTTGGGATGTGTAATGACAGGCCGACAGTTGAGGTGAGTTGGGGGTGTGTAAGGACCTCCCTGCAGTTGAGGTGAGTTGGAGTGATTAATGACTGCCCTGCGGTTGAGGCGAGTTGCGGTGGGTAAGGACTGACTGCAGTTGAGGTGCATTGGGCGTGTTTAAGTACTGCCCTGTGGTTGAGATGAGTTGTGATGTGTAATGACTGCCCTGCGGTTGAGGTGATGGGGTGTGTAATGACTGCCCTGCGCTTGAGGTGAGTGGGGATGTGTAATGTCTGGCCTGTAGTTGAGCTGAGTAGGCGTGTGTAATGACTGCCCTGCGGTTGATTTGAGTAGGGATGTGTAATGACTGACCTGCGGTTGAGGTGAGTTGGGGGTGTGTAATGACTGGTGTGCAGTTGAGGTGAGTTGAGGGTATGTAAGGACTGCCCTGCAGTTGAGGTGAGTTTGGCGTGTGTAAGGACTGCCCTGTGGTTGAGGTGAGTTGGGGTGTGTAATGACTGACCTGCCGTTGTGGTGAGTTGGGGTGTGTAAGGACTGCCCAGCATTTGAGATGAGTTGGGGTGTGTAAGGACTGCCCTGCGGTTGAGGTGAGTTGGGGGTGTGTAATGACTGCGCTATGACTGAGGTGAGTTGGGACGTGTAATGACTGGCCTGAGGTTGAGCTGAGTTTGGGGTGTGTAAGGACTCCCCTGCGGTTGAGGTGAGTTGGGGGTGTGTAATGACTGCCCTGCGGTTGATTTGCGTTGGGGTGTGTAATGACAGCCCTGCGATTGACGTGAGTTGGGATGTGTAATGACTGCCCTGTGGTTGATTTGAGTTGGGGTGTGTAAGCGCCGCCCTAGGGTTGAGTTGAGTTGGGTGTGTCTAATGACTGCCCTGCGGTTGCTTTGAGTTGGGATGTGTAATGACTGGCCTGCGGTTGAGGTGAGTTGGGGGTGTGTAAGGACTGCCCTGTGGTTGAGGCGAGTTGGGGTGTGGAAGGACTGCCCTGTGGTTGAGGTGGGTTGGGGTGTGTAATGACTGCCCTGCGGTTGCTTTGAGTTGGGATGTGTAATGACTGGCCTGCAGTTGAGCTGAGTGGGGGTGTGCAATGACTGCCCTGCGGTTGAGGTGAGTTGGGATGTGTAAGGACTGCCCTGTGGTTGAGGTGAGTTGGGGTGTGTAAGGACTGTCCTGCGGTTGAGGTGAGTTGGTGTGTTTAATGACTGCCCTGCAGTTGCTTTGAGTTGGGATGTGTAATGACTGGCCTGCAGTTGAGGTGGGTTGGGGTGTGTAATGACTGGCCTGCAGTTGAGCTAAGTGGGGGTGTGTAATGACTGCGCTACGACTGAGGTGAGTTGGGATGTGTAATGACTGGCCTGAGGTTGAGCTGAGTTTGGGGTGTGTAAGTACTGACCTGCAGTTGAGTTGAGTTGGGGTGTGTAAGTACTGCCCTGTGGTTGAGGTGGGTTGGGGTGTGTAATGACTGCCTTGCGGTTGCTTTGAGTTGGGATCTATAATGACTGACCTGCGGTTGAGGTAGGTGGGGATGTGTAATGACTGCCCTGCGCTTGAGGTGAGTTGGGATGTGTAATGACTGGCCTGCAGTTGAGCTGAGTGGCGGTGTGTAATGACTGCCCTGCGGTTGATTTGAGTAGGGTTGTGTAATGACTGCCCTTCAGTTGAAGTGAGTTTGGGGTGTATAAGGAATGCCCTGCGGTTGTGGTGAGTTGGGGTGTGTAATGACTGGCCTGCTGATGAGGTGAGTTGGGGGTATGTAATGACTGCCCTGCGGTTGAGGTGAGTTGGGGTGTGTAAGGACTGCCCAGCATTTGAGGTGAGTTGGGGTGTGTAAGGACTGCCCTGAGGTTGAGATGAGTTGGCATGTGTAATGACTGCCGTAGGATTGAGGTGAGTTGGGCGTGTTTAAGGACTAACCGTGCGGTTGAGCTGAGTTGGGGTGTGTAAGGGTCGCCCTACAATTGAGTAGAGTCGGGGTGTGTGAGGACTGCCCTTTGGCTGAGGTGCGTGTGGGTGTATAATGACTGCCCTGCGCTTGAGATGAGTTGGGGTGTGTAATGACTGGCCTGCAGTTGAGGTGAGTTGGGGGTGTCTCAGGACTGCCCTGTGGTTGAGGTCAGTTGGGGTGTGTAAGGACTGCCCTGCGGTTGAGTTGAGTTGGGGTGTGTAATGACTGCCCTGCGGCGGCTTTGAGTTGGGATGTGTAATGACTGGCCTGCAGTTGAGCTGAGTTGGGGTGTGTAATGACTGCCCTGCGGTTGAGGTGAGTTGGGATGTGTAATGACTGCACTGCGCTTGAGGTGAGTTGGGATGTGTAATGACTGCCCTGCGCTTGATTTGAGTAGGGATGTGTAATGACTGCTCTGCGGTTGAGATGAGTTGGGGTGTGTAAGGACTGCCCTGCAGTTGATTTGAGTAGGGATGTGTAATGACTGCCCTGCGGTTGAGGTGCGTTGGTGTGTGTAATGACTGACCTGCGATTGAGGTGAGTTGGGGGTGTGTAATGACTGCCCTGCGGTTGAGGTGAGTTGGGGTGTATCAGGACCGCCCTACGGTTGAGTTGAGTTGGGTGTGTGTAAGGAATGCCCTGCGGTTGAGGTGAGTTGGGGTGTGTAAGGACTGGCCTGCAGCTGAGCTGAGTGGGGGTGGGTATTGACTGCCCTGCGGTTGAGGTAAGTGGGGATGTGTAATGACTGCCCTGCGGTTGAGGTGAGTTGGGATGTGTAATGATGGGCCTGCAGTTGAGCTGAGTTGGGGTGTGTAATGACTGCCCTGAGGTTGATTTGAGTAGGGATGTGTAATGACGGCCCGGCGGTTGAGTTGCGTTGGTGTGTGTAAAGACTGACCTACGGTTGAGGTGAGTTTGGGGTGTGTAAGGACTGCCCTGCGGTTGAGGTGAGTTGGGCTGTTTAATGACTGCCCTGCGGTTGCTTTGAGTTGGGATTTGTAATGACTGGCCTGCAGTTGAGGTGAGTTGGGGTGTGTAATGACTGCCTGGCGGTTGAGGTGATTTGGCGTGTGTAAGGACTGCCCTGCGGTTGAGGTGAGTTGGGGTGTGTAAGGACTGCCCCGCGGTTGAGGTGAGTTGGGGTGTGTAAGGACTGCCCAGCGGTTGAGGTGATTTGGGGTGTGTAAGGACTGCCCTGCAGTTAAGTTCAGTTTGGGGTGTGTAATGACCGACCTGCGGTTGAGGTGAGTTGGGGGTGTGTAATGACTGCCCTGCGATTGAGATGAGTTGGGGTGTATAAGGGCCGCCCTACGGTTGCGTTGAGTTGGGTGTGTGTAATGACTGACCTGCAGTTGAGGTGACTTGGGGGTATGTAAGGACTGCCCTGCAGTTGAGGTGAGTTTGGCGTGTGTAAGGACTGCCCTGCGGTTGAGGTGATTTGGGGTGTGTAAGGACTGCCCTGCGGTTGACGTGAGTTGGGATGTGTAATGACTGGCCTGTAGTTGAGGTGAGTTTGGGGTGTGTAATGACCGGCCTGCAGTTGAGGTGAGTTGGGGGTATGTAAGGACTGCCCTGTGGTTGAGGTGGGTTGGGGTGTGTAATGACTGCCCTGCAGTTGCTTTGAGTTGGGATGTGTAATGACTGGCCTGCAGTTGAGCTGAGTGGGGGTGTGTAATGACTGCCCTGCGGTTGAGGTGAGTTGGGATGTGTAAGGACTACCCTGCGGTTGAGGTGAGTTGGGGTGTGTAAGGACTGCCCTGCGGTTGAGGTGAGTTGGGGTGTGTAAGGACTGTCCTGCGGTTGAGGTGATTTGGTGTGTTTAATGACTGCCCTGCGGTTGCTTTGAGTTGGGATGTGTAATGACTGGCCTGCAGTTGAGGTGGGTTGGGGTGTGTAACGACTGGCCTGCAGTTGAGCTGAGTGGGGGTGTGTAATGACTGCCCTGCTGTTGAGGTGATTTGGTGTGTGTAAGGACTACCCTGCGGTTGAGGTGATTTGGAGTGTGAAAGGAATACCCTGCGGTTGAGGTGTGTTGGGGTGTGTAAGGGATGCCCTAAAATTGAGTAGAGTCGGGATGTGTGACGACTGCCCTTCGGCTGAAGTGCATGTGGGTGTGTAATGACTGCCCTGAGCTTGAGATGAATTGGGGTGTATAATGACTGGCCTGCAGTTGAGGTGAGTTGGGGGTGTGTAATGACTGCCCTGCGGTTGAGGTGAGTTGGGATGTGTAAGGACTGCCTTGTGGTTGAGGTGAGTTGGGGTGTGTAATGACTGCCCTGCGGTTGCTTTGAGTTGGGATCTGTAATGACTGACCTGCGGTTGAGGTAGGTGGGGATGTGTAATGACTGCCCTGCGCTTGAGGTGAGTTGGGATGTGTAATGACTGGCCTGCAGTTGAACTGAGTGGGGGTGTGTAATGACTGCCCTGCGGTTGATTTGAGTAGGGTTGTGTAATGACTGCCCTTCAGTTGAAGTGAGTTTGGGGTGTATAATGACTGCCCTGCGGTTGTGGTGAGTTGGGGTGTGTAATGACTGGCCTGCAGATGAGGTGAGTTGGGGGTATGTAATGACTGCCCTGCGTTTGATGTGAGTTGGGGTGTGTAAGGACTGCCCAGCATTTGAGGTGAGTTGGGGTGTGTAAGGACTGCCCTGAGGTTGAGGTTAGTTGGCATGTGTAATGACTGCCGTAGGATTGAGGTGAGTTGGGCGTGTTTAAGGACTAACCGTGCGGTTGAGCTGAGTTGGGGTGTGTAAGGGTCGCCCTACAATTGAGTAGAGACGGGGTGTGTGAGGACTGCCCTTTGGCTGAGGTGCGTGTGGGTGTATAATGACTGCCCTGCGCTTGAGATGAGTTGGGGTGTGTAAGGACTGGCCTGCAGTTGAGCTGAGTGGCAGTGTGTAATGACTGCCCTGCGGTTGATTTGAGTAGGGATGTGTAATGACTGCCCTGCGGTTGAGGTGCGTTGGTGTGTGTAATGACTGACCTGCGATTGAGGTGAGTTGGGGGTGTGTAATGACTGCCCTGTGGTTGAGGTGAGTTGGGGTGTGTAATGACGGGCCTGCTGTTGAGCTGAGTTGGGGTGTTTAATGACTGCCCTGAGGTTGATTTGAGTAGGGATGTGTAATGACGGCCCGGCGGTTGAGGTGCGTTGGGGTGTGTAAGGACTGCCCTGTGGTTGAGGTGAGTTGGGCTGTTTATTGACTGCCCTGCGGTTGCTTTGAGTTGGGATTTGTAATGACTGACGTGAAGTTGTGGTGAGTTGGGGTGTGTAACGACTGGCCTGCAGTTGAGCTGAGTGGGAGTGTGTAATGACTGCCCTGCGGTTGATTTGAGTAGGGATGTGTAATGACTGCCCTGCATTTGAGGTGATTTGGGATGTGTAAGGACTGCCCTGTGGTTGAGGTGAGTTGGGGGATGTAAGGACTGCCCTGCGGTTGAGGTGAGTTGGGGTGTGTAAGGACTGCCCTGCGCTTGAGGTGAGTTGGGGTGTGTAAGGACTGGCCTGCAGTTGAGCTGAGTGGGGGTGTGTAAAGACTGCCCAGTGGTTGATTTGAGTAGGGATGTCCGGCCCATCTCCCGCGCATTCGCCCTCACGCCTTCTCCTCCCTCCCAGAAACATGATAGGGTCCCCCTTGTCCTCACTTATCACCCCACCAGCCTCCGCATTCAAAGGATCATCCTCCGCCATTTCCGCCAACTCCAGCATGATGCCACCACCAAACTCATCTTCCCTTCACCCCCCTTATCGGCATTCCGTAGGGATCGTTCCCTCCGGGACACCCTGGTCCACTCCTCCATCACCCCCTACTCCTCAAACCCCACCTATGGCACCACCCCATGCCCACGCAAAAAATGCAACACCTGCCCCTTCACTTCCTCTCTCCTCACCGTCCAAGGACCCAAACACTCCTTTCAAGTGAAGCAGCATTTCACTTGCATTTCCCCCAACTTAGTCTACTGCATCCGTTGCTCCCAATGTGGTCTCCTCTACATTGGAGAGACCAAACGTAAACTGGGCGACCGCTTTGCAGAACACCTGCGGTCTGTCCGCAAGAATGACCCAAACCTCCCTGTCGCTTGCCATTTCAACACTCCACCCTGCTCTCTTGCCCACATGTCTGTCCTTGGCTTGCTGCATTGTTCCAGTGAAGCCCAATGCAAACTGGAGGAACAACACCTCATCTTCCGACTAGGGACTTTACAGCCTTCTGGACTGAATATTGAATTCAACAACTTTAGGTCGTAAGCTCCCTCCCCCATCCCCACCCCCTTTCTGTTTCCCCCTTCCCTTTTTTTTTCCAATAAATTATAAAGATTTTCCTTTTCCCACCTATTTCCATTATATATAAAAAAAACCCCACTAGAGCTATACCTTGAGTGCCCTACCATCCATTCTTAATTAGCACATTCGTTTAGATAATATCACCAACTTTAATTTTAACACCTATGTGTTCTATTGTACTATTGTCGTTGACATCTTTTGATGATCTGCTTCTATCACTGCTTGTTTGTCCCTACGACCACACACCCCCACCCCCCCTCAACCTCTTTGTCTCTTTATCTCTCCGCCCCCCACACACACACCTTAAACCAGCTTATATTTCAACTCTTTCTTGGAATCGAACGCAAGTTCTGTCGAAGGGTCATGAGGACTCAAAACGTCAACTCTTTTCTTCTCCGCCGATGCTGCCAGACCTGCTGAGTTTTTCCAGGTAATTCTGTTTTTGTTAGGGATGTGTAATGACTGCCCTGCGGTTGAGGTGAGTTGGGGTGTGTAAGGACTGCCCCGCGGTTGAGGTAATTTGGGGTTGTAAGGACTGCCCTGCAGTTGAGGTGTGGGTGTGTAATGATTGCCCTGCGCTTGAGATGAGTTGGGATGTGTAATGACTGGCCTGCAGTTGAGGTGAGTTGGTTGTTTGTAAGGACTGCCCTGCGGTTGAGGTGAGTTGGGGTGTGTAATGACTGGCCTGCAGTTGAGGTGAGTTGGTTGTTTGTAAGGACTGCCCTGTGGTTGAGGTGATTTGGGGTGTGTAAGGACTGCCCTGTGGTTGAGGTGAGTTGGGGTGTGTAAGGGACGCCCTACAATTGAGTAGAGTCGGAGTGTGTGAGGACCGCCGTTCGGCTGAGGTGCATGTGGGTGTATAATGACTGCCCTGCGCTTGAGATGAGTTGTGGTGTATAATGACTGGCCTGCAGAGGTGGTGTGTTGGGGGTGTGTAAGGACTGCCCTGCAGTTGAGGTGACTTCTGGTGTGTAAGGACTGCCATGCGGTTGAGGTTAGTTGGGGTGTGTAAGGACTGCCCGCCGTTGAGGTGAGTTGAGGGTGTGTAAGGACTGCCCTGCGGTTGAGCTGAATTGTGGTGTGTAAGGACTCCCCTGCGGTTGATTTGAGTTGGGGTGTGTAAGGGACGCCCTACAATTGAGGAGAGTCGGGGTGTGTGAGGACTGCCCTTCGGCTGAGGTGCATGTGGGTGTGTAATGACTGCCCTGCGCTTGAGATGAGTTGTGGTGTATAATGACTGGCCTGCAGAGGCGGTGTGTTGGGGGTGTGTAAGGACTGCCCTGCAGTTGAGGTGACTTCTGGTGTGTAAGGACTGCCATGCGGTTGAGGTGAGTTGGGGTGTGTAAGGACTGCCCGCCGTTGAGGTGAGTTGAGGGTGTGTAAGGGACGCCCTCCAATTGAGGAGAGTCGGGGTGTGTGAGGACTGCCCTTCGGCTGAGGTGCGTGTGGGTGTGTAATGACTGCCCTGCGCTTGAGATGAGTTGGGGTGTGTAATGACTGCCCTGTGGTTGAGGTGCCTTGGGGTGTGTAAGGACTGCCCTGCGGTTGAGGTGAGTTAGGGTGTGTAAGGACTGCCCTGCGGTTGAGGTGGGTTGGGGTGTGTAATGACTGCCCTGTGGTTGAGGTGGGTTGGGGTGTGTAATGACTGCCCTGCGGTTGCTTTGAGTTGGGATGTGTAACGACTGGCCTGCAGTTGAGCTGAGTTGGGGTGTGTAATGACTGTCCTGCGGTTGAGGTGAGTTGGTGTGTTTAATGACTGCCCTGCGGTTGCTTTGAGTTGGGGTGTGTAACGACTGGCCTGCAGTTGAGCTGAGTGGGGGTGTGTAATGACTGCCCTGCGGTTGAGGTGATTTGGGGTGTGTAATGACTGCCCTGCGGTTGAGGTGTGTTGGGGTCTGTCAGGGACGCACTACAATTGAGTAGAGTCGGGGTGTGTGAGGACTGCCCTTCGGCTGAGGTGCATGTGGGTGTGTAATGACTGCCCTGAGCTTGAGATGAATTGGGGTGTATAATGACTGGCCTGCAGTTGAGGTGAGTTGGGGGTGTGTAAGGACTGCCCTGCGGTTGAGGTGAGTTGGGATGTGTAAGGACTGCCCTGTGGTTGAGGTGAGTTGGGGTGTGTAAGGACTGCCCTGCGGTTGAGGTGAGTTGGGGTGTGTAATGACTGCCCTGCGGCGGCTTTGAGTTGGGATGTGTAAGGACTGGCCTGCAGTTGAGGTGAGTTGGGGTGTGTCATGACTGCCCTGCGGTTGAGGTGAGTTGGGATGTGTAATGACTGGCCTGCAGTTGAGGTGAGTGGGGCTGTGTAATGACTGCCCTGCGGTTGATTTGAATAGGGATGTGTAATGACTGCCCTGCAGTTGAGGTGCGTTGGGGGGTGTAAGGACTTCACTGCAGTTGAGGTGACTTGGGGTGTGTAAGAACGGCCCTGCAGTTGAGGTGAGTTTGGGGTGTGTAAGGACTGGCCTGCAGTTGAGGTGTGATGACGTGTGTAATGACTGACCTGCGTTTGAGGTGAGTTGGGATGTGTAATGACTGCCCTGCGGTTGAGGTGAGTGGGGATGGGTAATGACTGCCTTGTGCTTGAGGTGAGTTGGGGTGTGTAATGACTGCCCTGCAGTTGAGGTGCGTTGGGGTGTGTAAGGACTGCCCAGCATTTGAGATGAGTTGGGGTGTGTAAGGACTGCCCTGCGGTTGAGGTGAGTTGGGGGTGTGTAATGACTGCGCTATGACTGAGGTGAGTTGGGACGTGTAATGACTGGCCTGAGGTTGAGCTGAGTTTGGGGTGTGTAAGGACTCCCCTGCGGTTGAGGTGAGTTGGGGGTGTGTAATGACTGCCCTGCGGTTGATTTGCGTTGGGGTGTGTAATGACAGCCCTGCGATTGACGTGAGTTGGGATGTGTAATGACTGCCCTGTGGTTGATTTGAGTTGGGGTGTGTAAGCGCCGCCCTACGGTTGAGTTGAGTTGGGTGTGTCTAATGACTGCCCTGCGGTTGAGGTGAGTTGGGATGTGTAATGACTGGCCTGCAGTTGAGGTGCGTTGGGGTGTGTAAGGACTGCCCCGCGGTTGAGGTGAGTTGGGGTGTGTAAGGACTGCCCAGCGGTTGAGGTGATTTGGGGTGTGTAAGGACTGCCCTGCAGTTAAGGTCAGTTTGGGGTGTGTAAGGACTGGCCTGCAGTTGAGGTGTGTTGGCGTGTGTAATGACCGACGTGCGGTTGAGGTGAGTTGGGGGTGTGTAATGACTGCCCTGCGATTGAGATGAGTTGGGGTGCATAAGGGCCGCCCTACGGTTGAGTTGAGTTGGGTGTGTGTAATGACTGACCTGCAGTTGAGGTGACTTGGGCGTATGTAAGGACAGCCCTGCAGTTGAGGTGAGTTTGGCGTGTGTAAGGACTGCTCTGCGGTTGACGTGAGTTGGGATGTGTAATGACTGACCTGTAGTTGAGGTGAGTTGGGGGTATGTAAGGACTGCCCTGCGGTTGAGGTGAGTTGGGGTGTGTAATGACTGGCCTGCAGTTGAGGTGAGTTGGTTGTTTGTAAGGACTGCCCTGTGGTTGAGGTGATTTGGGGTGTGTAAGGACTGCCCTGTGGTTGAGGTGAGTTGGGGTGTGTAAGGGACGCCCTACAATTGAGTAGAGTCGGAGTGTGTGAGGACCGCCGTTCGGCTGAGGTGCATGTGGGTGTATAATGACTGCCCTGCGCTTGAGATGAGTTGTGGTGTATAATGACTGGCCTGCAGAGGTGGTGTGTTGGGGGTGTGTAAGGACTGCCCTGCAGTTGAGGTGACTTCTGGTGTGTAAGGACTGCCATGCGGTTGAGGTTAGTTGGGGTGTGTAAGGACTGCCCGCCGTTGAGGTGAGTTGAGGGTGTGTAAGGACTGCCCTGCGGTTGAGCTGAATTGTGGTGTGTAAGGACTCCCCTGCGGTTGATTTGAGTTGGGGTGTGTAAGGGACGCCCTACAATTGAGGAGAGTCGGGGTGTGTGAGGACTGCCCTTCGGCTGAGGTGCATGTGGGTGTGTAATGACTGCCCTGCGCTTGAGATGAGTTGTGGTGTATAATGACTGGCCTGCAGAGGCGGTGTGTTGGGGGTGTGTAAGGACTGCCCTGCAGTTGAGGTGACTTCTGGTGTGTAAGGACTGCCATGCGGTTGAGGTGAGTTGGGGTGTGTAAGGACTGCCCGCCGTTGAGGTGAGTTGAGGGTGTGTAAGGGACGCCCTCCAATTGAGGAGAGTCGGGGTGTGTGAGGACTGCCCTTCGGCTGAGGTGCGTGTGGGTGTGTAATGACTGCCCTGCGCTTGAGATGAGTTGGGGTGTGTAATGACTGCCCTGTGGTTGAGGTGCCTTGGGGTGTGTAAGGACTGCCCTGCGGTTGAGGTGAGTTAGGGTGTGTAAGGACTGCCCTGCGGTTGAGGTGGGTTGGGGTGTGTAATGACTGCCCTGTGGTTGAGGTGGGTTGGGGTGTGTAATGACTGCCCTGCGGTTGCTTTGAGTTGGGATGTGTAACGACTGGCCTGCAGTTGAGCTGAGTTGGGGTGTGTAATGACTGTCCTGCGGTTGAGGTGAGTTGGTGTGTTTAATGACTGCCCTGCGGTTGCTTTGAGTTGGGGTGTGTAACGACTGGCCTGCAGTTGAGCTGAGTGGGGGTGTGTAATGACTGCCCTGCGGTTGAGGTGATTTGGGGTGTGTAATGACTGCCCTGCGGTTGAGGTGTGTTGGGGTCTGTCAGGGACGCACTACAATTGAGTAGAGTCGGGGTGTGTGAGGACTGCCCTTCGGCTGAGGTGCATGTGGGTGTGTAATGACTGCCCTGAGCTTGAGATGAATTGGGGTGTATAATGACTGGCCTGCAGTTGAGGTGAGTTGGGGGTGTGTAAGGACTGCCCAGCGGTTGAGGTGATTTGGGGTGTGTAAGGACTGCCCTGCAGTTAAGGTCAGTTTGGGGTGTGTAAGGACTGGCCTGCAGTTGAGGTGTGTTGGCGTGTGTAATGACCGACGTGCGGTTGAGGTGAGTTGGGGGTGTGTAATGACTGCCCTGCGATTGAGATGAGTTGGGGTGCATAAGGGCCGCCCTACGGTTGAGTTGAGTTGGGTGTGTGTAATGACTGACCTGCAGTTGAGGTGACTTGGGCGTATGTAAGGACAGCCCTGCGGTTGAGGTGAGTTTGGCGTGTGTAAGGACTGCTCTGCGGTTGACGTGAGTTGGGATGTGTAATGACTGACCTGTAGTTGAGGTGAGTTGGGGGTATGTAAGGACTGCCCTGCGGTTGAGGTGAGTTGGGGTGTGTAATGACTGGCCTGCAGTTGAGGTGAGTTGGTTGTTTGTAAGGACTGCCCTGTGGTTGAGGTGATTTGGGGTGTGTAAGGACTGCCCTGTGGTTGAGGTGAGTTGGGGTGTGTAAGGGACGCCCTACAATTGAGTAGAGTCGGAGTGTGTGAGGACCGCCGTTCGGCTGAGGTGCATGTGGGTGTATAATGACTGCCCTGCGCTTGAGATGAGTTGTGGTGTATAATGACTGGCCTGCAGAGGTGGTGTGTTGGGGGTGTGTAAGGACTGCCCTGCAGTTGAGGTGACTTCTGGTGTGTAAGGACTGCCATGCGGTTGAGGTTAGTTGGGGTGTGTAAGGACTGCCCGCCGTTGAGGTGAGTTGAGGGTGTGTAAGGACTGCCCTGCGGTTGAGCTGAATTGTGGTGTGTAAGGACTCCCCTGCGGTTGATTTGAGTTGGGGTGTGTAAGGGACGCCCTACAATTGAGGAGAGTCGGGGTGTGTGAGGACTGCCCTTCGGCTGAGGTGCATGTGGGTGTGTAATGACTGCCCTGCGCTTGAGATGAGTTGTGGTGTATAATGACTGGCCTGCAGAGGCGGTGTGTTGGGGGTGTGTAAGGACTGCCCTGCAGTTGAGGTGACTTCTGGTGTGTAAGGACTGCCATGCGGTTGAGGTGAGTTGGGGTGTGTAAGGACTGCCCGCCGTTGAGGTGAGTTGAGGGTGTGTAAGGGACGCCCTCCAATTGAGGAGAGTCGGGGTGTGTGAGGACTGCCCTTCGGCTGAGGTGCGTGTGGGTGTGTAATGACTGCCCTGCGCTTGAGATGAGTTGGGGTGTGTAATGACTGCCCTGTGGTTGAGGTGCCTTGGGGTGTGTAAGGACTGCCCTGCGGTTGAGGTGAGTTAGGGTGTGTAAGGACTGCCCTGCGGTTGAGGTGGGTTGGGGTGTGTAATGACTGCCCTGTGGTTGAGGTGGGTTGGGGTGTGTAATGACTGCCCTGCGGTTGCTTTGAGTTGGGATGTGTAACGACTGGCCTGCAGTTGAGCTGAGTTGGGGTGTGTAATGACTGTCCTGCGGTTGAGGTGAGTTGGTGTGTTTAATGACTGCCCTGCGGTTGCTTTGAGTTGGGGTGTGTAACGACTGGCCTGCAGTTGAGCTGAGTGGGGGTGTGTAATGACTGCCCTGCGGTTGAGGTGATTTGGGGTGTGTAATGACTGCCCTGCGGTTGAGGTGTGTTGGGGTCTGTCAGGGACGCACTACAATTGAGTAGAGTCGGGGTGTGTGAGGACTGCCCTTCGGCTGAGGTGCATGTGGGTGTGTAATGACTGCCCTGAGCTTGAGATGAATTGGGGTGTATAATGACTGGCCTGCAGTTGAGGTGAGTTGGGGGTGTGTAAGGACTGCCCTGCGGTTGAGGTGAGTTGGGATGTGTAAGGACTGCCCTGTGGTTGAGGTGAGTTGGGGTGTGTAAGGACTGCCCTGCGGTTGAGGTGAGTTGGGGTGTGTAATGACTGCCCTGCGGCGGCTTTGAGTTGGGATGTGTAAGGACTGGCCTGCAGTTGAGGTGAGTTGGGGTGTGTCATGACTGCCCTGCGGTTGAGGTGAGTTGGGATGTGTAATGACTGGCCTGCAGTTGAGGTGAGTGGGGCTGTGTAATGACTGCCCTGCGGTTGATTTGAATAGGGATGTGTAATGACTGCCCTGCAGTTGAGGTGCGTTGGGGGGTGTAAGGACTTCACTGCAGTTGAGGTGACTTGGGGTGTGTAAGAACGGCCCTGCAGTTGAGGTGAGTTTGGGGTGTGTAAGGACTGGCCTGCAGTTGAGGTGTGATGACGTGTGTAATGACTGACCTGCGTTTGAGGTGAGTTGGGATGTGTAATGACTGCCCTGCGGTTGAGGTGAGTGGGGATGGGTAATGACTGCCTTGTGCTTGAGGTGAGTTGGGGTGTGTAATGACTGCCCTGCAGTTGAGGTGCGTTGGGGTGTGTAAGGACTGCCCAGCATTTGAGATGAGTTGGGGTGTGTAAGGACTGCCCTGCGGTTGAGATGAGTTGGGGGTGTGTAATGACTGCGCTATGACTGAGGTGAGTTGGGACGTGTAATGACTGGCCTGAGGTTGAGCTGAGTTTGGGGTGTGTAAGGACTCCCCTGCGGTTGAGGTGAGTTGGGGGTGTGTAATGACTGCCCTGCGGTTGATTTGCGTTGGGGTGTGTAATGACAGCCCTGCGATTGACGTGAGTTGGGATGTGTAATGACTGCCCTGTGGTTGATTTGAGTTGGGGTGTGTAAGCGCCGCCCTACGGTTGAGTTGAGTTGGGTGTGTCTAATGACTGCCCTGCGGTTGAGGTGAGTTGGGATGTGTAATGACTGGCCTGCAGTTGAGGTGCGTTGGGGTGTGTAAGGACTGCCCCGCGGTTGAGGTGAGTTGGGGTGTGTAAGGACTGCCCAGCGGTTGAGGTGATTTGGGGTGTGTAAGGACTGCCCTGCAGTTAAGGTCAGTTTGGGGTGTGTAAGGACTGGCCTGCAGTTGAGGTGTGTTGGCGTGTGTAATGACCGACGTGCAGTTGAGGTGAGTTGGGGGTGTGTAATGACTGCCCTGCGATTGAGATGAGTTGGGGTGCATAAGGGCCGCCCTACGGTTGAGTTGAGTTGGGTGTGTGTAATGACTGACCTGCAGTTGAGGTGACTTGGGCGTATGTAAGGACAGCCCTGCAGTTGAGGTGAGTTTGGCGTGTGTAAGGACTGCTCTGCGGTTGACGTGAGTTGGGATGTGTAATGACTGACCTGTAGTTGAGGTGAGTTGGGGGTATGTAAGGACTGCCCTGCGGTTGAGGTGAGTTGGGGTGTGTAATGACTGGCCTGCAGTTGAGGTGAGTTGGTTGTTTGTAAGGACTGCCCTGTGGTTGAGGTGATTTGGGGTGTGTAAGGACTGCCCTGTGGTTGAGGTGAGTTGGGGTGTGTAAGGGACGCCCTACAATTGAGTAGAGTCGGAGTGTGTGAGGACCGCCGTTCGGCTGAGGTGCATGTGGGTGTATAATGACTGCCCTGCGCTTGAGATGAGTTGTGGTGTATAATGACTGGCCTGCAGAGGTGGTGTGTTGGGGGTGTGTAAGGACTGCCCTGCAGTTGAGGTGATCTGGTGTGTAAGGACTGCCATGCGGTTGAGGTTAGTTGGGGTGTGTAAGGACTGCCCGCCGTCGAGGTGAGTTGAGGGTGTGTAAGGACTGCCCTGCGGTTGAGCTGAATTGTGGTGTGTAGGGACTGCCCTGCGGTTGATTTGAGTTGGGGTGTGTAAGGGACGCCCTACAATTGAGGAGAGTCGGGGTGTGTGAGGACTGCCCTTCGGCTGAGGTGCGTGTGGGTGTGTAATGACTGCCCTGCGCTTGAGATGAGTTGGGGTGTGTAATGACTGCCCTGTGGTTGAGGTGCCTTGGAGTGTGTAAGGACTGCCCTGTGGTTGAGGTGAGTTAGGGTGTGTAAGGACTGCCCTGCGGTTGAGGTGGGTTGGGGTGTGTAATGACTGCCCTATGGTTGAGGTGGGTTGGGGTGTGTAATGACTGCCCTGCGGTTGGTTTGAGTTGGGATGTGTAACGACTGGCCTGCAGTTGAGCTGAGTTGGGGTGTGTAATGACTGCCCTGCGGTTGAGGTGAGTTGGGATGTGTAAGGACTGCCTTGCGGTTGAGGTGAGTTGGGATGTGTAAGGACTGTCCTGCGGTTGAAGTGAGTTGGTGTGTTTAATGACTGCCCTGCGGTTGCTTTGAGTTGGGGTGTGTAACGACTGGCCTGCAGTTGAGCTGAGTGGGGGTGTGTAATGACTGCCCTGCGGTTGAGGTGATTTGGGGTGTGTAAGGACTGCCTTGCGGTTGAGGTGTGTTGGGGTCTGTAAGGGACGCCCTACAATTGAGTAGAGTCGGGGTGTGTGAGGACTGCCCTTCGGCTGAGGTGCATGTGGGTGTGTAATGACTGCCCTGAGCTTGAGATGAATTGGGGTGGATAATGACTGGCCTGCAGTTGAGGTGAGTTGGGGGTGTGTAATGACTGCCCTGCGGTTGAGGTGAGTTGGGATGTGTAAGGACTGCCCAGCGGTTGAGGTGATTTGGGGTGTGTAAGGACTGCCCTGCAGTTAAGGTCAGTTTGGGGTGTGTAAGGACTGGCCTGCAGTTGAGGTGTGTTGGCGTGTGTAATGACTGCCTTGTGGTTGAGGTGAGTTGGGGTCTGTAATGACTGCCCTGCGGTTGCTTTGAGTTGGGATCTGTAATGACTGACCTACGGTTGAGGTAGGTGGGGATGTGTAATGACTGCCCGGCGCTTGAGGTGAGTTGGGATGTGTAATGACTGGCCTGCAGTTGAGCTGAGTGGGGGCGTGTAATCACTGCCCTGCGGTTGATTTGAGTAGGGATGTGTAATGACTGCCCTTCAGTTGAGGTGAGTTTGGGGTGTATAAGGACTGCCTTACGGTTGTGGTGAGTTGGGGTGTGTAATGACTGGCCTGCAGATGAGGTGAGTTGGGGTTATGTAATGACTGCCCTGCGGTTTAGGTGAGTTGGAATGTGTAATGACTGCCCTGCGGTTGAGCTGAGTTGGGGTGTGTAAGGGTCGCCCTACAATTGAGTAGAGACGGGGTGTGTGAGGACTGCCCTTTGGCTGAGGTGCGTGTGGGTGTATAATGACTGCCCTGCGCTTGAGATGAGTTGGGGTGTGTAATGACTGGCCTGCAGTTGAGGTGAGTTGGGGGTGTCTCAGGACTGCCCTGTGGTTGAGGTGAGTTGGGATGTGTAATGACTGGCCTGCAGTTGATGTGAGTGGGGGTGTGTAATGACTGCCCTGCGGTTGATTTGAATAGGGATGTGCAATGACTGCCCTGCGGTTGAGGTGCGTTGGGGGGTGTAAGGACTTCACTGCAGTTCAGGTGATTTGGGGTGTGTAAGAACGGCAATGCAGTTGAGGTGAGTTTGGGGTGTGTAAGGACTGGCCTGCAGTTGAGGTGTGATGGCGTGTGTAATGACTGACCTGCGGTTGAGGTGAGTTGGGATGTGTAATGACTGCCTTGTGCTTGAGGTGAGTTGGGGTGTGTAATGACTGCCCTGCAGTTGAGGTGCGTTGGGGTGTGTAAGGACTGCCCAGCATTTGAGATGATTTGGGGTGTGTAAGGACTGCCCTGCGGTTGAGGTGAGTTGGGGGTGTGTAATGACTGAGCTATGACTGAGGTGAGTTGGGACGTGTAATGACTGGCCTGAGGTTGAGCTGAGTTTGGGGTGTGTAAGGACTCCCCTGCGATTGAGGTGAGTTGGGGGTGTGTAATGACTGCCCTGCGGTTGATTTGCGTTGGGGTGTGTAATGACAGCCTTGCGATTGACGTGAGTAGGGATGTGTAATGACTGCCCTGTGGTTGATTTGAGTTGGGGTGTGAAAGCGCCGCCCTACGGTTGAATTGAGTTGGGTGTGTCTAATGACTGCCCTGCGGTTGAGGTGAGTTGGGATGTGTAATGACTGGCCTGCAGTTGAGGTGCGTTGGGGTGTGTAAGGACTGCCACGCGGTTGAGGTGAGTTGGGGTGTGTAAGGACTGCCCAGCGGTTGAGGTGATTTGGGGTGTTTAAGGACTGCCCTGCTGTTAAGGTCAGTTTGGGGTGTGTAAGGACTGGCCTGCAGTTGAGGTGTGTTGGCGTGTGTAATGACCGACGTGCGGTTGAGGTGAGTTGGGGGTGTGTAATGACTGCCCTGCGATTGAGATGAGTTGGGGTGTATAAGGGCCGCCCTACGGTTGAGTTGAGTTGGGTGTGTGTAATGACTGACCTGCAGTTGAGGTGACTTGGGGGTATGTAAGGACTGCCCTGCAGTTGAGGTGAGTTTGGCGTGTGTAAGGACTGCCCTGCGGTTGACGTGAGTTGGGATGTGTAATGACTGGCCTGTAGTTGAGGTGAGTTTGGGGTGTGTAATGACTGGCCTGCAGTTGAGGTGAGTTGGGGGTATGTAAGGACTGCCCTGTGGTTGAGGTGAGTTGGGGTGTGTAATGACAGGCCTGCAGTTGATGTGAGTTGGGGCGTGTAAGAAGCCACCCTATGGTTGAGTTGAAGTGCGGAGTGTAAGGACTGCCCTTCGGTTGAGGTGAGTTGGGATGTGTAATGACAGGCCGACAGTTGAGGTGAGTTGGGGGTGTGTAAGGACCTCCCTGCAGTTGAGGTGAGTTGGAGTGAGTAATGACTGCCCTGCGGTTGAGGCGAGTTGCGGTGGGTAAGGACTGACTGCAGTTGAGGTGCATTGGGCGTGTTTAAGTACTGCCCTGTGGTTGAGATGAGTTGGGGTGTGTAATGACTGACCTGCGGTTGATTTGCGTTGGGGTGTGTAATGACTGCCCTGCGATTGAGGTGAGTTGGGGGTGTGTAATGACTGCCCTGTGGTTGACGTGAGTTGTGATGTGTAATGACTGCCCTGCGGTTGAGGTGAGTGGGGATGTGTCATGACTGCCCTGCGCTTGAGGTGAGTGGGGATGTGTAATGTCTGCCCTGCAGTTGAGCTGAGTGAGTGTGTGTAATGACTGCCCTGCGGTTGATTTGAGTAGGGATGTGTAATGACTATCCTGCGGTTGAGGTGCATTGGGGGTGTGTAAGGACTGCCCTGCAGTTGAGGTGAGTTGGGGTGTGTAAGCACTGCCCCGCGGTTGAGGTGATTTGGGGTGTGTAAGGACTGCCCTGTGGTTGAGGTGAGTTGGGGTGTATAAGGACTGCCCTGCGGTTGAGGTGAGTTGGGGTGTATAAGGATTGCCCTGTGGTTGAGGTGAGTTGGGGTGTGTAAGGACTGCCATGCGGTTGAGGTGAGTTGGGGGTGTGTAATGACTGGCGTGCAGTTGAGGTGAGTTGGGGGTATGTAAGGACTGCCCTGCAGTTGAGGTGAGTTTGGCGTGTGTAAGGACTGCCCTGTGGTTGATGTGAGTTGGGGTGTGTAATGACTGACCTGCGGTTGTGGTGAGTTGGGGTGTGTAAGGACTGCCCAGTATTTGAGATGAGTTGAGGTGTGTAAGGACAGCCCTGCGGTTGAGGTGAGTTGGGGGTGTGTAATGACTGCGCTATGACTGAGGTGAGTTGGGACGTGTAATGACTGGCCTGAGGTTGAGCTGAGTTTGGGTGTGTAAGGACTGCCCTGCGGTTGAGGTGAGTTGGGGGTGTGTAATGACTGCCCTGCGGTTGATTTGCTTTGGGGTGTGTAATGACAGCCCTGCGATTGACGTGAGTTGGGATGTGTAATGACTGCCCTGTGGTTGATTTGAGTTGGGGTGTGTAAGCGCCGCCCTACGGTTGAGTTGAGTTGGGTGTGTCTAATGACTGCCCTGCGGTTGAGGTGAGTTGGGATGTGTAATGACTGGCCTGCGGTTGAGGTGAGTTGGGGGTGTGTAAGGACTGCCCTGTGGTTGAGGCGAGTTGGGGTGTCTACGGACTGCCCTGCGGTTGAGGTGGGTTGGGGTGTGTAATGACTGCCCTGAGGTTGCTTTGAGTTGGGATGTGTAATGATTGGCCTGCAGTTGAGCTGAGTGGGGGTGTGTAATGACTGCCCTGCGGTTGAGGTGAGTTGGGATGTGTAAGGACTGTCCTGCGGTTGAGGTGAGTTGGGGTGTGTAAGGACTGTCCTGCGGTTGAGGTGAGTTGGTGTGTTTAATGACTGCCCTGCGGTTGCTTTGAGTTGGGATGTGTAATGACTGGCCTGCAGTTGAGGTGGGTTGGGGTGTGTAACGACTGGCCGGCAGCTGAGCTGAGTGGGGGTGTGTAATGACTGCCCTGCTGGGTTGAGGTGATAAGGGGTGTGTAAGGACTGCCCCGCGGTTGAGCTGAGTTGTGGTGTGTAAGGACTACCCTGCGGTTGAGGTGTGTTGGGGTTTGTAAGGGACGCCCTACAATTGAATAGAGTCGGGGTGTGTGAGGACTGCCCTTCGGCTGAGGTGCATGTGGGTGTGTAATGACTGCCCTGAGCTTGAGATGAATTGGGGTGTATAATGACTGGCCTGCAGTTGAGGTGAGTTGGGGGTGTGTAAGGACTGCCCTGCGGTTGAGGTGAGTTGGGATGTGTAAGGACTGCCCAGCGGTTGAGGTGATTTGGGGTGTGTAAGGACTGCCCTGCAGTTAAGGTCAGTTTGGGGTGTGTAAGGACTGGCCTGCAGTTGAGGTGTGTTGGCGTGTGTAATGACTGCCTTGTGGTTGAGGTGAGTTGGGGTCTGTAATGACTGCCCTGCGGTTGCTTTGAGTTGGGATCTGTAATGACTGACCTACGGTTGAGGTAGGTGGGGATGTGTAATGACTGCCCGGCGCTTGAGGTGAGTTGGGATGTGTAATGACTGGCCTGCAGTTGAGCTGAGTGGGGGCGTGTAATCACTGCCCTGCGGTTGATTTGAGTAGGGATGTGTAATGACTGCCCTTCAGTTGAGGTGAGTTTGGGGTGTCTAAGGACTGCCTTACGGTTGTGGTGAGTTGGGGTGTGTAATGACTGGCCTGCAGATGAGGTGAGTTGGGGTTATGTAATGACTGCCCTGCGGTTTAGGTGAGTTGGAATGTGTAATGACTGCCCTGCGGTTGAGCTGAGTTGGGGTGTGTAAGGGTCGCCCTACAATTGAGTAGAGACGGGGTGTGTGAGGACTGCCCTTTGGCTGAGGTGCGTGTGGGTGTATAATGACTGCCCTGCGCTTGAGATGAGTTGGGGTGTGTAATGACTGGCCTGCAGTTGAGGTGAGTTGGGGGTGTCTCAGGACTGCCCTGTGGTTGAGGTGAGTTGGGATGTGTAATGACTGGCCTGCAGTTGATGTGAGTGGGGGTGTGTAATGACTGCCCTGCGGTTGATTTGAATAGGGATGTGCAATGACTGCCCTGCGGTTGAGGTGCGTTGGGGGGTGTAAGGACTTCACTGCAGTTCAGGTGATTTGGGGTGTGTAAGAACGGCAATGCAGTTGAGGTGAGTTTGGGGTGTGTAAGGACTGGCCTGCAGTTGAGGTGTGATGGCGTGTGTAATGGCTGACCTGCGGTTGAGGTGAGTTGGGATGTGTAATGACTGCCTTGTGCTTGAGGTGAGTTGGGGTGTGTAATGACTGCCCTGCAGTTGAGGTGCGTTGGGGTGTGTAAGGACTGCCCAGCATTTGAGATGATTTGGGGTGTGTAAGGACTGCCCTGCGGTTGAGGTGAGTTGGGGGTGTGTAATGACTGAGCTATGACTGAGGTGAGTTGGGACGTGTAATGACTGGCCTGAGGTTGAGCTGAGTTTGGGGTGTGTAAGGACTCCCCTGCGATTGAGGTGATTTGGGGTGTTTAAGGACTGCCCTGCTGTTAAGGTCAGTTTGGGGTGTTTAAGGACTGGCCTGCAGTTGAGGTGTGTTGGCGTGTGTAATGACCGACGTGCGGTTGAGGTGAGTTGGGGGTGTGTAATGACTGCCCTGCGATTGAGATGAGTTGGGGTGTATAAGGGCCGCCCTACGGTTGAGTTGAGTTGGGTGTGTGTAATGACTGACCTGCAGTTGAGGTGACTTGGGGGTATGTAAGGACTGCCCTGAAGTTGAGGTGAGTTTGGCGTGTGTAAGGACTGCCCTGCGGTTGACGTGAGTTGGGATGTGTAATGACTGGCCTGTAGTTGAGGTGAGTTTGGGGTGTGTAATGACTGGCCTGCAGTTGAGGTGAGTTGGGGGTATGTAAGGACTGCCCTGTGGTTGAGGTGAGTTGGGGTGTGTAATGACAGGCCTGCAGTTGATGTGAGTTGGGGCGTGTAAGAAGCCACCCTATGGTTGAGTTGAAGTGCGGAGTGTAAGGACTGCCCTTCGGTTGAGGTGAGTTGGGATGTGTAATGACAGGCCGACAGTTGAGGTGAGTTGGGGGTGTGTAAGGACCTCCCTGCAGTTGAGGTGAGTTGGAGTGAGTAATGACTGCCCTGCGGTTGAGGCGAGTTGCGGTGGGTAAGGACTGACTGCAGTTGAGGTGCATTGGGCGTGTTTAAGTACTGCCCTGTGGTTGAGATGAGTTGGGGTGTGTAATGACTGACCTGCGGTTGATTTGCGTTGGGGTGTGTAATGACTGCCCTGCGATTGAGGTGAGTTGGGGGTGTGTAATGACTGCCCTGTGGTTGACGTGAGTTGTGATGTGTAATGACTGCCCTGCGGTTGAGGTGAGTGGGGATGTGTCATGACTGCCCTGCGCTTGAGGTGAGTGGGGATGTGTAATGTCTGCCCTGCAGTTGAGCTGAGTGAGTGTGTGTAATGACTGCCCTGCGGTTGATTTGAGTAGGGATGTGTAATGACTATCCTGCGGTTGAGGTGCATTGGGGGTGTGTAAGGACTGCCCTGCAGTTGAGGTGAGTTGGGGTGTGTAAGCACTGCCCCGCGGTTGAGGTGATTTGGGGTGTGTAAGGACTGCCCTGTGGTTGAGGTGAGTTGGGGTGTATAAGGACTGCCCTGCGGTTGAGGTGAGTTGGGGTGTATAAGGATTGCCCTGTGGTTGAGGTGAGTTGGGGTGTGTAAGGACTGCCATGCGGTTGAGGTGAGTTGGGGGTGTGTAATGACTGGCGTGCAGTTGAGGTGAGTTGGGGGTATGTAAGGACTGCCCTGCAGTTGAGGTGAGTTTGGCGTGTGTAAGGACTGCCCTGTGGTTGATGTGAGTTGGGGTGTGTAATGACTGACCTGCGGTTGTGGTGAGTTGGGGTGTGTAAGGACTGCCCAGTATTTGAGATGAGTTGAGGTGTGTAAGGACTGCCCTGCGGTTGAGGTGAGTTGGGGGTGTGTAATGACTGCGCTATGACTGAGGTGAGTTGGGACGTGTAATGACTGGCCTGAGGTTGAGCTGAGTTTGGGTGTGTAAGGACTGCCCTGCGGTTGAGGTGAGTTGGGGGTGTGTAATGACTGCCCTGCGGTTGATTTGCTTTGGGGTGTGTAATGACAGCCATGCGATTGACGTGAGTTGGGATGTGTAATGACTGCCCTGTGGTTGATTTGAGTTGGGGTGTGTAAGCGCCGCCCTACGGTTGAGTTGAGTTGGGTGTGTCTAATGACTGCCCTGCGGTTGAGGTGAGTTGGGATGTGTAATGACTGGCCTGCGGTTGAGGTGAGTTGGGGGTGTGTAAGGACTGCCCTGTGGTTGAGGCGAGTTGGGGTGTCTACGGACTGCCCTGCGGTTGAGGTGGGTTGGGGTGTGTAATGACTGCCCTGAGGTTGCTTTGAGTTGGGATGTGTAATGATTGGCCTGCAGTTGAGCTGAGTGGGGGTGTGTAATGACTGCCCTGCGGTTGAGGTGAGTTGGGATGTGTAAGGACTGTCCTGCGGTTGAGGTGAGTTGGGGTGTGTAAGGACTGTCCTGCGGTTGAGGTGAGTTGGTGTGTTTAATGACTGCCCTGCGGTTGCTTTGAGTTGGGATGTGTAATGACTGGCCTGCAGTTGAGGTGGGTTGGGGTGTGTAACGACTGGCCGGCAGCTGAGCTGAGTGGGGGTGTGTAATGACTGCCCTGCTGGGTTGAGGTGATAAGGGGTGTGTAAGGACTGCCCCGCGGTTGAGCTGAGTTGTGGTGTGTAAGGACTACCCTGCGGTTGAGGTGTGTTGGGGTTTGTAAGGGACGCCCTACAATTGAATAGAGTCGGGGTGTGTGAGGACTGCCCTTCGGCTGAGGTGCATGTGGGTGTGTAATGACTGCCCTGAGCTTGAGATGAATTGGGGTGTATACTGACTGGCCTGCAGTTGAGGTGAGTTGGGGGTGTGTAAGGACTGCCCTGCGGTTGAGGGCAGTTGGGATGTGTAAGGACTGCACTGTGGTTGAGGTGAGTTGGGGTGTGTAATGACTGCCTTGTGGTTGAGGTGAGTTGGGGTGTGTAATGACTGCCCTGCGGTTGCTTTGAGTTGGGATCTGTAATGACTGACCTGAGGTTGAGGTAGGTGGGGATGTGTAATGACTGCCCTGCGCTTGAGGTGAGTTGGGATGTGTAATGACTGGCCTGCAGTTGAGCTGAGTGGGTGTGTGTAATGACTGCCCTGCGGTTGATTTGAGTAGGGTTGTGTAATGACTGCCCTTCAGTTGAAGTGAGTTTGGGGTGTATAAGGACTGCCCTGCGGTTGTGGTGAGTTGGGGTGTATAATGACTGGCCTGCAGATGAGGTGAGTTGGGGGTATGTAATGACTGCCCTGTGGTTGAGGTGAGTTGGGGTGTGTAAGTTCTGACCTGAGGTTGAGGTTAGTTGGCATGTGTAATGACTGCCGTAGGATTGAGGTGAGTTGGGCATGTTTAAGGACTAACCGTGCGGTTGAGCTGTGTTGGGGTGTGTAAGGGTCGCCCTACAATTGAGTAGAGTCGGGGTGTGTAAGGACTGCCCTTCGGTTGAGGTGAGTTGGGGGTGTGTAATGACTCCCCTGCGTTTGAGGTGTGTTGGGATGTGTAATGACAGGCCGACAGTTGAGGTGAGTTGGGGGTGTGTAAGGACCTCCCTGCAGTTAAGGTGAGTTGGAGTGAGTAATGACTGCCCTGCGGTTGAGGCGAGTTGCGGTGGGTAAGGACTGACTGCAGTTGAGGTGCGTTGGGCGTGTTTAAGTACTGCCCTGTGGTTGAGATGAGTTGGGGTGTGTAATGACTGACTTGCGGTTGATTTGCGTTGGGGTGTGTAATGACTGCCCTGCGATTGTGGTGAGTTGGGGGTGTGTAATGACTGCCCTGTGGTTGACGTGAGTTGTGATGTGTAATGACTGGCCTGCGGTTGAGGTGAGTGGCGATGTGTAATGACTGCCCTGCGCTTGAGCTGAGTGGGGATGTGTAATGTCTGGCCTGCAGTTGAGCTGAGTGGGTGTGTGTAATGACTGCCCTGCGGTTGATTTGAGTAGGGATGTGTAATGACTGCCGTGCGGTTGAAGTGCATTGGGGGTGTGTAAGGACTGCCCTGCAATTGAGGTGAGTTGGGGTGTGTAAGCACTGCCCCGCGGTTGAGGTGATTTGGGGTGTGTAAGGACTGCCCTGCGGTTGAGGTGTGTTGGCGTGTGTAATGACTGACCTGCGGTTGAGGTGAGTTGGGGGTGTGTAATGACTGGCGTGCAGTTGAGGTAAGTTGGGGGTATGTAAGGACTGCCCTGTCATTGAGGTGAGTTGGGGTGTGTAAGGACTGCCCAGCATTTGAGGTGAGTTGGGGTGTGTAAGGTCTGCCCTGAGGTTGAGGTTAGTTGGCATGTGTAATGACTGCCGTAGGATTGAGGTGAGTTGGGCGTGTTTAAGGACTAACCGTGCGGTTGAGCTGAGTTGGGGTGTGTAAGGGTCGCCCTACAATTGAGTAGAGACGGGGTGTGTGAGGACTGCCCTTTGGCTGAGGTGCGTGTGGGTGTATAATGACTGCCCTGCGCTTGAGATGAGTTGGGGTGTGTAATGTCTGGCCTGCAGTTGAGGTGAGTTGGGGGTGTCTCAGGACTGCCCTGTGGCTGAGGTGAGTTGGGGTGTGTAAGGACTGCCCTGCGGTTGAGGTGAGTTGGGGTGTGTAATGACTGCCCTGCGGCGGCTTTGAGTTGGGATGTGTAAGGACTGGCCTGCAGTTGAGGTGAGTTGGGGTGTGTAATGACTGCCCTGCGGTTGAGGTGAGTTGGGATGTGTAATGACTGGCCTGCAGTTGAGGTGAGTGGGGGAGTGTAAGGACTGGTCTGCAGTTGAGCTGAGTGGGGTTGTGTAATGACTGCCATGCGGTTGATTTTTGTTGGGATGTGTAAGGACCGCCCTGCGGTTGAGGTGATTGAGGATGTGTAATGACTGCCCTGCGGTTGATTTGAGTAGGGATGTGTAATGACTGCCCTGTGGTTGAGGTGCGTTGGGGTGTGTAAGGACTGCCCTGCAGTTGATTTGAGTAGGGATGTGTAATGACTGCCCTGCGGTTGAGGTGCGTTGGTGTGTGTAATGACTGACCTGCGATTGAGGTGAGTTGGGGGTGTGTAATGACTGCCCTGCGGTTGAGGTGAGTTGGGGTGTGTAAGGACTGCCCAGCATTTGAGGTGAGTTGGGGTGTGTAATGACTGCCCTGCGGCGGCTTTGAGTTGGGATGTGTAAGGACTGGCCTGCAGTTGAGGTGAGTTGGGGTGTGTAATGACTGCCCTGCGGTTGAGGTGAGTTGGGATGTGTAATGACTGGCCTGCAGTTGAGGTGAGTGGGGGAGTGTAAGGACTGGTCTGCAGTTGAGCTGAGTGGGGTTGTGTAATGACTGCCATGCGGTTGATTTTTGTTGGGATGTGTAAGGACCGCCCTGCGGTTGAGGTGATTGAGGATGTGTAATGACTGCCCTGCGGTTGATTTGAGTAGGGATGTGTAATGACTGCCCTTTGGTTGAGGTGCTTTGGGGTGTGTAAGGACTGCCCTGCAGTTGATTTGAGTAGGGATGTGTAATGACTGCCCTGCGGTTGAGGTGCGTTGGTGTGTGTAATGACTGACCTGCGATTGAGGTGAGTTGGGGGTGTGTAATGACTGCCCTGCGGTTGAGGTGAGTTGGGGTGTGTAAGGACTGCCCAGCATTTGAGGTGAGTTGGGGTGTGTAAGGACTGCCCTGAGGTTGAGGTGAGTTGGAATGTTTAATGACTGCAGTAGGATTGAGGTGAGTTGGGCATGTTTAAGGACTAACCGTGCGGTTGAGCTGAGTTGGGGTGTGTAAGGGTCGCCCTAGAATTGAGTAGAGTCGGGGTGTGTGAGGACTGCCCTTTGGCTGAGGTGCGTGTGGGTGTATAATGACTGCCCTGCGCTTGAGATGAGTTGTGGTGTGTAATGACTGGCCTGCAGTTGAGGTGAGTTGGGGGTGTGTCAGGACTGCCCTGTGGTTGAGGTGAGTTGGGGTGTGTAAGGACTGCCCTGCGGTTGTGGTGAGTTGGGGTGTGTAATGACTGCCCTGCGGCGGCTTTGAGTTGGGATGTGTAAGGGCGTGCCTGCAGTTGAGGTGAGTTGGGGTGTGTCATGACTGCCCTGCGGTTGAGGTGAGTTGGGATGTGTAATGACTGCCCTGCGGTTGATTTGAATAGGGATGTGTAATGACTGCCCTGCGGTTGAGGTGCGTTGGGGGGTGTAAGGACTACCCTGCAGTTGAGGTGATTTGGGGTGTGTAAGAACGGCCCTGCAGTTGAGGTGAGTTTGGGGTGTGTAAGGACTGCCTTGTGCTTGAGGTGAGTTGGGGTGTGTAATGACTGCCCTGCGGTTGAGGTGCGTTGGGGGTGTGTAAGGACTGCCCTGTAGTTGAGGTGCGTTGGGGTGTGTAAGGACTGCCCCGCGGTTGAGGTGAGATGGGGTGTGTAAGGACTGCCCAGCGGTTGAGTTGATTTGGGGTGTATAAGGGCCGCCCTACGGTTGAGTTGAGTTGGGTGTGTGTAATGACTGCCCTGAGGTTGAGGTGAGTTGGGGGTGTGTAATGACTGCCCTGCGATTGAGATGAGTTGGGGTGTATAAGGGCCGCCCTACGGTTGAGTTGAGTTGGGTGTGTGTAATGACTGACCTGCAGTTGAGGTGACTTGGGGGTATGTAAGGACTGCCCTGCAGTTGAGGTGAGTTTGGCGTGTGTAAGGACTGCCCTGCGGTTGAGGTGATTTGGGGTGTGTAAGGACTGAACTGCGGTTGACGTGAGTTGGGATGTGTAATGACTGGCCTGTAGTTGAGGTGACTTGGGGGTATGTAAGGGCTGCCCTGCGGTTGAGGTGAGTTTGGGGTGTGTAAGGACGGCCCTGCGGTTGAGGTGAGTTGGGGTGTGTAAGGACTGCCCTGCAGTTGATTTGAGTAGGGATGTGTAATGACTGCCCTGCGGTTGAGGTGCGTTGGTGTGTGTAATGACTGACCAGCGATTGAGGTGAGTTGGGGGTGTGTAATGACTGCCCTGCGGTTGAGGTGAGTTGGGGTGTATCAGGACCGCCCTACGGTTGAGTTGAGTTGGGTGTGTGTAATGAATGCCCTGCGGTTGAGGTGAGTTGGGGTGTGTAAGGACTGGCCTGCAGCTGAGCTGAGTGGGGATGGGTATTGACTGCCCTGCGGTTGAGGTGAGTGGGGATGTGTAATGACTGCCCTGCGGTTGAGGTGAGTTGGGATGTGTAATGAAGGCCTGCAGTTGAGCTGAGCTGGGGTGTGTAATGACTGCCCTGAGGTTGATTTGAGTAGGGATGTGTAATGACGGCCCGGCGGTTGAGGTGCGTTGGGGTGTGTAATGACTGCCTTGAGGTTGATTTGAGTAGGGATGTGTAATGACGGCCCGGCGGTTGAGTTGCGTTGGTGTGTGTAATGACTGACCTACGGTTGAGGTGAGCTGGGGGTGTTTAAGGACTGCCCTGCGGTTGAGGTGAGTTTGGCTGTTTAATGACTGCCCTGCGGTTGCTTTGAGTTGGGATTTGTAATGACTGGCCTGCAGTTGAGGTGAGTTGGGGTGTGTAATGACTGCCCGGCGGTTGAGGTGATTTGGCGTGTGTAAGGACTGCCCTGCGGTTGAGGTGATTTGGGGTGTTTAAGGACTGCCCTGCAGTTGAGCTGAGTGGGGGTGTGTAAGCACTGCCCAGCGGTTGAGGTGATTTGGGGTGTGTAATGACTGACCTGCGGTTGAGGTGAGTTGGGGGTGTGTAATGACTGGCGTGCAGATGAGGTGAGTTGGGGTGTGTAAGGACTGCCCAGCGGTTGAGGTGATTTGGGGTGTGTAAGGACTGCCCTGCTGTTGAGGTGAGTTTGGCGTGTGTAAGGACTGCCCTGTGTTTGAGGTGAGTTGGGGTGTGTAATGACTGACCTGCGGTTGTGGTGAGTTGGGGTGTGTAAGGACTGCCCTGCGGTTGAGGTGAGTTTGGCATGTGTAAGGACTGCCTTGTGGTTGAGGTGAGTTGGGGTGTGTAATGACTGACCTGCGGTTGTGGTGAGTTGGGGGTGTGTAAGGACTGCCCAGCATTTGAGTTGAGTTGGGGTGTGTAAGGACTGCCCTGCGGTTGAGGTGAGTTGGGGGTGTGTAATGACTGCGTTACGACTGAGGTGAGTTGGGATGTGTAATGACTGGCCTGAGGTTGAGCTGAGTTTGGGGTGTGTAAGGACTGACCTGCAGTTGAGTTGAGTTGGGGTGTGTAAGGACTGCCCTGCGGTTGAGGCGAGTTGGGGTGTCTACGGACTGCCCTGCGGTTGAGGTGAGTTAGGGTGTGTAAGGACTGCCCTGTGGTTGAGGTGGGTTGGGGTGTGTAATGACTGCCCTGCGGTTGCTTTGAGTTGGGATCTATAATGACTGACCTGCGGTTGAGGTAGGTGGGGATGTGTAATGACTGCCCTGCGCTTGAGGTGAGTTGGGATGTGTAATGACTGGCCTGCAGTTGAGCTGAGTGGCGGTGTGTAATGACTGCCCTGCGGTTGATTTGAGTAGGGTTGTGTAATGACTGCCCTTCAGTTGAAGTGAGTTTGGGGTGTATAATGACTGCCCTGCGGTTGTGGTGAGTTGGGGTGTGTAATGACTGGCCTGCTGATGAGGTGAGTTGGGGGCATGTAATGACTGCCCTGCGGTTGAGGTGAGTTGGGGTGTGTAAGGACTGCCCAGAATTTGAGGTGAGTTGGGGTGTGTTAGGACTGCCCTGAGGTTGAGGTGAGTTGGCATGTGTAATGACTGCCGTAGGATTGAGGTGAGTTGGGCGTGTTTAAGGACTAACCGTGCGGTTGAGCTGAGTTGGGGTGTGTAAGGGTCGCCCTACAATTGAGTAGAGTCGGGGTGTGTGAGGACTGCCCTTTGGCTGAGGTGCGTGTGGGTGTATAATGACTGCCCTGCGCTTGAGATGAGTTGGGGTGTGTAATGACTGGCCTGCAGTTGAGGTGAGTTGGGGGTGTGTCAGGACTGCGCTGTGGTTGAGGTGAGTTGGGGTGTGTAAGGACTGCCCTGCGGTTGAGGTGAGTTGGGGTGTGTAATGACTGTCCTGCGGCGGCTTTGATTTGGGATGTGTAATGACTGGCCTGCAGTTGAGCTGAGTGGGGTTGTGTAATTACTGCCCTGCGCTTGATTTGAGTAGGGATGTGTAATGACTGCCCTGCGGTTGAGGTGCGTTGGGGTGTGTAAGGACTGCCCTGCAGTTGATTTGAATAGGGATGTGTAATGACTGCCCTGCGGTTGAGGTGCGTTGGTGTGTGTAATGACTGACCTGTGATTGAGGTGAGTTGGGGGTGTGTAAGGGTCGCCCTACAATTGAGTAGAGTCGGGGTGTGTGAGGACTGCCCTTTGGCTGAGGTGCTTGTGGGTGTATAAAGACTGCCCTGCGCTTGAGATGAGTTGTGTTGTGTAATGACTGGCCTGCAGTTGAGGTGAGTAGGGGGTGTGTCAGGACTGCGCTGTGGTTGAGGTGAGTTGGGGTGTGTAAGGACTGCCCTGCGCTTGAGGTGAGTTGGGATGTGTAATGACTGGCCTGCAGTTGAGGTGAGTGGGGGAGTGTAAGGACTGGCCTGCAGTTGATTTTAGTTGGGATGTTTAATGACAGCCCTGCGGTTGATTTGAGTAGGGATGTGTAATAACTGCCCTGCGGTTGAGGTGCGTTGGGGTGTGTAAGGACTGCCCTGCAGTTGATTTGAGTAGGGATGTGTAATGACTGCCCTGCGGTTGAGGTGCGTTGGTGTGTGTAATGACTGACCTGCGATTGAGGTGAGTTGGGGGTGTGTAATGACTGCCCTGCGGTTGAGGTGAGTTGGGGTGTGTAAGGACTGCCCAGCATTTGAGGTGAGTTGGGGTGTGTAAGGACTGCCCTGAGGTTGAGGTGATTTGGAATGTGTAATGACTGCCGTAGGATTGAGGTGAGTTGGGCATGTTTAAGGACTAACCGTGCGGTTGAGCTGAGTTGGGGTGTGTAAGGGTCGCCCTACAATTGAGTAGAGTCGGGGTGTGTGAGGACTGCCCTTTGGCTGAGGTGCGTGTGGGTGTATAATGACTGCCCTGCGCTTGAGATGAGTTGTGGTGTGTAATGACTGGCCTGCAGTTGAGGTGAGTTGGGGGTGTGTCAGGACTGCCCTGTGGTTGAGGTGAGTTGGGGTGTGTAAGGACTGCCCTGCGGTTGAGGTGAGTTGGGGTGTGTAATGACTGCCCTGCGGCGGCTTTGAGTTGGGATGTGTAAGGGCGTGCCTGCAGTTGAGGTGAGTTGGGGTGTGTAATGACTGCCCTGCGGTTGATTTGAATAGGGATGTGTAATGCCTGCCCTGCGGTTGAGGTGCGTTGGGGGGTGTAAGGACTGCACTGCAGTTGAGGTGATTTGGGGTGTGTAAGAACGACCCTGCAGTTGAGGTGAGTTTGGGGTGTGTAAGGACTGCCTTGTGCTTGAGGTGAGTTGGGGTGTGTAATGACTGCCCTGCGGTTGAGGTGCGTTGGGGGTGTGTAAGGACTGCCCTGTAGTTGAGGTGCGTTGGGGTGTGTAAGGACTGCCCCGCGGTTGAGGTGAGATGGGGTGTGTAAGGACTGCCCAGCGGTTGAGTTGATTTGGGGTGTATAAGGGCCGCCCTACGGTTGAGTTGAGTTGGGTGTGTGTAATGACTGACCTGAGGTTGAAGTGAGTTGGGGGTGTGTAAGGACTGCCCTGAGGTTGAGGTGAGTTGGGGGTGTGTAATGACTGCCCTGCGATTGAGATGAGTTGGGGTGTATAAGGGCCGCCCTACGGTTGAGTTGAGTTGGGTGTGTGTAATGACTGACCTGCAGTTGAGGTGACTTGGGGGTATGTAAGGACTGCCCTGCAGTTGAGGTGAGTTTGGCGTGTGTAAGGACTGCCCTGCGGTTGAGGTGATTTGGGGTGTGTAAGGACTGCCCTGCGGTTGACGTGAGTTGGGATGTGTAATGACTGGCCTGTAGTTGAGGTGACTTGGGGGGTGTAATGACAGGCCGACAGTTGAGGTGAGTTGGGGGTGTGTAAGGACCTCCCTGCAGTTGAGGTGAGTTGGAGTGAGTAATGACTGCCCTGCGGTTGAGGCGAGTTGCGGTGGGTAAGGACTGACTGCAGTTGAGGTGCGTTGGGCGTGTTTAAGTACTGCCCTGTGGTTGAGATGAGTTGGGGTGTGTAATGACTGACCTGCGATTGATTTGCGTTGGGGTGTGTAATGACTGCCCTGCGATTGAGGTGAGTTGGGGGTGTGTAATGACTGCCCTGTGGTTGACGTGAGTTGTGATGTGTAATGACTGCCCTGCGGTTGAGGTGAGTGGTGATGTGTAATGACTGCCCTGCGCTTGAGGTTAGTGGGGATGTGTAATGTCTGGCCTGCAGTTGAGCTGAGTGGGTGTGTGTAATGGCTGCCCTGCGGTTGATTTGAGTAGGGATGTGTAATGACTGCCCTGCGGTTGAAGTGCATTGGGGGTGTGTAAGGACTGCCCTGCAGTTGAGGTGAGTTGGGGTGTGTAAGCACTGCCCCGCGGTTGAGGTGATTTGGGGTGTGTAAGGACTGCCCTGCGGTTGAGGTGTGTTGGCGTGTGTAATGACTGACCTGCGGTTGAGGTGAGTTGGGGGTGTGTAATGACTGGCGTGCAGTTGAGGTGAGTTGGGGGTATGTAAGGACTGCCCTGCTGTTGAGGTGAGTTTGGCGTGTGTAAGGACTGCCCTGTGGTTGAGGTGAGTTGGGGTGTGTACTGACTGACCTGCGGTTGTGGTGAGTTGGGGTGAGTAAGGACTGCCCTGCGGTTGAGGTGAGTTTGGCGTGTGTAAGGACTGCCTTGTGGTTGAGGTGAATTGGGGTGTGTAATGACTGACCTGCGGTTGTGGTGTGTTGGGGGTGTGTAAGGACTGCCCAGCATTTGAGTTGAGTTGGGGTGTGTAATGACTGGCCTGAGGTTGAGCTGAGTTTGGGGTGTGTAAGGACTGCCCTGCAGTTGAGTTGAGTTGGGGTGTGTAAGGACTGCCCTGCGGTTGAGGTGAGTTAGGGTGTGTAAGGACTGCCCTGTGGTTGAGGTGGGTTGGGGTGTGTAATGACTGCCCTGCGGTTGCTTTGAGTTGGGATCTATAATGACTGACCTGCGGTTGAGGTAGGTGGGGATTTGTAATGACTGCCCGGCGCTTGAGGTGAGTTGGGAAGTGTAATGACTGGCCAGCAGTTGAGCTGAGTGGGGGTGTGTAATGACTGCCCTGCGGTTGATTTGAGTAGGGTTGTGTAATGACTGCCCTTCAGTTGAAGTGAGTTTGGGGTGTATAAGGACTGCCCTGCGGATGTGGTGAGTTGGGGTGTGTAATGACTGGCCTGCTGATGAGGTGAGTTGGGGGTATGTAATGACTGCCCTGCGGTTGAGGTGAGTTGGGGTGTGTAAGGACTGCCCAGCATTTGAGGTGAGTTGGGGTGTGTAAGGACTGCCCTGAGGTTGTGGTGAGTTGGCATGTGTAATGACTGCCGTAGGATTGAGGTGAGTTGGGCGTGTTTAAGGACTAACCGTGTGGTTGAGCTGAGTTGGGGTGTGTAAAGGTCGCCCTACAATTGAGTAGAGTCGGGGTGTGTGAGGACTGCCCTTTGGCTGAGGTGCGTGTGGGTGTATAATGACTGCCCTGCGCTTGAGATGAGTTGGGGTGTGTAATCACTGGCCTGCAGTTGAGGTGAGTTGGGGGTGTCTCGGGACTGCCCTGTGGTTGAGGTGAGTTGGGGTGTGTAAGGACTGCCCTGAGGTTGAGGTGAGTTGGGGTCTGTAATGACTGCCCTGCGTCGGCTTTGAGTTGGGATGTGTAAGGACTGGCCTGCAGTTGAGGTGAGTTGGGGTGTGTAATGACTGCCCTGCGGTTGAGGTGAGTTGGGATGTGTAATGACTGGCCTGCAGTTGAGGTGAATGGGGGTTTGTAAGGACTGCCCTGCTGTTGAGCTGAGTGGGGTTGTGTAATGACTGCCCTGAGGTTGATTTGAGTTGTGATGTGTAAGGACAGCCCTGTGGTTGAGGTGCGTTGGGGTGTGTAAGGACTGCCCTGCAGTTGATTTGAGTAGGGATGTGTAATGACTGCCCTACGGTTGAGTTGAGTTGGGTGTGTGTAATGAATGCCCTGCGGTTGAGGTGAGTTGGGGTGTGTAAGGACTGGCCTGCAGCTGAGCTGAGTGGGGGTGGGTATTGACTGCCCTGCGGTTGAGGTGAGTGGGGATGTGTAATGACTGCCCTGCGGTTGAGGTGAGTTGGGATGTGTAATGACGGGCCTGCAGTTGAGCTGATTTGGGGTGTGTAATGACTGCCCTGAGGTTGATTTGAGTAGGGATGTGTAATGACGGCCCGGCGGTTGAGGTGCGTTGGGGTGTGTAATGACTGCCTTGAGGTGGATTTGAGTAGGGATGTGTAATGACGGCCCGGCGGTTGAGTTGCGTTGGTGTGTGTAATGACTGACCTACGGTTGAGGTGAGTTGGCGGTGTGTAAGGACTGCCCTGCGGTTGAGGTGAGTTGGGCTGTTTAATGACTGCCCTGCGGTTGCTTTGAGTTGGGATTTGTAATGACTGGCCTTCAGTTGAGGTGAGTTGGGGTGTGTAATGACTGCCCGGCGGTTGAGGTGATTTGGCGTGTGTAAGGACTGCCCTGCGGTTGAGGTGAGTTGGGGTGTGTAAGGACTGCCCTGTGGTTGAGGTGAGTTGGGGTATGTAAGGACTGCCCTGCGGTTGAGGTGAGTTGGGGTGTGTAATTACTGCCCTGCGCTTGAGGTGAGTTGGGGTGTGTAAGGACTGGCCTGCAGTTGAGCTGAGTGGGGGTGTGTAAGGACTGCCCTGTGGTTGATTTGATTAGGGATGTGTAATGACTGCCCTGCGGTTGAGGTGAGTTGGGGTGTGTAAGGACTGCCCCGCGGTTGAGGTAATTTGGGGTTGTAAGGACTGCCCTGCAGTTGAGGTGAGTTGGGGTGTATAAGGGCCGCCTTACGGTTGAGTTGACTTGGGTGTGTGTAATGACTGGCCTGCAGTTGAGGTGAGTTTGGCGTGTGTAAGGACTGCCCTTCGGATGAGGTGCGTGTGGGTGTGTAATGATTGCCCTGCGCTTGAGATGAGTTGGGATGTGTAATGACTGGCCTGCAGTTGAGGTGAGTTGTTTGTTTGTAAGGACTGCCCTGTGGTTGAGGTGATTTGGGGTGTTTAAGGACTGCCCTGTGGTTGAGGTGAGTTGGGGTGTGTAAGGGACGCCCTACAATTGAGGAGAGTCGGGGTGTGTGAGGACTGCCCTTCGGCTGAGTTGCGTGTGGGTTTGTAATGACTGCCCTGCGCTTGAGATGAGTTGGGGTGTGTAATGACTGCCCTGTGGTTGAGGTGCCTTGGGGTGTGTAAGGACTGCCCTGCGGTTGAAGTGGTTTGGGGTGTGTAATGACTGCCCTGCGGTTGCTTTGAGTTGGGATGTGTAATGACTGGCCTGCAGTTGAGCTGAGTGGGGGTGTGTAATGACTGCCCTCTGTTGAGGTGAGTTGGGATGTGTAAGGACTGCCTTGCGGTTGAGGTGAGTTGGGATGTGTAAGGACTGCCTTGCGGTTGAGGTGTGTTGGGGTCTGTAAGGGACGCCCTACAATTGAGTAGAGTCGGGGTGTGTGAGGACAGCCCTTCGGCTGAGGTGCATGTGGGTGTGTAATGACTGCCCTGAGCCTGAGATGAATTGGGGTGTATAATGACTGGCCTGCAGTTGAGGTGAGTTGGTGGTGTGTAAGGACTGCCCTGCGGTTGAGGTGAGTTGGATGGGTAATGACTGCCTTGTGCTTGAGGTGAGTTGGGGTGTGTAATGACTGCCCTGCGGTTGAGGTGCGTTGGGGTGTGTAAGGACTGCCCCGCGTTTGAGGTGCGTTGGGGGTGTGCATGGACTGCCCTGCAGTTGAGGTGCGTTGGGGTGTGTAAGGACTGCCCCGCGGTTGAGGTGAGTTGGGGTGTGTAAGGACTGCCCAGCGGTTGAGGTGAGTTGGGGGTGTGTAAGGACTGGCCTGCAGTTGAGGTGAGTTGGGGGTGTGTAATGACTGCCCTGCGATTGAGATGAGTTGGGGTGTATAAGGGCCGCCCTACGGTTGAGTTGGGTTGGGTGTGTGTAATGACTGACCTGCAGTTGAGGTGACTTGGGGGTATGTAAGGACTGCCCTGCAATTGAGGTGAGTTGGGATGTGTAATGACTGGCCTGTAGTTGAGGTGAGTTTGGGGTGTGTAATGACTGGCCTGCAGTTGAGGTGAGTTGGGGGTATGTAAGGACGGCCCTGCGGTTGAGGTGAGTTGGGGTGTGTAATGATTGGCCTGCAGTTGATGTGAGTTGGGGCATGTAAGGGCCACCCTATGGTTGAGTTGAAGTGCAGTGTGTAAGGACTGCCCTTCGGTTGAGGTGAGTTGGGGGTGTGTTAGGACTGCCCTGTGGTTGAGGCGAGTTGGGGTGTCTACGGACTGCCCTGCGGTTGAGGTGTGTTGGAGTGTGTAAGGACTGCCCTATGATTGAGGTGAGTTGGGGTGTGTAAGGACTGCCCTGCGATTGAGGTGAGTTGGGGTGTGTAAGGACTGCCCTGCGGTTGAGGTGAGTTGGGGTGTGTAAGGACTGCCCTGCGATTGAGGTGAGTTGGGGTGTGTAAGGACTGCCCTGAGGTTGAGGTGAGTTGTGGTGTGTAAGGACTGCCCTGCGGTTGAGGTGCGTTGGTGTGTGTAAGGACTGCCCTGCGGTTGAGTTGAGTTGGGGGTGTGTAAGTACTGCCCTGTGGTTGAGATGAGTTGGGGTGTGCAATGACTGACCTGAAGTTGATTTGCGTTGGGGTGTGTAATGACTGCCCTGTGGTTGACGTGAGTGGGGATGTGTAATGACTGCCCTGCGGTTGAGGTGCATTAGGGGTGTGTAAGGACTGCCCTGCAGTTGAGGTGTGTTGGCGTGTGTAATGACTGGCGTGCAGTTGAGGTGAGTTGGGGGTATGTAAGGACTGCCCTGCAGTTGAGGTGAGTTTGGCGTGTGTAAGGACTGCCCTGCGGTTGTGGTGAGTTGGGGTGTGTTCGGACTGCCCAGCATTTGAGATGAGTTGGGGTGTGTAAGGACTGCCCTGCGGTTGTGGTGAGTTGGTTCTGTGTAATGACTGCCCTGTGTTTGATTTGAGTTGGGGTGTGTAAGCGCAGCCCTACGGTTGAGTTGAGTTGGGTGTGTCTAATGACTGCCCTGCGGTTGAGGTGAGTTGGGATGTGTAATGACTGGCCTGCAGTTGAGGTGAGTTGGGGGTATGTAAGGACTGCCCTGCGGTTGAGATGAATTGGGGTGTGTAATGACTGGCCTGCGGTTGAGGTGTGTTGGGATGTGTAATGACAGGCCGACAGTTGAGGTGAGTTGGGGGTGTGTAAGGGCCGCACTTTGGTTGAGTTGAAGTGCGGTGTTTAAGGACTGCCCTTCGGTTGAGGTGAGTTGGGGGTGTGTAAGGACTGCCCTGCAGTTGAGGTGAGTTGGAGTGAGTAATGACTGCCCTGCGGTTGAGGCGAGTTGCGGTGGGTATAGACTGACTGCCGTCGAGGTGAGTTGGGGTGTGTAAGGACTCCCCTGCGGTTGACGTGAGTTGGGATGTGTAATGACTGTCCTGCAGTTGAGGTGAGGTGGGCGTTTTTAAGTACTACCCTGTGGTTGAGGTGAGTTGGGGTGTGTAAGGACTGCCTTGCAGTCGACGTGAGTTGGGGTGTGTAATGACTGACCTGCGGTTGACGTGAGTTGGGATGTGTAATGACTGCCCTGCAGTTGAGGTGAGTGGGGATGTGTAATGACTGCCCTGCGCTTGATGTGAGTGGGGATGTGTAAGGACTGCCCCGCGGTTGAGGTGATTTGGGGTGTGTAAGGACTGCCCTGCGGTTGAGGTGAGTTGGGGGCGTGTAATGACTGCGCTACGATTGAGATGAGTTGGGCGTGTTTAAGGACTGCCCTGTAGTTGAGGTGAGTTGGGGTGTGTAATGACTGCCCTGCGGTTGATTTGAGTTGGGATGTGTGTAATGACTGCCCTGCAGTTGAGGTGAGTTGGGATGTGTGTAATGACTGCCCTGCAGTTGAGGTGAGTTGGGATTTGTGAGGACTGCCCTACGGTTGAGTTGAGTTGGTGTGTGTAAGGACTGCCCTGCGGTTGAGGTGAGTTGGGGTGTGTAATGACAGGACTGCAGTTGAGGTGAGTTGGGTGTGTAAGGACTGCCCTGCGGTTGAGTTGAGTTGGTGTGTGTAAGGGCCGCCCTACGGTTGAGTTGAGTTGGTGTGTGTAAGGACTGCCCTTTGGTTGCGGTGAGTTGGGATGTGTAATGACTGCCCTGCGGTTGAGGTGAGTTGGGATTTGTGAGGACTGCCCTACGGTTGAGTTGAGTTGGTGTGTGTAAGGACTGCCCTGCGGTTGAGGTGAGTTGGGGTGTGTAATGACAGGACTGCAGTTGAGGTGAGTTGGGTGTGTAAGGACTGCCCTGCGGTTGAGTTGAGTTGGTGTGTGTAAGGGCCGCCCTACGGTTGAGTTGAGTTGGTGTGTGTAAGGACTGCCCTTTGGTTGCGGTGAGTTGGGATGTGTAATGACTGCCCTGCGGTTGAGGTGAGTTGGGGGTGTGTAAGAACTGCCCTGCGGTTGAGGTGAGTTGGGGGTGTGTAAGAACTGCCCTGCAGTTGAGGTAAGTTGGGGTTTGTAAGGACTGACCTGCGGTTGAGGTGAGTTGGGATGTGTAAGGACTGCCCTGTGGTTGAGGTGAGTTGGGGTGTGTAAGGACTGCCCTGAGGTTGAGGTGAGTTGGGGTGTGTAAGGACCGGCCTGCGGTAGAGGTGAGTTGGAGTGTGTAATGACTGCATTGCGGTTGAGGTGAGTTGGGGTGTGTAAGGACTGCCCTGCGATTGATGTGACTTGGGGTGTGTAAGGACTGCCCTGCGGTTGAGTTGAGTTGGGATGTGTAAGGACTGCCCTTTGGTTGAGGTGAGTTGGGATGTGTAAGGACTGCCCTGCGGTTGAGTTGAGTTGGGGTGTGTAATGACTGCCCTGCGGTTCAGGTAAGTTGGGGTTGTGTAAGGACTGTCCTGCGGTTGATTTGAATTGGGGAGTGTAAGGACTGTCCTGTGGTTGATTTGAATTGGGGAGTGTAACAACTGCCATGTGGTCGAGGTGAGTTGGGGGTGTGTAAGGACTACCCAGAGGTTGAGATGAGTTGGGGTGTGTAATGACTGCCTTGCGGTTGAGGTGAGTTGGGGTGTGTAAGGGCCGCACTACGGTTGAGTTGAGTTGAGGGTGTGTAAGGACTGCCCTGCGGTTGAGGTGAGTTGGGGTGTGTAAGGACTGCCCTGCGGTTGAGGTGAGTTGGTGGGTGTAATGACTGCCCTGTGGTTGAGGTGAGGTGGGGTGTGTAAGGACTGCCCTGCGGTTGAGGTGAGTTGGGTGTGTAAGGACTGCCCTGCGGTTGAGATGAGTTGGGGTGTGTAATCACTGCCCTGCGGTTGAGGTGAGTTGGTGTGTGTAAGGACTGCCCTGCGGTTTTGCTGAGTTGGGGTGTTTAAGGACTGCCCTGCGATTGAGGTGAGTTGAGGTATGTAATCACTGCCCTGTGGTTGAGGTGAGTTGGGGTGTGTAATCAAAGCCCTGCGGTTGAGGTGAGTTGGGTTGTGTAAGGACTGCCCTCCAGTTGAGGTGAGTTGGGGTGTGTAAGGACTGCCCTGCGGTTGAGGTGAGTTGGGGTGTGTAATGACTGCCCTGCAGTTGATTTGAGGTTGGGTGTGTAAGGGCCACCCTACAGGTGAGTTGTGGTGGGGTGTATATGGACTGCCCTTCGGTTGAGGTGAGTTGGGCTGTGTAATGACTGCCCTGCGGATCAGGTAAGTTGGGGTTGTGTCAGGACTGTCCTGTGGTTGATTTGAATTGGGGAGTGTAAGGACTGCCCTGTGGTTGATTTGAACTGGGGAGTGTAAGGACTGCCCTGTGTTTGAGGTGAGTTGGGGTGTTTAATGACTGCCCTGCGGTTGCGGTGTGTTTGGGGTGTGTAATGACTGCCCTGTGGTTAAAGTTAGTTGGGGTGTGTAAGGACTGCCCTGTGGTTGAGGTGAGTTGGGGGTGTGTAAGGACTGCCCTGTGGTTGATGTGAGTTGGTGTGTACAAGGACTGCCCTGAAGTTGAGGTGGGTTGGGCTGATTAAGGACTGCCCTGCGGTTGAGGTTAGTTGGGGGTGTGTAAGTACTTCCCTGCGGATCAGGTGAGTCGGTTTGTGTAAGGACTGTCTTGTGGTTGAGTTGAATTGGGGTGTGTAAGGACTGCGCTGCGGTTGAGTTGATTTGGGTTGTGTAAGGGCCGCCGTACTGTTGAGTAGAGTTTTGGTGTGTAAGGACTGCCCTTCGGTTGAGGTGAGTTGGGAGTGTGTACGGACTGCCCTGCGGTTGAGGCGAGTTGGGGTGTGTACGGACTGCCCTGCGGTTGAGGTGAGTTGGGGTGTGTAAGGACTGGCCTGCGGTTGAGGTGAGTTGGGGTGTGTAATGACTGCCTTGCGGTTGAGGTGAGTTGGGGTGTGTAATGACTGCCCTGTGATTGATGTGAGTTGGTGTGTGCAAGGACTGCCCTGAAGTTGATTTGAGTTTGGGGTGTGTAAGGACTGCCCTGTGGTTGAGGTGAGTTGGTGTGTGTAATGACTGCCCTGCGGTTGAGGTGAGTTGGGGTGTGTAAGGACTGCCCTGCGGTTGATGTGAGTTGGTGTGTGCAAGGACTGCCCTGAGGTTGATTTGAGTTTGGGGTGTGTAAGGACTGCCCTGAGGTTGAGGTGAGTTGGGGGTGTGTAAGGACTGCCCTGCGGTTGAGGTGAGTTGGGGTGTGTACGGACTGCCCTGCGGTTGAGGTGAGTTGGGGTGTGAAAGGACTGCCCTGCGGTTGAAGTGAGTTGGGGTATGAAAGGACTCCCCTGCGTTTGAGGTGAGTTGGGGGTGTGTAAGGACGGCTCTGCGCTTTAGGCGAGTTGGGGTGTGTAAGGACTGCCCTGCGGTTGAAGTGAGTTGGAGTGTGTAAGGACTGCTCTGCGCTTTAGACGAGTTGGGGTTTGTGATGACTGCCCGGCGGTTGGGCTGAATTGGGGTGTGTAAGGAATACCCTGAGTTTGAGGTGAGTTGGGGTGTGTAAGGACTGCCCTGCGGTTGAGGCGAGTTGGGGTGTGTAATGACTGCCCTGCGGTTGACGTGAGTTGAGGTGTGTAAGGACTGCCCTGCGGTTGACGTGAGTTGGGGTGTGTAAGGACTGCCCTGCGGTTGATTTGAGTTGGGGTGTGTAATGACTGCCCTGCGGTTGAGGTGAGTTGGGGTGTGTAAGGACTGCCCTGCGGTTGAGGTGAGTTGGGGTGTGTACGGACTGCCCTGCGGTTGAGGTGAGTTGGGGTGTGAAAGGACTGCCCTGCGGTTGAAGTGAGTTGGGGTATGAAAGGACTCCCCTGCGTTTGAGGTGAGTTGGGGGTGTGTAAGGACGGCTCTGCGCTTTAGGCGAGTTGGGGTGTGTAAGGACAGCCCTGCAGTTGAAGTGAGTTGGAGTGTGTAAGGACTGCTCTGCGCTTTAGACGGGTTGGGGTTTGTGATGACTGCCCGGCGGTTGGGCTGAATTGGGGTGTGTAAGGAATACCCTGAGTTTGAGGTGAGTTGGGGTGTGTAAGGACTGCCCTGCGGTTGAGGCGAGTTGGGGTGTGTAATGACTGCCCTGCGGTTGACGTGAGCTGAGGTGTGTAAGGACTGCCCTGCGGTTGACGTGAGTTGGGGTGTGTAAGGACTGCCCTGCGGTTGATTTGAGTTGGGGTGTGTAATGACTGCCCTGCGGTTGAGGTGAGTTGGGGTGTGTAAGGACTGCCCTGTGGTTGAGGTGAGTTGGGGGTGTATAATGACTGCCCTGCGGTTGAGGTGAGTTGGGGTGTGTAAGGACTGCCCTGCGGTTGAGGTGAGTTGGGATGTGTAAGGACTGCCCTGTGGTTGAGGTGAGTTGGGTGTGTGTAATGACTGCCCTGCGGTTAATGTGAGTTGGGGTGTGTAAGGACTCCATTGCGGTTGAGGTGTGTTGATTGTGTGTAAGGACTGCCCTGCAGTTGAGGTGAGATGGTGTGTGTAATGACTGCCCTGCGGTTGAGGTGAGTGTGGATGTGTAATGACTGCACTGCAGTTGAGGTGAGATGGTGTGTGTAATGACTGCCCTGCGGTTGATGTGAGTTGGGGTGTGTAAGGACTGCCCTGCAGTTGAGGTGAGTTGGGGTGTGTAAGGACTGCCCTGCGGTTGATGTGAGTTGGGGTGTGTAAGGACTGCCCTGAGGTTGACGTGGGTTGGATGTGTACGGACTGCCCTGCGGTTGAGTTGAGTTGGGATGTGTAAAGACTGCCCTGTGGTTGAGGTGAGTTGGGGGTGTGTAATGTCTGCCCTGCGGTTGAGGTGAGTTGTAGTGTTTAAGGACGGCCCTGCGGTTTAGCTGCGTTGGGGGTGTAAAATCAATGCCTTGCGGTTGAGGTGATTTGGGGGAGTTTATAGACTGCCCTGCGGTTGAGGTGAGTTGGGGTGTGTAAAGACTGCCCTGAGGTTGATGTGCATTGGGGTGTGTAATGACTGCCCTGTGGTTGAGGTGAGTTGGGGTGTGTCAGGACTGCCCTGAGGTTGAAGTGAGTTGATGCTATATAAGGACTGCCCTGCGGTTGAGGTGAGTTGATGCTATATAAGGACTGCACTGCAGTTGAGGTGATTTGGGGGTGTGTAATGACTGCCCTGCGGTTGAGCTGAGTTGGGGTGTGCAAGGACTGCCCTGCGGTTGAGGTGATTTGGGGTGTCTAATGACTGCCCTGCATGTGAGGTGAGTTGGGGTGTGTAAGGAATACACTGTTGTTGAGGTGAGTTGGAGTCTGTAAGGACTGCCCTGCGGTTGAGGTGAGTTGGGGTGTGTAATGACTGCCCTTCGGTTGAGGTGAGTTGGGGATGTATAAGGACTGCCCAGTGGTTGAGGTGAGTTGGGGATGTGCAATGACTGCCCTGCGGTTGAGGTGAGTTGGGGTGTGTAAGCGCTGCCCTGCGGTTGAGGTTAGTTAGGGGTGTGTAAGGACTGCCTTGCGGTTGAGGTGACTTGGGTGTGTAAGGACTGCCCTGCGGTTGAGGTGAGCTGGGCGTGTAAGGACCGCACTGCGGATGAGCTGAGCTGGGGGTGCGTAAGCACTGCCCTGCGGTTGTGGTGACTTGGGTGTGTAAGAACTGCCCAGCGGTTGAGGTGAGTTGGGTGTATAAGGACCGCCCTGTGGATGAGGTGATTTGGGGTGTGTAAGGACTGCCCTGCGGATGAGGTGAGTTGGGGTGTGTAAGGACAGCCCTGCCATTGAGGTGAGTTGTGGTGTGTAAGGACTGCCTTGCAGTTGAGTAGAGTTGGGGGTGTGTAAGGACTGCCCTGTAGTTGAGGGGAGTTGGGGAGTGTAATGACTGCCCTGCGGTTGAGGTGAGTTGGGTGCATGTAATGACTGACCTGCGGTTGGGCTAAGTTGGGGTGTGTATGGAATACCCTGTGGTTGAGCTAAGTTGGGGTGTGTAAGGACTGCCCTGTGGTTGAGGTGAGTTGGGGATGTGTAAGAACTGCCCTGTGGTTGAGGTGAGTTGGGGATGTGTAAGAACTGCCCTGTGGTTGAGGTGTGTTGGGGATGTGTAAGAACTGCCCTGCAGTTGAGGTGAGTTGCGGGTGTGTAAGGATTGCCCTGCGGTTGAGGTGAGATGGGGTGCTTAAGGACTGCCCTGTGGTTGAGGTGAGTTGGGGATGTGTAAGAACTGCCCTGTGGTTGAGGTGAGTTGGGGATGTGTAAGAACTGCCCTGTGGTTGAGGTGTGTTGGGGATGTGTAAGAACTGCCCTGCGGTTGAGGTGAGATGGGGTGTGTAAGGACTGCCCTACGGTTGAGGTGAGATGGGGTGTGCAAGGACTGCCCTACGATTGAGGTGAGTTGTGTGTGTAAGGACTGCCCTGCCATTGAGGTGAGTTGGGGTGTGTAAGGACTGGCGTGCAGTTGAGTAGAGTTGGGGGTGTGTAAGGACTGCCCTGCAGTTGAGGGGAGTTGGGGAGTGTAAGGACTGCCCTGCAGTTGAGGGGAGTTGGGGAGTGTAATGACTGACCTGCGGTTGAGCTAAGTTGGGGTGTGTATGGAATACCCTGCGGTTGAGGAGAGTTGGGGATGTGTAAGAACTGCCCTGTGGTTGAGGTGATTTGGGGATGTGTAAGAACTGCCCTGTGGTTGAGGTGAGTTGGGGATGTGTAAGAACTGCCCTGCGGTTGAGGTGAGTTGCGGGTGTGTAAGGACTGCCCTGCGGTTGAGGTGAGTTGGGTTGTGTAATGACTGCCCTGCAGTTGAAGTGAGTTGGGGATTGTATGGACTGCCTTGCGGTTGAGGTGAGATGGGGTGTGTAAGGACTGCCCTGCGGTTGAGGTGAGTTGGGGTGTGTAAGGACTGCCCTGCCATTGAGGTGAGTTGGGGTGTGTAAGGACTGGCGTGCAGTTGAGTAGAGTTGGGGGTGTGTAAGGACTGCCCTGCAGTTGAGGGGAGTTGGGGAGTGTAAGGACTGCCCTGCAGTTGAGGGGAGTTGGGGAGTGTAAGGTCTGCCCTGCAGTTGAGTAGAGTTGGGGGTGTGTAAGGACTGCCTTGCAGTTGAGGGGAGTTGGGGAGTGTAATGACTGACCTGCGGTTGAGCTAAGTTGAGGTGTGTATGGAATACCCTGCTGATGAGGAGAGTTGGGGATGTGTAAGAACTGCACTGTGGTTGAGGTGAGTTGGGGATGTGTAAGAACTGCCCTGTGGTTGAGGTGTGTTGGGGATGTGTAAGAACTGCCCTGCGGTTGAGGTGAGTTGCGGGTGTGTAAGGATTGCCCTGCGGTTGAGGTGAGATGGGGTGCTTAAGGACTGCCCTGTAGTTGAGGTGAGTTGGGTTGTGTAATGACTGCCCTGCAGTTGAAGTGAGTTGGGGATTGTATGGACTGCCTTGCGGTTGAGGTGAGATGGGGTGTGTAAGGACTGCCCTGCGGTTGAGGTGAGTTGTGGTGTGAACGGACTGCCCTGAGGTTGAGGAGATTGCGGTGTGTAAGGACTGCCCTGAGTTTGAGTTGAGTTGGGGTGTGTAAGGACTGCCCTGCGGTTGAGGTGAGTTGGGGTGTGTAATGACTGCCCTGCGGTTGAGGTGAGTTGGAGGTGTCTAAGGACTGCCCTGTGGTTGAGGTGAGTTGATGCTGTATAAGGACTGCCCTGAGGTTGATGTGAGTTGGGGTGTGAAAGTACATCCCTGCGGTTGAGGTGAGTTGAGTGTGTTCAAGGACTGCCCGGTTGTTGAGGCGAGTGGGGTGTGTAAGTACAGCCCTGCGGTTGAGTTGAGTTGGGGTGTGTAAGGACTTCTCTGCGATTGAGGTGAGTTGGATTTGTGTAATGACTGCCCTGTTGTTGAGGTGAGTTGGGGTGTGTAAGGACTGCCCTGCGGTTGAGGTGATTTGGGGTGTGTAAGGACTGCCCTGCGGTTGTGGTGAGTTGGGCGTGTGTCATGAATGCCCTGCGGTTGAGGTGAGCTGGGTGTGTGTAATGACTGACCTGCGGTTGAGGTGAGTAGTGGTGTGTAAGGACTGCCCTGAGGTTGATGTGAGTTGGGATGTGTGTAATGACTGCCCTGCGGTTGAGGTGAGCTGGGTGTGTGTAATGACTGACCTGCTGTTGAGTTGAGTTGGGGTGTGTAAGGACTGCCCTGTGGTTGAGGTGAGTTGGGGTGTGTAAGGACTGCCCTGCGGTTGAGGTGAGTTGCAGGTGTGTAAGGACTGCCCTGCGATTGATGTGAGTTGGGGTGTGTAAGGACTGCCCTGAGATGGAGGAGATTGCGGTGTGTAAGGACTGCCCTGAGTTTGAGTTGAGTTGGGGTGTGTAAGGAATACACTGTTGTTGAGGTGAGTTGGAGTCTGTAAGGACTGCCCTGCGGTTGAGGTGAGTTGGGGTGTGTAATGACTGCCCTTCGGTTGAGGTGAGTTGGGGATGTATAAGGACTGCCCAGTGGTTGAGGTGAGTTGGGGATGTGCAATGACTGCCCTGCGGTTGAGGTGAGTTGGGGTGTGTAAGCGCTGCCCTGCGGTTGAGGTTAGTTAGGGGTGTGTAAGGACTGCCTTGCGGTTGAGGTGACTTGGGTGTGTAAGGACTGCCCTGCGGTTGAGGTGAGCTGGGCGTGTAAGGACCACACTGCGGATGAGCTGAGCTGGGGGTGCGTAAGCACTGCCCTGCGGTTGTGGTGACTTGGGTGTGTAAGAACTGCCCAGCGGTTGAGGTGAGTTGGGTGTATAAGGACCGCCCTGTGGATGAGGTGATTTGGGGTGTGTAAGGACTGCCCTGCGGATGAGGTGAGTTGGGGTGTGTAAGGACAGCCCTGCCATTGAGGTGAGTTGTGGTGTGTAAGGACTGCCTTGCAGTTGAGTAGAGTTGGGGGTGTGTAAGGACTGCCCTGCAGTTGAGGGGAGTTGGGGAGTGTAATGACTGCCCTGCGGTTGAGGTGAGTTGGGTGCATGTAATGACTGACCTGCGGTTGAGCTAAGTTGGGGTGTGTATGGAATACCCTGTGGTTGAGCTAAGTTGGGGTGTGTAAGGACTGCCCTGTGGTTGAGGTGAGTTGGGGATGTGTAAGAACTGCCCTGTGGTTGAGGTGAGTTGGGGATGTGTAAGAACTGCCCTGTGGTTGAGGTGTGTTGGGGATGTGTAAGAACTGCCCTGCGGTTGAGGTGAGTTGCGGGTGTGTAAGGATTGCCCTGCGGTTGAGGTGAGATGGGGTGCTTAAGGACTGCCCTGTGGTTGAGGTGAGTTGGGGATGTGTAAGAACTGCCCTGTGGTTGAGGTGAGTTGGGGATGTGTAAGAACTGCCCTGTGGTTGAGGTGTGTTGGGGATGTGTAAGAACTGCCCTGCGGTTGAGGTGAGTTGCGGGTGTGTAAGGATTGCCCTGCGGTTGAGGTGAGTTGGGGTGTGCAAGGACTGCCTTACGATTGAGGTGAGTTGTGTGTGTAAGGACTGCCCTGCAGTTGAAGTGAGTTGGGGATTGTATGGACTGCCTTGCGGTTGAGGTGAGATGGGGTGTGTAAGGACTGCCCTGCGGTTGAGGTGAGTTGTGGTGTGAACGGACTGCCCTGAGGTTGAGGAGATTGCGGTGTGTAAGGACTGCCCTGAGTTTGAGTTGAGTTGGGGTGTGTAAGGACTGCCCTGCGGTTGAGGTGAGTTGGAGGTGTCTAAGGACTGCCCTGTGGTTGAGGTGAGTTGATGCTGTATAAGGACTGCCCTGAGGTTGATGTGAGTTGGGGTGTGAAAGTATATCCCTGCGGTTGAGGTGAGTTGGGTGTGTTCAAGGACTGCCCGGTTGTTGAGGCGAGTTGGGGTGTGTAAGTACAGCCCTGCGGTTGAGTTGAGTTGGGGTGTGTAAGGACTTCTCTGCGATTGAGGTGAGTTGGATTTGTGTAATGACTGCCCTGTTGTTGAGGTGAGTTGGGGTGTGTAAGGACTGCCCTGCGGTTGAGGTGATTTGGGGTGTGTAAGGACTGCCCTGCGGATGAGGTGAGTTGGGGGTGTGTCATGAATGCCCTGCGGTTGAGGTGAGCTGGGTGTGTGTAATGACTGACCTGCGGTTGAGGTGAGTAGTGGTGTGTAAGGACTGCCCTGAGGTTGATGTGAGTTGGGATGTGTGTAATGACTGCCCTGCGGTTGAGGTGAGCTGGGTGTGTGTAATGACTGACCTGCTGTTGAGTTGAGTTGGGGTGTGTAAGGACTGCCCTGTGGTTGAGGTGAGTTGGGGTGTGTAAGGACTGCCCTGCGGTTGAGGTGAGTTGCAGGTGTGTAAGGACTGCCCTGCGATTGATGTGAGTTGGGGTGTGTAAGGACTGCCCTGAGATGGAGGAGATTGCGGTGTGTAAGGACTGCCCTGAGTTTGAGTTGAGTTGGGGTGTGTAAGGACTGCCCTGCGATTGAAGTGAGTTGGGGTATGTAAGTACAGCCCTGCAGTTGAGGTGAGTTGGGGTGTGTAAGGACTACCCTGAGGTTGATGTGAGTTGGGGTGTGTAAGTACAGCCCTGCGGTTGAGGTAAGTTGAGGATGTGTAAGGACTGTCCTGCGGTTGAGGTGAGTTGGGGTGTGTAAGGATTGCCCTGAAGTTGAGTTGAGTTGGGGTGTGTAAGGACTGCACTGCGTTTGAAGTGAGTAGGGGTGTGTAAGGACTGCCCTGCGGCAGAGTTGAGTTGGGGGGGAAGGACTGTCCTGCGCTTGAGGTGAGTTGCGGGTGTGTAAGGACTGCAATGCGATTGAGGTGAGTTGCGGGTGTGTAAGGACTGCGATGCGATTGAGGTGAGTTCGTGTGTTTAAGGACTGCCGTGCGATTGAGGTGAGTTCAGGTGTTTAAGGACTGCCCTGTGGTTGAGGTGGGTTGGGTGTGTAAGGACTGCCCTGCGGTTGAGGTGAGATGGGGTGTGTAAGAACTCCCCTGTGGTTGAGGTGAGTTGTTGGGTGAAAGGACTGCGCTGCGATTGATGTGACTTGGGGTGTGTAAGTACAGCCCTGAGGTTGAGGTGATTGCGGTGTGTAAGGACTGCTCTTCGGTTGAGGTGAGTTCGTGTGTTTAAGGACTGCCGTGCGATTGAGGTGAGTTCAGGTGTTTAAGGACTGCCCTGTGGTTGAGGTGAGTTGGGGTGTGTAAGGACTGCCCTGCGGTTGAGGTGAGTTTTGGTGTGTAAGGACTGCCCTGCGATTGATGTGACTTGGGGTCTGTAAGGACTTCCCTGAGGTTGAGGTGATTGCGGTGTGTACGGACTGCCCCGAGGTTGAGGTGATTTGGGGTGTGTAAGGACTGCCCTGCGGTTGAGGTGAGTTGGGGTGTGTAAGGACCGTCCTGTGGTTGAGGTGAGTTGATGCTATATAAGGACTGCTCTGAGGTTGATGTGAGTTGCGGGTGTGTAAGTACAGCCCTGCGGTTGAGGTGAGTTGGTTTGTGTAAGGACTGCCCGGAGTTTGAGGTGAGCTGGGGGTATGTAATGACTGCCCTGCGGTTGAGGTGAGCTGGGGGTGTGTAAGGACTGCCCTTCGTTTGAGGTGAGTTGGAGTGTGTAAGGACTGCCCTGTGGTTGAGGTGAGTTGGGGGTTTGTAAGGACTGCCCTTTGGTTGAGTTGAGTTGGGGGTGTATTTGGACTGCCCAGCATTTCAGGATACTTGGGGTTTGTAAGCACGGTCCTGCGGTTGAGGTGAGTTGGGGTGTGTAATGACTGCCCTGCAGTTGAGGTGCGTTGGGGGTGTTGAAGGACTGCCCTGCAGTTGAGTTGCGTTGGGTATGTAAGGACTGCCCTGCGCTTGATTTGAGTTGCGGGTGTGTAAGGACTGCCCTGCGGTTGAGGTGAGTTGGGGTGTGTAAGGACTGCCCTGCGGTTGTGGTGAGTTGGGGTGTGTAATGACTGCCCTGCGGCGGCTTTGAGTTGAGATGTGTAAGGGCGTGCCTGCAGTTGAGGTGAGTTGGGGTGTGTAATGACTGCCCTGCGGATGAGGTGAGTTGGGATGTGTAATGACTGGACTGCAGTTGAGGTGATTTGGGGTGTGTAAGAACGGCCCTGCAGTTGAGGTGAGTTTGGGGTGTGTAAGGACTGCATTGTGCTTGAGGTGAGTTGGGGTGTGTAATGACTGCCCTGCGGTTGAGGTGCGTTGGGGGTGTGTAAGGACTGCCCCGCGGTTGAGGTGAGTTGGGGTGTGTAAGGACTGCCCAGCGGTTGAGTTTATTTGGGGTGTATAAGGGCCGCCCTACGGTTGAGTTGAGTTGGGTGTGTGTAATGACTGACCTGAGGTTGAGGTGAGTTGGGGGTGTGTAAGGACTGCCCTGAGGTTGGGGTGAGTTGGGGGTGTGTAATGACTGCCCTGCGATTGAGATGAGTTGGGGTGTATAAGGGCCGCCCTACGGTTGAGTTGAGTTGGGTGTGTGTAATGACTGACCTGCAGTTGAGGTGACTTGGGGGTATGTAAGGACTGCCCTGCAGCTGAGGTGAGTTTGGCGTGTGTAAGGACTGCCCTGCGGTTGAGGTGATTTGGGGTGTGTAAGGACTGCCCTGCGGTTGAGGTGAGTTGGGGTGTGTAATGACTGGCCTGCAGTTGATGTGAGTTGGGGCATGTAAGGGCCGCCCTATGGTTGAGTTGAAGTGCGGTGTGTAAGGACTGCCCTTCGGTTGAGGTGAGTTGGGGGAGTGTAATGACTGCCCTGCGTTTGAGGTGTGTTGGGATGTGTAATGACAGGCCGACAGTTGAGGTGAGTTGGGGGTGTGTAAGGACCTCCCTGCAGTTGAGGTGAGTTGGAGTGAGTAATGACTGCCCTGCGGTTGAGGAGAGTTGCGGTGGGTAAGGACTGACTGCAGTTGAGGTGCGTTGGGCGTGTTTAAGTACTGCCCTGTGGTTGAGATGAGTTGGGGTGTGTAATGACTGACCTGCGGTTGATTTGCGTTGGGGTGTGTAATGACTGCCCTGCGATTGAGGTGAGTTGGGGGTGTGTAATGACTGCCCTGTGGTTGACGTGAGTTGTGATGTGTAATGACTGCCCTGCGGTTGAGGTGAGTGGGGATGTGTAATGACTGCCCTGCGCTTGGGGTTAGTGGGGATGTGTAATGTCTGGCTTGCAGTTGAGCTGAGTGGGTGTGTGTAATGACTGGCCTGCGGTTGATTTGAGTAGGGATGTGTAATGACTGCCCTGCGGTTGAAGTGCATTGGGGGTGTGTAAGGACTGCCCTGCAGTTGAGGTGAGTTGGGGTGTGTAAGCACTGCCCCGCGGTTGAGGTGATTTGGGGTGTGTAAGGACTGCCCTGCGGTTGAGGTGTGTTGGCGTGTGTAATGACTGACCTGCGGTTGAGGTGAGTTGGGGGTATGTAAGGACTACTCTGCAGTTGAGGTGAGTTTGGCGTGTGTAAGGACTGCCCTGTGGTTGAGGTGAGTTGGGGTGTGTAATGACTGACCTGCGGTTGTGGTGAGTTGGGGTGTGTAAGGACTGCCCTGCGGTTGAGGTGAGTTTGGCGTGTGTAAGGACTGCCTTGTGGTTGAGGTGAGTTGGGGTGTGTAATGACTGACCTGCGGTTGTGGTGAGTTGGGGGTGTGTAAGGACTGCCCTGCGGTTGAGGTGAGTTGGGGTGTGTAATGACTGGCCTGCGGTTGTGGTGAGTTGGGGTGTGTAATGACTGCCCTGCGGCGGCTTTGAGTTGGGATGTGTAAGGGCGTGCCTGCAGTTGAGGTGAGTTGGGGTGTGTAATGACTGCCCTGCGGTTGAGGTGAGTTGGGATGTGTAATGACTGGACTGCAGTTGAGGTGAGTAGGGGTGTGTAATGACTGCCCTGCGGTTGATTTGAATAGGGATGTATAATGACTGCCCTGCGGTTGAGGTGATTTGGGGTGTGTAAGAACGGCACTGCAGTTGAGGTGAGTTTGGGGTGTGTAAGGACTACCTTGTGCTTGAGGTGAGTTGGGGTGTGTAATGACTGCCCTGCGGTTGAGGTGCGTTGGGGGTGTGTAAGGACTGCCCTGCAGTTGAGGTGCGTTGGGGTGTGTAAGGACTGCCCCGCGGTTGAGGTGAGTTGGGGTGTGTAAGGACTGCCCAGCGGTTGAGTTTATTTGGGGTGTATAAGGGCCGCCCTACGGTTGAGTTGAGTTGGGTGTGTGTAATGACTGACCTGAGGTTGAGGTGAGTTGGGGGTGTGTAAGGACTGCCCTGAGGTTGAGGTGAGTTGGGGGTGTGTAATGACTGGCCTGCAGTTGATGTGAGTTGGGGCGTGTAAGGGCCGCCCTATGGTTGAGTTGAAGTGCGGTGTGTAAGGACTGCCCTTCGGTTGAGGTGAGTTGGGGGTGTGTAATGACTGCCCTGCGTTTGAGGTGTGTTGGGATGTGTAATGACAGGCCGACAGTTGAGGTGAGTTGGGGGTGTGTAAGGACCTCCCTGCAGTTGAGGTGAGTTGGAGTGAGTAATGACTGCCCTGCGGTTGAGGAGAGTTGCGGTGGGTAAGGACTGACTGCAGTTGAGGTGCGTTGGGCGTGTTTAAGTACTGCCCTGTGGTTGAGATGAGTTGGGGTGTGTAATGACTGACCTGCGGTTGATTTGCGTTGGGGTGTGTAATGACTGCCCTGCGATTGAGGTGAGTTGGGGGTGTGTAATGACTGCCCTGTGGTTGACGTGAGTTGTGATGTGTAATGACTGCCCTGCGGTTGAGGTGAGTGGGGATGTGTAATGACTGCCCTGCGCTTGAGGTTAGTGGGGATGTGTAATGTCTGGCTTGCAGTTGAGCTGAGTGGGTGTGTGTAATGACTGGCCTGCGGTTGATTTGAGTAGGGATGTGTAATGACTGCCCTGCGGTTGAAGTGCATTGGGGGTGTGTAAGGACTGCCCTGCAGTTGAGGTGAGTTGGGGTGTGTAAGCACTGCCCCGCGGTTGAGGTGATTTGGGGTGTGTAAGGACTGCCCTGCGGTTGAGGTGTGTTGGCGTGTGTAATGACTGACCTGCGGTTGTGGTGAGTTGGGGTGTGTAAGGACTGCCCTGCGGTTGAGGTGAGTTTGGCGTGTGTAAGGACTGCCTTGTGGTTGAGGTGAGTTGGGGTGTGTAATGACTGACCTGCGGTTGTGGTGAGTTGGGGGTGTGTAAGGACTGCCCAGCATTTGAGTTGAGTTGGGGTGTGTAAGGACTGCCCTGATGTTGAGGTGAGTTGTGGTGTGTAAGGACTGCCCTGCGTTTGAGGTGAGTTGGGGTGTGTAAGGACTGCCCTCTGGTTGTGGTGTGTTTGGGGTGTATAAGGACTGGCCTGCGGTTGAGGTGAGTTGGGGGTGTGTAAGGACTGCCCTGTGGTTGAGGCGAGTTGGGGTGTCTACGGACTGCCCTGCGGTTGAGGTGAGTTGGAGTGTGTAAGGACTGCCCTACGATTGAGGTGAGTTGGGGTGTGTAAGGACTGCCCTGTGGTTGAGGTGTGTTCGGGGTGTATAATGACTGCCCTGCGGTTGAGTTGAGCTGTGGTGTGCAATGACTGCCCTCTGGTTGTGGTGTGTTTGGGGTGTGTAAGGACTGCCCTGCAGTTGTGGTGATTTCAGGTGTGTAAGGACTGCCCTGCGGTTGAGGTGAGTTGGGGGCGTGTAAGGACTGCCCTGTGGTTGAGGCGAGTTGGGTTGTCTACGGACTGCCCTGCGGTTGAGGTGAGTTGGAGTGTGTAAGGACTGCCCTACGATTGAGGTGGGTTGGGGTGTGTAAGGAATGCCCTGCGATTGAGGTGAGTTGGGGTGTGTAAGGACTGCCCTGCGATTGAGGTGTGTTGGGGTGTGTAAGGACTGCCCTGAGGTTGAGGTGAGTTGTGGTGTGTAAGGACTGCCCTTTGGTTGAGGTGAGTTGGGGTGTGTAAGGACTGCCCTGTGGTTGAGGTGAGTTGGGGTGTGTAAGGACTGCCCTGAGGTTGAGGTGATTTGTGGTGTGTAAGGACTGCCCTTTGGTTGAGGTGAGTTGGGGTGTGTAAGGACTGCCCAGCAGTTGAGGTGAGTTGGGTGTGTAAGGACTGGCCTGGTGTTGATGCGAGTGGGGGTGTGTAAGATCTGCCGTGCGGTTCAGGTGAGTTGGGGTGTGTAAGGACTGCCCTGCGATTGAGATGAGTTGAGGTGTGTAAGGACGGCCCTGCGCTTGAGGTGAGTTGCGGGTGTGTAAGGACTGCCCTGCGGTTGATGTGTGTTGCGGGTGTGTAAGGACGGCCCTGCGATCGAGTTGAGTTGGATGTGTAAGGACTGGCCTGCAGGCGAGGCAAGTGGGTGTGTGTAAGATCTGCCGTGCGGTTCAGGTGAGTTGGGGGTGTGTAAAGACTGCCCTGCGGTTGAGGTGAGTTGGGGTGTGTAAAATCTGCCGTGCGGTTCAGGTGAGTTGGGGGTGTGTAAAGACTGCCCTGCAGTTGAGGTGAGTTGGGGGTATGTAATGACTGCCCTGCAGTTGAGGTGAGTTGGGGTGTGTAATGACTGCACTGCGGTTGAGGCGAGTTGGGGTTGTCTAATGACTGCCCTGCGGTTGAGTTGAGTTGGGGTGTGTAATGACTGCCCTCTGGTTGTGGTGTGTTTGGGGTGTATAAGGACTGCCCTGCGGTTGAGGCGAGTTGAGGTGTGTACGGACTGCCCTGCGGTTGAGGTGAGTTGGGGTGTGTAAGGACTGCCCTGCGGTTGAGGTGAGATGTGGTGTGTAAGGACTTCCCTGTGGTTGAGGCGAGTTGGGGTGTGTAAGGACTGCCCTGTGGTTGAGGTGAGTTGGGGGTGTGTAATGACTGCCCTGTGGTTGAGGTGAGTTGGGGTGTGTAATGACTGCCCTGTGGTTGAGGTGAGTTGGGGTGTGTAATGACTGCTCTGCAATTGAGGTGAGTTGGGGTGTGGAAGGACTGCCCTGCAGTTGAGTTGAGTTCTGGTTTGTAGCAACTGCCCTATGTTGAGTTGAGTTGTGGTGTATAAGGACTGCCCTGAGGTTGAGATGAGTTGGGGTGTGTAAGGACTGCCCTGCGGTTGAGGTGATTTGGGTGTATTAGGCTGCCCTGCGGTTGAGATGAGTTGGGTTGTGTAATGACTGCCCTGCGATTGAGCAGAATTGTGGTGTGTAAGGACTGCCCTGCGATTGAGCAGAGCTGTGGTCTGTAAGGGCTCCCCTCAAGTTGAGTTGAGTTGTGGTTTGTAGCAAATGTCCTTTCTTGAGTTGAGTTGTGGTGTGTAAAGATTGCCCTGTGGTTGAGATGAGTTGGGGTGTGTAAGGACTGCCCTGAGGTTGAGGTGAGTTGTGGTGTGTAAGGACTGCCCTGAGGTTGAGGTGAGTTGGGGTGTGTAAGGACTGCCCTGTTGTTGAGGTGAGTTGATGCTGTATAAGGACTGCCCTGTGGTTGAGGTGTGTTCGGGGTGTATAATGACTGCCCTGCGGTTGAGTTGAGCTGTGGTGTGCAATGACTGCCCTCTGGTTGTCGTGTGTTTGGGGTGTGTAAGGACTGCCCTGCAGTTGTGGTGATTTCAGGTGTGTAAGGACTGCCCTGCGGTTGAGGTGAGTTGGGGGTGTGTAAGGACTGCCCTGTGGTTGAGGCGAGTTGGGTTGTCTACGGATTGCCCTGCGGTTGAGGTGAGTTGGAGTGTGTAAGGACTGCCCTACGATTGAGGTGGGTTGGGGTGTGTAAGGAATGCCCTGCGATTGAGGTGAGTTGGGGTGTGTAAGGACTGCCCTGCGATTGAGGTGAGTTGGGGTGTGTAAGGACTGCCCTGTGGTTGAGGTGAGTTGGGGTGTGTAAGGACTGCCCTGAGGTTGAGGTGATTTGTGGTGTGTAAGGACTGCCCTTTGGTTGAGGTGAGTTGGGGTGTGTAAGGACTGCCCAGCAGTTGAGGTGAGTTGGGTGTGTAAGGACTGGCCTGGTGTTGATGCGAGTGGGTGTGTGTAAGATCTGCCGTGCGGTTCAGGTGAGTTGGGGTGTGTAAGGACTGCCCTGCGATTGAGATGAGTTGGGGTGTGTAAGGACGGCCCTGCGCTTGAGGTGAGTTGCGGGTGTGTAAGGACTGCCCTGCGGTTGATGTGTGTTGCGGGTGTGTAAGGACGGCCCTGCGATCGAGTTGAGTTGGATGTGTAAGGACTGGCCTGCAGGCGAGTCAAATGGGGGTGTGTAAGATCTGCCGTGCGGTTCAGGTGAGTTGGGGGTGTGTAAAGACTGCCCTGCGGATGAGGTGAGTTGGGGTGTGTAAAATCTGCCGTGCGGTTCAGGTGAGTTGGGGGTGTGTAAAGACTGCCCTGCGGTTGAGGTGAGTTGGGGGTATGTAATGACTGCCCTGCAGTTGAGGTGAGTTGGGGTGTGTAATGACTGCACTGCGGTTGAGGCGAGTTGGGGTTGTCTAATGACTGCCCTGCGGTTGAGGTGAGTTGGGGGTATGTAATGACTGCCCTGCAGTTGAGGTGAGTTGGGGTGTGTAATGACTGCCCTGCGGTTGAGGTGAGTTGGGATGTGTAATGACTGGACTGCAGTTGCGGTGAGTAGGGGTGTGTAATGACTGCCCTGCGGTTGATTTGAATAGGGATGTATAATGACTGCCCTGCGGTTGAGGTGATTTGGGGTGTGTAAGAACGGCCCTGCAGTTGAGGTGAGTTTGGGGTGTGTAAGGACTGCCTTGTGCTTGAGGTGAGTTGGGGTGTGTAATGACTGCCCCGCGGTTGAGGTGAGTTGGGGTGTGTAAGGACTGCCCAGCGGTTGAGTTTATTTGGGGTGTTTAAGCGCCGCCCTACGGTTGAGTTGAGTTGGGTGTGTGTAATGACTGACCTGAGGTTGAGGTGAGTTGGGGGTGTGTAAGGACTGCCCTGAGGTTGAGGTGAGTTGGGGGTGTGTAATGACTGGCCTGCAGTTGATGTGAGTTGGGGCGTGTAAGGGCCGCCCTATGGTTGAGTTGAAGTGCGGTGTGTAAGGACTGCCCTTCGGTTGAGGTGAGTTGGGGGTGTGTAATGACTGCCCTGCGTTTGAGGTGAGTTGGGATGTGTAATGACAGGCCGACAGTTGAGGTGAGTTGGGGGTGTGTAAGGACCTCCCTGCAGTTGAGGTGAGTTGGAGTGAGTAATGACTGCCCTGCGGTTGAGGAGAGTTGCGGTGGGTAAGGACTGACTGCAGTTGAGGTGCGTTGGGCGTGTTTAAGTACTGCCCTGTGGTTGAGATGAGTTGGGGTGTGTAATGACTGACCTGCGGTTGATTTGCGTTGGGGTGTGTAATGACTGCCCTGCGATTGAGGTGAGTTGGGGGTGTGTAATGACTGCCCTGTGGTTGACGTGAGTTGTGATGTGTAATGACTGCCCTGCGGTTGAGGTGAGTGGGGATGTGTAATGACTGCCCTGCGCTTGAGGTTAGTGGGGATGTGTAATGTCTGGCTTGCAGTTGAGCTGAGTGGGTGTGTGTAATGACTGCCCTGCGGTTGATTTGAGTAGGGATGTGTAATGACTGCCCTGCGGTTGAAGTGCATTGGGGGTGTGTAAGGACTGCCCTGCAGTTGAGGTGAGTTGGGGTGTGAAAGCACTGCCCCGCGGTTGAGGTGATTTGGGGTGTGTAAGGACTGCCCTGCGGTTGAGGTGTGTTGGCGTGTGTAATGACTGACCTGCGGTTGTGGTGAGTTGGGGTGTGTAAGGACTGCCCTGCGGTTGAGGTGAGTTTGGCGTGTGTAAGGACTGCCTTGTGGTTGAGGTGAGTTGGGGTGTGTAATGACTGACCTGCGGTTGTGGTGAGTTGGGGGTGTGTAAGGACTGCCCAGCATTTGAGTTGAGTTGGGGTGTGTAAGGACTGCCCTGATGTTGAGGTGAGTTGTGGTGTGTAAGGACTGCCCTGCGTTTGAGGTGAGTTGGGGTGTGTAAGGACTGCCCTCTGGTTGTGGTGTGTTTGGGGTGTATAAGGACTGGCCTGCGGTTGAGGTGAGTTGGGGGTGTGTAAGGACTGCCCTGTGGTTGAGGCTAGTTGGGGTGTCTACGGACTGCCCTGCGGTTGAGGTGAGTTGGAGTGTGTAAGGACTGCCCTACGATTGAGGTGAGTTGGGGTGTGTAAGGACTGCCCTGTGGTTGAGGTGTGTTCAGGGTGTATAATGACTGCCCTGCGGTTGAGTTGAGCTGTGGTGTGCAATGACTGCCCTCTGGTTGTGGTGTGTTTGGGGTGTGTAAGGACTGCCCTGCAGTTGTGGTGATTTCAGGTGTGTAAGGACTGCCCTGCGGTTGAGGTGAGTTGGGGGTGTGTAAGGACTGCCCTGTGGTTGAGGCGAGTTGGGTTGTCTACGGACTGCCCTGCGGTTGATGTGAGTTGGAGTGTGTAAGGACTGCCCTACGATTGAGGTGGGTTGGGGTGTGTAAGGAATGCCCTGTGATTGAGGTGAGTTGGGGTGTGTAAGGACTGCCCTGCGATTGAGGTGTGTTGGGGTGTGTAAGGACTGCCCTGAGGTTGAGGTGAGTTGTGGTGTGTAAGGACTGCCCTTTGGTTGAGGTGAGTTGGGGTGTGTAAGGACTGCCCTGTGGTTGAGGTGAGTTGGGGTGTGTAAGGACTGCCCTGAGGTTGAGGTGATTTGTGGTGTGTAAGGACTGCCCTTTGGTTGAGGTGAGTTGGGGTGTGTAAGGACTGCCCAGCAGTTGAGGTGAGTTGGGTGTGTAAGGACTGGCCTGGTGTTGATGCGAGTGGGTGTGTGTAAGATCTGCCGTGCGGTTCAGGTGAGTTGGGGTGTGTAAGGACTGCCCTGCGATTGAGATGAGTTGGGGTGTGTAAGGACGGCCCTGCGCTTGAGGTGAGTTGCGGGTGTGTAAGGACTGCCCTGCGGTTGATGTGTGTTGCGGGTGTGTAAGGACGGCCCTGCGATCGAGTTGAGTTGGATGTGTAAGGACTGGCCTGCAGGCGAGGCAAGTGGGGGTGTGTAAGATCTGCCATGCGGTTCAGGTGAGTTGGGGGTGTGTAAAGACTGCCCTGCGGTTGAGGTGAGTTGGGGTGTGTAAAATCTGCCGTGCGGTTCAGGTGAGTTGGGGGTGTGTAAAGACTGCCCTGCGGTTGAGGTGAGTTGGGGGTATGTAATGACTGCCCTGCAGTTGAGGTGAGTTGGGGTGTGTAATGACTGCACTGCGGTTGAGGCGAGTTGGGGTTGTCTAATGACTGCCCTGCGGTTGAGTTGAGTTGGGGTGTGTAATGACTGCCCTCTGGTTGTGGTGTGTTTGGGGTGTATTAGGACTGCCCTGCGGTTGAGGCGAGTTGAGGTGTGTACGGACTGCCCTGCGGTTGAGGTGAGTTGGGGTGTGTAAGGACTGCCCTGCGGTTGAGGTGAGATGTGGTGTGTAAGGACTTCCCTGTGGTTGAGGCGAGTTGGGGTGTGTAAGGACTGCCCTGCGGTTGAGGTGAGTTTGGCGTGTGTAAGGACTGCCTTGTGGTTGAGGTGAGTTGGGGTGTGTAATGACTGACCTGCGGTTGTGGTGAGTTGGGGGTGTGTAAGGACTGCCCTGCGGTTGAGGTGAGTTGGGGTGTGTAATGACTGCCCTGCGGTTGAGGTGAGTTGGGATGTGTAATGACTGGACTGCAGTTGAGGTGAGTAGGGGTGTGTAATGACTGCCCTGCGGTTGATTTGAATAGGGATGTATAATGACTGCCCTGCGGTTGAGGTGATTTGGGGTGTGTAAGAACGGCCCTGCAGTTGAGGTGAGTTTGGGGTGTGTAAGGACTGCCTTGTGCTTGAGGTGAGTTGGGGTGTGTAATGACTGCCCCGCGGTTGAGGTGAGTTGGGGTGTGTAAGGACTGCCCAGCGGTTGAGTTTATTTGGGGTGTTTAAGCGCCGCCCTACGGTTGAGTTGAGTTGGGTGTGTGTAATGACTGACCTGAGGTTGAGGTGAGTTGGGGGTGTGTAAGGACTGCCCTGAGGTTGAGGTGAGTTGGGGGTGTGTAATGACTGGCCTGCAGTTGATGTGAGTTGGGGCGTGTAAGGGCCGCCCTATGGTTGAGTTGAAGTGCGGTGTGTAAGGACTGCCCTTCGGTTGAGGTGAGTTGGGGGTGTGTAATGACTGCCCTGCGTTTGAGGTGAGTTGGGATGTGTAATGACAGGCCGACAGTTGAGGTGAGTTGGGGGTGTGTAAGGACCTCCCTGCAGTTGAGGTGAGTTGGAGTGAGTAATGACTGCCCTGCGGTTGAGGAGAGTTGCGGTGGGTAAGGACTGACTGCAGTTGAGGTGCGTTGGGCGTGTTTAAGTACTGCCCTGTGGTTGAGATGAGTTGGGGTGTGTAATGACTGACCTGCGGTTGATTTGCGTTGGGGTGTGTAATGACTGCCCTGCGATTGAGGTGAGTTGGGGGTGTGTAATGACTGCCCTGTGGTTGACGTGAGTTGTGATGTGTAATGACTGCCCTGCGGTTGAGGTGAGTGGGGATGTGTAATGACTGCCCTGCGCTTGAGGTTAGTGGGGATGTGTAATGTCTGGCTTGCAGTTGAGCTGAGTGGGTGTGTGTAATGACTGCCCTGCGGTTGATTTGAGTAGGGATGTGTAATGACTGCCCTGCGGTTGAAGTGCATTGGGGGTGTGTAAGGACTGCCCTGCAGTTGAGGTGAGTTGGGGTGTGAAAGCACTGCCCCGCGGTTGAGGTGATTTGGGGTGTGTAAGGACTGCCCTGCGGTTGAGGTGTGTTGGCGTGTGTAATGACTGACCTGCGGTTGTGGTGAGTTGGGGTGTGTAAGGACTGCCCTGCGGTTGAGGTGAGTTTGGCGTGTGTAAGGACTGCCTTGTGGTTGAGGTGAGTTGGGGTGTGTAATGACTGACCTGCGGTTGTGGTGAGTTGGGGGTGTGTAAGGACTGCCCAGCATTTGAGTTGAGTTGGGGTGTGTAAGGACTGCCCTGATGTTGAGGTGAGTTGTGGTGTGTAAGGACTGCCCTGCGTTTGAGGTGAGTTGGGGTGTGTAAGGACTGCCCTCTGGTTGTGGTGTGTTTGGGGTGTATAAGGACTGGCCTGCGGTTGAGGTGAGTTGGGGGTGTGTAAGGACTGCCCTGTGGTTGAGGCTAGTTGGGGTGTCTACGGACTGCCCTGCGGTTGAGGTGAGTTGGAGTGTGTAAGGACTGCCCTACGATTGAGGTGAGTTGGGGTGTGTAAGGACTGCCCTGTGGTTGAGGTGTGTTCAGGGTGTATAATGACTGCCCTGCGGTTGAGTTGAGCTGTGGTGTGCAATGACTGCCCTCTGGTTGTGGTGTGTTTGGGGTGTGTAAGGACTGCCCTGCAGTTGTGGTGATTTCAGGTGTGTAAGGACTGCCCTGCGGTTGAGGTGAGTTGGGGGTGTGTAAGGACTGCCCTGTGGTTGAGGCGAGTTGGGTTGTCTACGGACTGCCCTGCGGTTGATGTGAGTTGGAGTGTGTAAGGACTGCCCTACGATTGAGGTGGGTTGGGGTGTGTAAGGAATGCCCTGTGATTGAGGTGAGTTGGGGTGTGTAAGGACTGCCCTGCGATTGAGGTGTGTTGGGGTGTGTAAGGACTGCCCTGAGGTTGAGGTGAGTTGTGGTGTGTAAGGACTGCCCTTTGGTTGAGGTGAGTTGGGGTGTGTAAGGACTGCCCTGTGGTTGAGGTGAGTTGGGGTGTGTAAGGACTGCCCTGAGGTTGAGGTGATTTGTGGTGTGTAAGGACTGCCCTTTGGTTGAGGTGAGTTGGGGTGTGTAAGGACTGCCCAGCAGTTGAGGTGAGTTGGGTGTGTAAGGACTGGCCTGGTGTTGATGCGAGTGGGTGTGTGTAAGATCTGCCGTGCGGTTCAGGTGAGTTGGGGTGTGTAAGGACTGCCCTGCGATTGAGATGAGTTGGGGTGTGTAAGGACGGCCCTGCGCTTGAGGTGAGTTGCGGGTGTGTAAGGACTGCCCTGCGGTTGATGTGTGTTGCGGGTGTGTAAGGACGGCCCTGCGATCGAGTTGAGTTGGATGTGTAAGGACTGGCCTGCAGGCGAGGCAAGTGGGGGTGTGTAAGATCTGCCATGCGGTTCAGGTGAGTTGGGGGTGTGTAAAGACTGCCCTGCGGTTGAGGTGAGTTGGGGTGTGTAAAATCTGCCGTGCGGTTCAGGTGAGTTGGGGGTGTGTAAAGACTGCCCTGCGGTTGAGGTGAGTTGGGGGTATGTAATGACTGCCCTGCAGTTGAGGTGAGTTGGGGTGTGTAATGACTGCACTGCGGTTGAGGCGAGTTGGGGTTGTCTAATGACTGCCCTGCGGTTGAGTTGAGTTGGGGTGTGTAATGACTGCCCTCTGGTTGTGGTGTGTTTGGGGTGTATTAGGACTGCCCTGCGGTTGAGGCGAGTTGAGGTGTGTACGGACTGCCCTGCGGTTGAGGTGAGTTGGGGTGTGTAAGGACTGCCCTGCGGTTGAGGTGAGATGTGGTGTGTAAGGACTTCCCTGTGGTTGAGGCGAGTTGGGGTGTGTAAGGACTGCCCTGCGGTTGAGGTGAGTTTGGCGTGTGTAAGGACTGCCTTGTGGTTGAGGTGAGTTGGGGTGTGTAATGACTGACCTGCGGTTGTGGTGAGTTGGGGGTGTGTAAGGACTGCCCTGCGGTTGAGGTGAGTTGGGGTGTGTAATGACTGGCCTGCGGTTGTGGTGAGTTGGGGTGTGTAATGACTGCCCTGCGGCGGCTTTGAGTTGGGATGTGTAAGGGCGTGCCTGCAGTTGAGGTGAGTTGGGGTGTGTAATGACTGCCCTGCGGTTGAGGTGAGTTGGGATGTGTAATGACTGGACTGCAGTTGAGGTGAGTAGGGGTGTGTAATGACTGCCCTGCGGTTGATTTGAATAGGGATGTATAATGACTGCCCTGCGGTTGAGGTGATTTGGGGTGTGTAAGAACGGCCCTGCAGTTGAGGTGAGTTTGGGGTGTGTAAGGACTGCCTTGTGCTTGAGGTGAGTTGGGGTGTGTAATGACTGCCCTGCGGTTGAGGTGCGTTGGGGGTGTGTAAGGACTGCCCTGCAGTTAAGGTATGTTGTGGTGTGTAAGGACTGCCCCGCGGTTGAGGTGAGTTGGGGTGTGTAAGGACTGCCCAGCGGTTGAGTTTATTTGGGGTGTATAAGGGCCGCCCTACGGTTGAGTTGAGTTGGGTGTGTGTAATGACTGACCTGAGGTTGAGGTGAGTTGGGGGTGTGTAAGGACTGCCCTGAGGTTGAGGTGAGTTGGGGGTGTGTAATGACTGGCCTGCAGTTGATGTGAGTTGGGGCGTGTAAGGGCCGCCCTATGGTTGAGTTGAAGTGCGGTGTGTAAGGACTGCCCTTCGGTTGAGGTGAGTTGGGGGTGTGTAATGACTGCCCTGCGTTTGAGGTGAGTTGGGATGTGTAATGACAGGCCGACAGTTGAGGTGAGTTGGGGGTGTGTAAGGACCTCCCTGCAGTTGAGGTGAGTTGGAGTGAGTAATGACTGCCCTGCGGTTGAGGGAGTTGCGGTGGGTAAGGACTGACTGCAGTTGAGGTGCGTTGGGCGTGTTTAAGTACTGCCCTGTGGTTGAGATGAGTTGGGGTGTGTAATGACTGACCTGCGGTTGATTTGCGTTGGGGTGTGTAATGACTGCCCTGCGATTGAGGTGAGTTGGGGGTGTGTAATGACTGCCCTGTGGTTGACGTGAGTTGTGATGTGTAATGACTGCCCTGCGGTTGATGTGAGTGGGGATGTGTAATGACTGCCCTGCGCTTGAGGTTAGTGGGGATGTGTAATGTCTGGCTTGCAGTTGAGCTGAGTGGGTGTGTGTAATGACTGCCCTGCGGTTGATTTGAGTAGGGATGTGTAATGACTGCCCTGCGGTTGAAGTGCATTTGGGGTGTGTAAGGACTGCCCTGCGGTTGAGGTGTGTTGGCGTGTGTAATGACTGACCTGCGGTTGTGGTGAGTTGGGGTGTGTAAGGACTGCCCTGCGGTTGAGGTGAGTTTGGCGTGTGTAAGGACTGCCTTGTGGTTGAGGTGAGTTGGGGTGTGTAATGACTGACCTGCGGTTGTGGTGAGTTGGGGGTGTGTAAGGACTGCCCAGCATTTGAGTTGAGTTGGGGTGTGTAAGGACTGCCCTGATGTTGAGGTGAGTTGTGGTGTGTAAGGACTGCCCTGCGTTTGAGGTGAGTTGGGGTGTGTAAGGACTGCCCTCTGGTTGTGGTGTGTTTGGGGTGTATAAGGACTGGCCTGCGGTTGAGGTGAGTTGGGGGTGTGTAAGGACTGCCCTGTGGTTGAGGCGAGTTGGGGTGTCTACGGACTGCCCTGCGGTTGAGGTGAGTTGGAGTGTGTAAGGACTGCCCTACGATTGAGGTGAGTTGGGGTGTGTAAGGACTGCCCTGTGGTTGAGGTGTGTTCGGGGTGTATAATGACTGCCCTGCGGTTGAGTTGAGCTGTGGTGTGCAATGACTGCCCTCTGGTTGTGGTGTGTTTGGGGTGTGTAAGGACTGCCCTGCAGTTGTGGTGATTTCAGGTGTGTAAGGACTGCCCTGCGGTTGAGGTGAGTTGGGGGTGTGTAAGGACTGCCCTGTGGTTGAGGCGAGTTGGGTTGTCTACGGACTGCCCTGCGGTTGAGGTGAGTTGGAGTGTGTAAGGACTGCCCTACGATTGAGGTGGGTTGGGGTGTGTAAGGAATGCCCTGCGATTGAGGTGAGTTGGGGTGTGTAAGGACTGCCCTGCGATTGAGGTGTGTTGGGGTGTGTAAGGACTGCCCTGAGGTTGAGGTGAGTTGTGGTGTGTAAGGACTGCCCTTTGGTTGAGGTGAGTTGGGGTGTGTAAGGACTGCCCTGTGGTTGAGGTGAGTTGGGGTGTGTAAGGACTGCCCTGAGGTTGAGGTGATTTGTGGTGTGTAAGGACTGCCCTTTGGTTGAGGTGAGTTGGGGTGTGTAAGGACTGCCCAGCAGTTGAGGTGAGTTGGGTGTGTAAGGACTGGCCTGGTGTTGATGCGAGTGGGTGTGTGTAAGATCTGCCGTGCGGTTCAGGTGAGTTGGGGTGTGTAAGGACTGCCCTGCGATTGAGATGAGTTGAGGTGTGTAAGGACGGCCCTGCGCTTGAGGTGAGTTGCGGGTGTGTAAGGACTGCCCTGCGGTTGATGTGTGTTGCGGGTGTGTAAGGACGGCCCTGCGATCGAGTTGAGTTGGATGTGTAAGGACTGGCCTGCAGGCGAGGCAAGTGGGGGTGTGTAAGATCTGCCGTGCGGTTCAGGTGAGTTGGGGGTGTGTAAAGACTGCCCTGCGGTTGAGGTGAGTTGGGGTGTGTAAAATCTGCCGTGCGGTTCAGGTGAGTTGGGGGTGTGTAAAGACTGCCCTGCGGTTGAGGTGAGTTGGGGGTATGTAATGACTGCCCTGCAGTTGAGGTGAGTTGGGGTGTGTAATGACTGCACTGCGGTTGAGGCGAGTTGGGGTTGTCTAATGACTGCCCTGCGGTTGAGTTGAGTTGGGGTGTGTAATGACTGCCCTCTGGTTGTGGTGTGTTTGGGGTGTATAAGGACTGCCCTGCGGTTGAGGCGAGTTGAGGTGTGTACGGACTGCCCTGCGGTTGAGGTGAGTTGGGGTGTGTAAGGACTGCCCTGCGGTTGAGGTGAGATGTGGTGTGTAAGGACTTCCCTGTGGTTGAGGCGAGTTGGGGTGTGTAAGGACTGCCCTGTGGTTGATGTGAGTTGGGGGTGTGTAATGACTGCCCTGTGGTTGAGGTGAGTTGGGGTGTGTAATGACTGCCCTGTGGTTGAGGTGAGTTGGGGTGTGTAATGACTGCTCTGCAAGTGAGGTGAGTTGGGGTGTGGAAGGACTGCCCTGCAGTTGAGTTGAGTTCTGGTTTGTAGCAACTGCCCTATGTTGAGTTGAGTTGTGGTGTATAAGGACTGCCCTGAGGTTGAGATGAGTTGGGCTGTGTAAGGACTGCCCTGCGGTTGAGGTGAGTTGCGGGTGTGTAAGGACTGCCCTGCGGTTGATGTGTGTTGCGGGTGTGTAAGGACGGCCCTGCGATTGAGTTGAGTTGGATGTGTAAGGACTGGCCTGCAGGCGAGGCAAGTGGGGGTGTGTAAGATCTGCCGTGCGGTTCAGGTGAGTTGGGGGTGTGTAAAGACTGCCCTGCGGTTGAGGTGAGTTGGGGTGTGTAAAATCTGCCGTGCGGTTCAGGTGAGTTGGGGGTGTGTAAAGACTGCCCTGCGGTTGAGGTGAGTTGGGGGTATGTAATGACTGCCCTGCAGTTGAGGCGAGTTGGGGTTGTCTAATGACTGCCCTGCGGTTGAGTTGAGTTGGGGTGTGTAATGACTGCCCTCTGGTTGTGGTGTGTTTGGGGTGTATAAGGACTGCCCTGCGGTTGAGGCGAGTTGAGGTGTGTACGGACTGCCCTGCGGTTGAGGCAAGTTGGGGTGTGTAAGGACTGCCCTGTGGTTGAGGTGAGTTGGGGGTGTGTAATGACTGCCCTGTGGTTGAGGTGAGTTGGGGTGTGTAATGACTGCCCTGTGGTTGAGGTGAGTTGGGGTGTGTAATGACTGCTCTGCAATTGAGGTGAGTTGGGGTGTGGAAGGACTGCCCTGCAGTTGAGTTGAGTTCTGGTTTGTAGCAACTGCCCTATGTTGAGTTGAGTTGTGGTGTATAAGGACTGCCCTGAGGTTGAGATGAGTTGGGGTGTGTAAGGACTGCCCTGCGGTTGAGGTGATTTGGGTGTATTAGGCTGCCCTGCGGTTGAGATGAGTTGGGGTGTGTAATGACTGCCCTGCGATTGAGCAGAATTGTGGTGTGTAAGGACTGCCCTGCGATTGAGCAGAGCTGTGGTCTGTAAGGGCTCCCCTCAAGTTGAGTTGAGTTGTGGTTTGTAGCAAATGTCCTTTCTTGAGTTGAGTTGTGGTGTGTAAAGATTGCCCTGTGGTTGAGATGAGTTGGGGTGTGTAAGGACTGCCCTGAGGTTGAGGTGAGTTGTGGTGTGTAAGGACTGCCCTGAGGTTGAGGTGAGTTGGGGTGTGTAAGGACTGCCCTGTTGTTGAGGTGTGTTGATGCTGTATAAGGACTGCCCTGTGGTTGAGGTGTGTTCGGGGTGTATAATGACTGCCCTGCGGTTGAGTTGAGCTGTGGTGTGCAATGACTGCCCTCTGGTTGTGGTGTGTTTGGGGTGTGTAAGGACTGCCCTGCAGTTGTGGTGATTTCAGGTGTGTAAGGACTGCCCTGCGGTTGAGGTGAGTTGGGGGTGTGTAAGGACTGCCCTGTGGTTGAGGCGAGTTGGGTTGTCTACGGACTGCCCTGCGGTTGAGGTGAGTTGGAGTGTGTAAGGACTGCCCTACGATTGAGGTGGGTTGGGGTGTGTAAGGACTGCCCTGAGGTTGAGGTGAGTTGTGGTGTGTAAGGACTGCCCTTTGGTTGAGGTGAGTTGGGGTGTGTAAGGACGGCCCTGCGCTTGAGGTGAGTTGCGGGTGTGTAAGGACTGCCCTGCGGTTGATGTGTGTTGCGGGTGTGTAAGGACGGCCCTGCGATCGAGTTGAGTTGGATGTGTAAGGACTGGCCTGCAGGCGAGGCAAGTGGGGGTGTGTAAGATCTGCCGTGCGGTTCAGGTGAGTTGGGGGTGTGTAAAGACTGCCCTGCGGTTGAGGTGAGTTGGGGTGTGTAAAATCTGCCGTGCGGTTCAGGTGAGTTGGGGGTGTGTAAAGACTGCCCTGCGGTTGAGGTGAGTTGGGGGTATGTAATGACTGCCCTGCAGTTGAGGTGAGTTGGGGTGTGTAATGACTGCACTGCGGTTGAGGCGAGTTGGGGTTGTCTAATGACTGCCCTGCGGTTGAGTTGAGTTGGGGTGTGTAATGACTGCCCTCTGGTTGTGGTGTGTTTGGGGTGTATAAGGACTGCCCTGCGGTTGAGGCGAGTTGAGGTGTGTACGGACTGCCCTGCGGTTGAGGTGAGTTGGGGTGTGTAAGGACTGCCCTGCGGTTGAGGTGAGATGTGGTGTGTAAGGACTTCCCTGTGGTTGAGGCGATTTGGGGTGTGTAAGGACTGCCCTGTGGTTGAGGTGAGTTGGGGGTGTGTAATGACTGCCCTGTGGTTGAGGTGAGTTGGGGTGTGTAATGACTGCCCTGCGGTTGAGGTGAGTTGGGGTGTGTAATGACTGGCCTGCGGTTGTGGTGAGTTGGGGTGTGTAATGACTGCCCTGCGGCGGCTTTGAGTTGGGATGTGTAAGGGCGTGCCTGCAGTTGAGGTGAGTTGGGGTGTGTAATGACTGCCCTGCGGTTGAGGTGAGTTGGGATGTGTAATGACTGGACTGCAGTTGAGGTGAGTAGGGGTGTGTAATGACTGCCCTGCGGTTGATTTGAATAGGGATGTATAATGACTGCCCTGCGGTTGAGGTGATTTGGGGTGTGTAAGAACGGCCCTGCAGTTGAGGTGAGTTTGGGGTGTGTAAGGACTGCCTTGTGCTTGAGGTGAGTTGGGGTGTGTAATGACTGCCCTGCGGTTGAGGTGCGTTGGGGGTGTGTAAGGACTGCCCTGCAGTTAAGGTATGTTGTGGTGTGTAAGGACTGCCCCGCGGTTGAGGTGAGTTGGGGTGTGTAAGGACTGCCCAGCGGTTGAGTTTATTTGGGGTGTATAAGGGCCGCCCTACGGTTGAGTTGAGTTGGGTGTGTGTAATGACTGACCTGAGGTTGAGGTGAGTTGGGGGTGTGTAAGGACTGCCCTGAGGTTGAGGTGAGTTGGGGGTGTGTAATGACTGGCCTGCAGTTGATGTGAGTTGGGGCGTGTAAGGGCCGCCCTATGGTTGAGTTGAAGTGCGGTGTGTAAGGACTGCCCTTCGGTTGAGGTGAGTTGGGGGTGTGTAATGACTGCCCTGCGTTTGAGGTGAGTTGGGATGTGTAATGACAGGCCGACAGTTGAGGTGAGTTGGGGGTGTGTAAGGACCTCCCTGCAGTTGAGGTGAGTTGGAGTGAGTAATGACTGCCCTGCGGTTGAGGGAGTTGCGGTGGGTAAGGACTGACTGCAGTTGAGGTGCGTTGGGCGTGTTTAAGTACTGCCCTGTGGTTGAGATGAGTTGGGGTGTGTAATGACTGACCTGCGGTTGATTTGCGTTGGGGTGTGTAATGACTGCCCTGCGATTGAGGTGAGTTGGGGGTGTGTAATGACTGCCCTGTGGTTGACGTGAGTTGTGATGTGTAATGACTGCCCTGCGGTTGATGTGAGTGGGGATGTGTAATGACTGCCCTGCGCTTGAGGTTAGTGGGGATGTGTAATGTCTGGCTTGCAGTTGAGCTGAGTGGGTGTGTGTAATGACTGCCCTGCGGTTGATTTGAGTAGGGATGTGTAATGACTGCCCTGCGGTTGAAGTGCATTTGGGGTGTGTAAGGACTGCCCTGCGGTTGAGGTGTGTTGGCGTGTGTAATGACTGACCTGCGGTTGTGGTGAGTTGGGGTGTGTAAGGACTGCCCTGCGGTTGAGGTGAGTTTGGCGTGTGTAAGGACTGCCTTGTGGTTGAGGTGAGTTGGGGTGTGTAATGACTGACCTGCGGTTGTGGTGAGTTGGGGGTGTGTAAGGACTGCCCAGCATTTGAGTTGAGTTGGGGTGTGTAAGGACTGCCCTGATGTTGAGGTGAGTTGTGGTGTGTAAGGACTGCCCTGCGTTTGAGGTGAGTTGGGGTGTGTAAGGACTGCCCTCTGGTTGTGGTGTGTTTGGGGTGTATAAGGACTGGCCTGCGGTTGAGGTGAGTTGGGGGTGTGTAAGGACTGCCCTGTGGTTGAGGCGAGTTGGGGTGTCTACGGACTGCCCTGCGGTTGAGGTGAGTTGGAGTGTGTAAGGACTGCCCTACGATTGAGGTGAGTTGGGGTGTGTAAGGACTGCCCTGTGGTTGAGGTGTGTTCGGGGTGTATAATGACTGCCCTGCGGTTGAGTTGAGCTGTGGTGTGCAATGACTGCCCTCTGGTTGTGGTGTGTTTGGGGTGTGTAAGGACTGCCCTGCAGTTGTGGTGATTTCAGGTGTGTAAGGACTGCCCTGCGGTTGAGGTGAGTTGGGGGTGTGTAAGGACTGCCCTGTGGTTGAGGCGAGTTGGGTTGTCTACGGACTGCCCTGCGGTTGAGGTGAGTTGGAGTGTGTAAGGACTGCCCTACGATTGAGGTGGGTTGGGGTGTGTAAGGAATGCCCTGCGATTGAGGTGAGTTGGGGTGTGTAAGGACTGCCCTGCGATTGAGGTGTGTTGGGGTGTGTAAGGACTGCCCTGAGGTTGAGGTGAGTTGTGGTGTGTAAGGACTGCCCTTTGGTTGAGGTGAGTTGGGGTGTGTAAGGACTGCCCTGTGGTTGAGGTGAGTTGGGGTGTGTAAGGACTGCCCTGAGGTTGAGGTGATTTGTGGTGTGTAAGGACTGCCCTTTGGTTGAGGTGAGTTGGGGTGTGTAAGGACTGCCCAGCAGTTGAGGTGAGTTGGGTGTGTAAGGACTGGCCTGGTGTTGATGCGAGTGGGTGTGTGTAAGATCTGCCGTGCGGTTCAGGTGAGTTGGGGTGTGTAAGGACTGCCCTGCGATTGAGATGAGTTGAGGTGTGTAAGGACGGCCCTGCGCTTGAGGTGAGTTGCGGGTGTGTAAGGACTGCCCTGCGGTTGATGTGTGTTGCGGGTGTGTAAGGACGGCCCTGCGATCGAGTTGAGTTGGATGTGTAAGGACTGGCCTGCAGGCGAGGCAAGTGGGGGTGTGTAAGATCTGCCGTGCGGTTCAGGTGAGTTGGGGGTGTGTAAAGACTGCCCTGCGGTTGAGGTGAGTTGGGGTGTGTAAAATCTGCCGTGCGGTTCAGGTGAGTTGGGGGTGTGTAAAGACTGCCCTGCGGTTGAGGTGAGTTGGGGGTATGTAATGACTGCCCTGCAGTTGAGGTGAGTTGGGGTGTGTAATGACTGCACTGCGGTTGAGGCGAGTTGGGGTTGTCTAATGACTGCCCTGCGGTTGAGTTGAGTTGGGGTGTGTAATGACTGCCCTCTGGTTGTGGTGTGTTTGGGGTGTATAAGGACTGCCCTGCGGTTGAGGCGAGTTGAGGTGTGTACGGACTGCCCTGCGGTTGAGGTGAGTTGGGGTGTGTAAGGACTGCCCTGCGGTTGAGGTGAGATGTGGTGTGTAAGGACTTCCCTGTGGTTGAGGCGAGTTGGGGTGTGTAAGGACTGCCCTGTGGTTGATGTGAGTTGGGGGTGTGTAATGACTGCCCTGTGGTTGAGGTGAGTTGGGGTGTGTAATGACTGCCCTGTGGTTGAGGTGAGTTGGGGTGTGTAATGACTGCTCTGCAAGTGAGGTGAGTTGGGGTGTGGAAGGACTGCCCTGCAGTTGAGTTGAGTTCTGGTTTGTAGCAACTGCCCTATGTTGAGTTGAGTTGTGGTGTATAAGGACTGCCCTGAGGTTGAGATGAGTTGGGCTGTGTAAGGACTGCCCTGCGGTTGAGGTGAGTTGCGGGTGTGTAAGGACTGCCCTGCGGTTGATGTGTGTTGCGGGTGTGTAAGGACGGCCCTGCGATTGAGTTGAGTTGGATGTGTAAGGACTGGCCTGCAGGCGAGGCAAGTGGGGGTGTGTAAGATCTGCTGTGCGGTTCAGGTGAGTTGGGGGTGTGTAAAGACTGCCCTGCGGTTGAGGTGAGTTGGGGTGTGTAAAATCTGCCGTGCGGTTCAGGTGAGTTGGGGGTGTGTAAAGACTGCCCTGCGGTTGAGGTGAGTTGGGGGTATGTAATGACTGCCCTGCAGTTGAGGCGAGTTGGGGTTGTCTAATGACTGCCCTGCGGTTGAGTTGAGTTGGGGTGTGTAATGACTGCCCTCTGGTTGTGGTGTGTTTGGGGTGTATAAGGACTGCCCTGCGGTTGAGGCGAGTTGAGGTGTGTACGGACTGCCCTGCGGTTGAGGCAAGTTGGGGTGTGTAAGGACTGCCCTGTGGTTGAGGTGAGTTGGGGGTGTGTAATGACTGCCCTGTGGTTGAGGTGAGTTGGGGTGTGTAATGACTGCCCTGTGGTTGAGGTGAGTTGGGGTGTGTAATGACTGCTCTGCAATTGAGGTGAGTTGGGGTGTGGAAGGACTGCCCTGCAGTTGAGTTGAGTTCTGGTTTGTAGCAACTGCCCTATGTTGAGTTGAGTTGTGGTGTATAAGGACTGCCCTGAGGTTGAGATGAGTTGGGGTGTGTAAGGACTGCCCTGCGGTTGAGGTGATTTGGGTGTATTAGGCTGCCCTGCGGTTGAGATGAGTTGGGGTGTGTAATGACTGCCCTGCGATTGAGCAGAATTGTGGTGTGTAAGGACTGCCCTGCGATTGAGCAGAGCTGTGGTCTGTAAGGGCTCCCCTCAAGTTGAGTTGAGTTGTGGTTTGTAGCAAATGTCCTTTCTTGAGTTGAGTTGTGGTGTGTAAAGATTGCCCTGTGGTTGAGATGAGTTGGGGTGTGTAAGGACTGCCCTGAGGTTGAGGTGAGTTGTGGTGTGTAAGGACTGCCCTGAGGTTGAGGTGAGTTGGGGTGTGTAAGGACTGCCCTGTTGTTGAGGTGTGTTGATGCTGTATAAGGACTGCCCTGTGGTTGAGGTGTGTTCGGGGTGTATAATGACTGCCCTGCGGTTGAGTTGAGCTGTGGTGTGCAATGACTGCCCTCTGGTTGTGGTGTGTTTGGGGTGTGTAAGGACTGCCCTGCAGTTGTGGTGATTTCAGGTGTGTAAGGACTGCCCTGCGGTTGAGGTGAGTTGGGGGTGTGTAAGGACTGCCCTGTGGTTGAGGCGAGTTGGGTTGTCTACGGACTGCCCTGCGGTTGAGGTGAGTTGGAGTGTGTAAGGACTGCCCTACGATTGAGGTGGGTTGGGGTGTGTAAGGACTGCCCTGAGGTTGAGGTGAGTTGTGGTGTGTAAGGACTGCCCTTTGGTTGAGGTGAGTTGGGGTGTGTAAGGACGGCCCTGCGCTTGAGGTGAGTTGCGGGTGTGTAAGGACTGCCCTGCGGTTGATGTGTGTTGCGGGTGTGTAAGGACGGCCCTGCGATCGAGTTGAGTTGGATGTGTAAGGACTGGCCTGCAGGCGAGGCAAGTGGGGGTGTGTAAGATCTGCCGTGCGGTTCAGGTGAGTTGGGGGTGTGTAAAGACTGCCCTGCGGTTGAGGTGAGTTGGGGTGTGTAAAATCTGCCGTGCGGTTCAGGTGAGTTGGGGGTGTGTAAAGACTGCCCTGCGGTTGAGGTGAGTTGGGGGTATGTAATGACTGCCCTGCAGTTGAGGTGAGTTGGGGTGTGTAATGACTGCACTGCGGTTGAGGCGAGTTGGGGTTGTCTAATGACTGCCCTGCGGTTGAGTTGAGTTGGGGTGTGTAATGACTGCCCTCTGGTTGTGGTGTGTTTGGGGTGTATAAGGACTGCCCTGCGGTTGAGGCGAGTTGAGGTGTGTACGGACTGCCCTGCGGTTGAGGTGAGTTGGGGTGTGTAAGGACTGCCCTGCGGTTGAGGTGAGATGTGGTGTGTAAGGACTTCCCTGTGGTTGAGGCGATTTGGGGTGTGTAAGGACTGCCCTGTGGTTGAGCTGAGTTGGGGGTGTGTAATGACTGCCCTGTGGTTGAGGTGAGTTGGGGTGTGTAATGACTGCCCTGTGGTTGAGGTGAGTTGGGGTGTGTAATGACTGCTCTGCAATTGAGGTGAGTTGGGGTGTGGAAGGACTGCCCTGCAGTTGAGTTGAGTTCTGGTTTGTAGCAACTGCCCTATGTTGAGTTGAGATGTGGTGTATAAGGACTGCCCTGAGGTTGAGATGAGTTGGGGTGTGTAAGGACTGCCCTGCGATTGAGATGAGTTGGGGTGTGTAATGACTGCCCTGCGATTGAGCAGAATTGTGGTGTGTAAGGACTGCCCTGCGATTGAGCAGAGCTGTGGTCTGTAAGGGCTCCCCTCAAGTTGAGTTGAGTTGTGGTTTGTAGCAAATGTCCTTTCTTGAGTTGAGTTGTGGTGTGTAAAGATTGCCCTGTGGTTGAGATGAGTTGGGGTGTGTAAGGACTGCCCTGAGGTTGAGGTGAGTTGTGGTGTGTAAGGACTGCCCTGAGGTTGAGGTGAGTTGGGGTGTGTAAGGACTGCCCTGTTGTTGAGGTGAGTTGATGCTGTATAAGGACTGCCCTGTGGTTGAGGTGTGTTCGGGGTGTATAATGACTCTCCTGCGGTTGAGTTGAGCTGTGGTGTGCAATGACTGCCCTCTGGTTGTGGTGTGTTTGGGGTGTGTAAGGACTGCCCTGCAGTTGTGGTGATTTCAGGTGTGTAAGGACTGCCCTGCGGTTGAGGTGAGTTGGGGGTGTGTAAGGACTGCCCTGTGGTTGAGGCGAGTTGGGTTGTCTACGTACTGCCCTGCGGTTGAGGTGAGTTGGAGTGTGTAAGGACTGCCCTACGATTGAGGTGGGTTGGGGTGTGTAAGGAATGCCCTGCGATTGAGGTGAGTTGGGGTGTGTAAGGACTGCCCTGCGATTGAGGTGTGTTGGGGTGTGTAAGGACTGCCCTGAGGTTGAGGTGAGTTGTGGTGTGTAAGGACTGCCCTTTGGTTGAGGTGAGTTGGGGTGTGTAAGGACTGCCCTGTGGTTGAGGTGAGTTGGGGTGTGTAAGGACTGCCCTGAGGTTGAGGTGATTTGTGGTGTGTAAGGACTGCCCTTTGGTTGAGGTGAGTTGGGGTGTGTAAGGACTGCCCAGCAGTTGAGGTGAGTTGGGTGTGTAAGGACTGGCCTGGTGTTGATGCGAGTGGGTGTGTGTAAGATCTGCCGTGCGGTTCAGATGAGTTGGGGTGTGTAAGGACTGCCCTGCGATTGAGATGAGTTGGGGTGTGTAAGGACGGCCCTGCGCTTGAGGTGAGTTGCGGGTGTGTAAGGACTGCCCTGCGGTTGATGTGTGTTGCGGGTGTGTAAGGACGGCCCTGCGATCGATTTGAGTTGGATGTGTAAGGACTGGCCTGCAGGCGAGGCAAGTGGGGGTGTGTAAGATCTGCCGTGCGGTTCAGGTGAGTTGGGGGTGTGTAAAGACTGCTCTGCGGTTGAGGTGAGTTGGGGTGTGTAAAATCTGCCGTGCGGTTCAGGTGAGTTGGGGGTGTGTAAAGACTGCCCTGCGGTTGAGGTGAGTTGGGGGTATGTAATGACTGCCCTGCAGTTGAGGTGAGTTGGGGTGTGTAATGACTGCATTGCGGTTGAGGCGAGTTGGGGTTGTCTAATGACTGCCCTGCGGTTGAGTTGAGTTGGGGTGTGTAATGACTGCCCTCTGGTTGTGGTGTGTTTGGGGTGTATAAGGACTGCCCTGCGGTTGAGGCGAGTTGAGGTGTGTACGGACTGCCCTGCGGTTGAGGTGAGTTGGGGTGTGTAAGGACTGCCCTGCGGTTGAGGTGAGATGTGGTGTGTAAGGACTTCCCTGTGGTTGAGGCGAGTTGGGGTGTGTAAGGACTGCCCTGTGGTTGAGGTGAGTTGGGGGTGTGTAATGACTGCCCTGTGGTTGAGGTGAGTTGGGGTGTGTAATGACTGCCCTGTGGTTGAGGTGAGTTGGGGTGTGTAATGACTGCTCTGCAATTGAGGTGAGTTGGGGTGTGGAAGGACTGCCCTGCAGTTGAGTTGAGTTCTGGTTTGTAGCAACTGCCCTATGTTGAGTTGAGTTGTGGTGTATAAGGACTGCCCTGAGGTTGAGATGAGTTGGGGTGTGTAAGGACTGCCCTGCGGTTGAGGTGATTTGGGTGTATTAGGCTGCCCTGCGGTTGAGATGAGTTGGGGTGTGTAATGACTGCCCTGCGATTGAGCAGAATTGTGGTGTGTAAGGACTGCCCTGCGATTGAGCAGAGCTGCGGTCTGTAAGGGCTCCCCTCAAGTTGAGTTGAGTTGTGGTTTGTAGCAAATGTCCTTTCTTGAGTTGAGTTGTGGTGTGTAAAGATTGCCCTGTGGTTGAGATGAGTTGGGGTGTGTAAGGACTGCCCTGAGGTTGAGGTGAGTTGTGGTGTGTAAGGACTGCCCTGAGGTTGAGGTGAGTTGGGGTGTGTAAGGACTGCCCTGTTGTTGAGGTGAGTTGATGCTGTATAAGGACTGCCCTGAGGTTGATGTGAGTTGGGGTGTGTAAGTACAGCCCTGCGGTTGACGTGAGTTGGGAGTGTGTAACGACTCCCCTACGGTTGAGGTGAGTTGGGTTGTGTAATGACTGACCTGCGGTTGAGCTAAGTTGGGGTGTGTAAGGAATTCCCTGCTGTTGAGGTGAGTTCGGGTGTGTAAGGACTGCCCTTCGGTTGAAGTGAGTTGGGGTGTGTTAGGACTGCCCTGTGGTTGAGGTGAGTTGGGGTGTGTAAGGAATACCCTGCGTTTATGTTGAGATGGGGTTTGTAAGGACTGCCTTGCGGCTGAGGTGAGTTGGCGTGTGTAATGACTGCCCTCTGGTTGTAGTGTTTTTGGGGTGTATCAGGACTGCCCTGTGGTTGAGTTGTGTTGGGGTGTGTACGGACTGCCCTGCGGTTGAGGTGAGTTGGGGTGTGTAATGACTGCCCTCTGGTTGCAGTGTTTTTGGGGTGTATAAGGACTGCCCTGCGGTTGAGGTGAGTTGGGGTGTGTAAGGACTGCCCTGTGGTTGAGGTGAGTTGTGGTGTGTAATGACTGCCCTGTGGTTGAGGGGAGTTGGGGTGTGTAAGGACTGCCCTTCGGTTGAGTTGAGTTGGGGGTGTATTTGGACTGCCCTGCGGTTGAGGTGAGTTGGGGTTTGTAAGGACTGCCTTGCGGCTGAGGTGAGTTGGCGTGTGTAAGGACTGCCCTGCGGTTGAGGTGAGTTGGGGTGTGTAAGGACAGCCCTGCGGTTGAGTTGAGTTGGGGGTGTGTAAGGACTGCCCTGCGGTTGAGTTGAGTTGGGGGTGTATAATGACTGCCCTCTGGTTGTGGTGTGTTTGGGGTGTATAAGGACTGGCCTGCGGTTGAGGTGAGTTGGGGGTGTGTAAGGACTGCCCTGTGGTTGAGGCGAGTTGGGGTGTCTACGGACTGCCCTGCGGTTGAGGTGAGTTGGAGTGTGTAAGGACTGCCCTACGATTGAGGTGAGTTGGGGTGTGTAAGGACTGCCCTGTGGTTGAGGTGTGTTCGGGGTGTATAATGACTGCCCTGCGGTTGAGTTGAGCTGTGGTGTGCAATGACTGCCCTCTGGTTGTGGTGTGTTTGGGGTGTGTAAGGACTGCCCTGCAGTTGTGGTGAGTTCAGGTGTGTAAGGACTGCCCTGTGGTTGAGGTGAGTTGGGGGTGTGTAAGGCCTGCCCTGTGGTTGAGGTGAGTTGGGGGTGTGTAAGGACTGCCCTGCGATTGAGGTGAGTTGGGGTTTCTACGGACTGCCCTGAGGTTGAGATGAGTTGGGGTGTGTAAGGACTGCCCTGCGGTTGAGGTGATTTGGGTGTATTAGGCTGCCCTGCGGTTGAGATGAGTTGGGGTGTGTAATGACTGCCCTGCGATTGAGCAGAATTGTGGTGTGTAAGGACTGCCCTGCGATTGAGCAGAGCTGCGGTCTGTAAGGGCTCCCCTCAAGTTGAGTTGAGTTGTGGTTTGTAGCAAATGTCCTTTCTTGAGTTGAGTTGTGGTGTGTAAAGATTGCCCTGTGGTTGAGATGAGTTGGGGTGTGTAAGGACTGCCCTGAGGTTGAGGTGAGTTGTGGTGTGTAAGGACTGCCCTGAGGTTGAGGTGAGTTGGGGTGTGTAAGGACTGCCCTGTTGTTGAGGTGAGTTGATGCTGTATAAGGACTGCCCTGAGGTTGATGTGAGTTGGGGTGTGTAAGTACAGCCCTGCGGTTGACGTGAGTTGGGAGTGTGTAACGACTCCCCTACGGTTGAGGTGAGTTGGGTTGTGTAATGACTGACCTGCGGTTGAGCTAAGTTGGGGCGTGTAAGGAATTCCCTGCTGTTGAGGTGAGTTCGGGTGTGTAAGGACTGCCCTTCGGTTGAAGTGAGTTGGGGTGTGTTAGGACTGCCCTGTGGTTGAGGTGAGTTGGGGTGTGTAAGGAATACCCTGCGTTTATGTTGAGATGGGGTTTGTAAGGACTGCCTTGCGGCTGAGGTGAGTTGGCGTGTGTAATGACTGCCCTCTGGTTGTAGTGTTTTTGGGGTGTATCAGGACTGCCCTGTGGTTGAGTTGTGTTGGGGTGTGTACGGACTGCCCTGCGGTTGAGGTGAGTTGGGGTGTGTAATGACTGCCCTCTGGTTGCAGTGTTTTTGGGGTGTATAAGGACTGCCCTGCGGTTGAGGTGAGTTGGGGTGTGTAAGGACTGCCCTGTGGTTGAGGTGAGTTGTGGTGTGTAATGACTGCCCTGTGGTTGAGGGGAGTTGGGGTGTGTAAGGACTGCCCTTCGGTTGAGTTGAGTTGGGGGTGTATTTGGACTGCCCTGCGGTTGAGGTGAGTTGGGGTTTGTAAGGACTGCCTTGCGGCTGAGGTGAGTTGGCGTGTGTAAGGACTGCCCTGCGGTTGAGGTGAGTTGGGGTGTGTAAGGACAGCCCTGCGGTTGAGTTGAGTTGGGGGTGTGTAAGGACTGCCCTGCGGTTGAGTTGAGTTGGGGGTGTATAATGACTGCCCTCTGGTTGTGGTGTGTTTGGGGTGTATAAGGACTGGCCTGCGGTTGAGGTGAGTTGGGGGTGTGTAAGGACTGCCCTGTGGTTGAGGCGAGTTGGGGTGTCTACGGACTGCCCTGCGGTTGAGGTGAGTTGGAGTGTGTAAGGACTGCCCTACGATTGAGGTGAGTTGGGGTGTGTAAGGACTGCCCTGTGGTTGAGGTGTGTTCGGGGTGTATAATGACTGCCCTGCGGTTGAGTTGAGCTGTGGTGTGCAATGACTGCCCTCTGGTTGTGGTGTGTTTGGGGTGTGTAAGGACTGCCCTGCAGTTGTGGTGAGTTCAGGTGTGTAAGGACTGCCCTGTGGTTGAGGTGAGTTGGGGGTGTGTAAGGCCTGCCCTGTGGTTGAGGTGAGTTGGGGGTGTGTAAGGACTGCCCTGCGATTGAGGTGAGTTGGGGTTTCTACGGACTGCCCTGCGGTTGAGGTGAGTTGGAGTGTGTAAGGACTGCCCTACGATTGAGGTGAGTTGGGGTGTGTAAGGACTGCCCTGCGATTGAGGTGAGTTGGGGTGTGTAAGGACTGCCCTGCGATTGAGGTGAATTGGGGTGTGTAAGGACTGCCCTGAGGTTGAGGTGAGTTGTGGTGTGTAAGGACTGCCCTTTGGTTGAGGTGAGTTGGGGTGTGTAAGGACTGCCCAGCAGTTGAGGTGAGTTGGGTGTGTAAGGACTGGCCTGGTGTTGATGCGAGTGGGTGTGTGTAAGATCTGCCGTGCGGTTCAGGTGAGTTGGGGTGTGTAAGGACTGCCCTGCGATTGAGATGAGTTGGGGTGTGTAAGGACGGCCCTGCGATCGAGTTGAGTTGGATGTGTAAGGACTGGCCTGCAGGTGAGGCAAGTGGGGGTGTGTAAGATCTGCCGTGCGGTTCAGGTGAGTTGGGGGTGTGTAAAGACTGCCCTGCGGTTGAGGTGAGTTGGGGTGTGTAAAATCTGCCGTGCGGTTCAGGTGAGTTGGGGGTGTGTAAAGACTGCCCTGCGGTTGAGGTGAGTTGGGGGTATGTAATGACTGCCCTGTAGTTGAGGTGAGTTGGGGGTATGTAATGACTGCCCTGCGGTTGAGGCGAGTTGGGGTTGTCTAATGACTGCCCTGCGGTTGAGTTGAGTTGGGGTGTGTAATGACTGCCCTCTGGTTGTGGTGTGTTTGGGGTGTATAAGGACTGCCCTGCGGTTGAGGGGAGTTGAGGTGTGTAAGGACTGCCCTGTGGTTGAGGTGAGTTGGGGGTGTGTAACGACTCCTCTGTGGTTGAGGTGAGTTGGGGTGTGTAATGACTGCCCTGTGGTTGAGGTGAGTTGGGGTTTGTAGCAACTGCCCTATGTTGAGTTGAGTTGTGGTGTATAAGGACTGCCCTGAGGTTGAGATGAGTTGGGGTGTGTAAGGACTGCCCTGCGGTTGAGGTGATTTGGGTGTATTAGGCTGCCCTGCGGTTGAGATGAGTTGGGGTGTGTAATGACTGCCCTGCGATTGAGCAGAATTGTGGTGTGTAAGGACTGCCCTGCGATTGAGCAGAGTTGTGGTCTGTAAGGGCTCCCCTCAAGTTGAGTTGAGTTGTGGTTTGTAGCAAATGCCCTTTGTTGAGTTGAGTTGTGGTGTGTAAAGATTGCCCTGTGGTTGAGATGAGTTGGGGTGTGTAAGGACTGCCCTGATGTCGAGGTGAGCTGGGGTGTGTAAGGACTGCCCTGAGGTTGAGGTGAGTTGGGGTGTGTAAGGACTACCCTGTTGTTGAGGTGAGTTGATGCTGTATAAGGACTGCCCTGAGGTTGATGTGAGTTGGGAGTGTGTAACGACTCCCCTACGGTTGAGGTGAGTTGGGGTGTGTAATGACTGACCTGCGGTTGAGCTAAGTTGGGGTGTGTAAGGAATTCCCTGCTGTTGAGGTGAGTTCGGTGTGTTAGGACTGCCCTTCGGTTGAGGTGAGTTGGGGTGTGTTAGGACTGCCCTGAGTTTGAGTTTAGCTGGGGTGTGTAATGACTGCCCTGCCGTTGAGGTGTGTTGGGGTGTGTAAGGACTGCCCTGCGCTTGAGGTGGGTTGCGGGTGTGTAAGGACTTCCCTGCGATTGAGGTGAGTCGGGGGTGTGTAATGACTGCCCTGCGTTTGACGTGAGATGGTGTGTGTAATGACTGCCCTGCGGTTGAGGTGAGTTGGGTTTTGTAAGGACTGCCCTGTGGTTGTGGTGACTTGGGGTGTGTAAGGTCTGCCCTGTGATTGATTTGAGTTGGGGTGTGTAAGGACTGCCCTGCGGTTGATGTGAGTTGGGGGTGTTTAAGGACAGCCCTGTGGTTGAGCTGAGTAGGGGTGTGTAATGACTGCCCTGCGGTTGATGTGAGTTTGGGGTGTTTAAGGACTGCCCTGTGGTTGAGTTGGGTTGGGTGTGTAAGGACTGCCCTGCACTTGATTTGAGTTGCGGGTGTGTAAGGACTTCTCTGCGATTGAGGTGAGTTGGGGGTGTGTAATGACAGCCCTGCGGTTGAGGTGAGATGGTGTCTGTAATGATTGCACTGCGGTTGAGTTGAGTTGGGTTTTGTAAGGACTGCCCTGCGGTTGAGGTGACTTGCGATGTGTAAGCACTGCCCTGCGGTTGAGGTGAGTTGGGGTTGTTTAAGGACTGCCCTGTGGTTGAGGTGAGTTGGTGTGTGTAAGTACTGCCCTGCGGTTGAGGTGAGTTGGGGTGTGTAAGGACTGCAATGCGATAGAGGTGAGTTGGGGTGTGTAAGGACTGCCCTGCAGTTGAGGTGTGTTGGGGTTGTTTAAGGACTGCCCTGTGGTTGAGGTGAGTTGGTGTGTGTAAGGACTGCCCTGCGGTTGAGGTGAGTTGGGGTGTGTAAGGACTGCAATGCGATAGAGGTGAGTTGGGGTGTGTAAGGACTGCCCTGAGTTTGAGTTGAGTTGGGATGTGTAATGACTGCCCTGCGGTTGAGATGAGTTGGGGTGTGTAAGGACTGCCCTGAGTTTGAGTTGAGTTGGGATGTGTAATGACTGCCCTGTGGTTGAGGTGAGTTGGGGTGTGTAAGGACTGCCCTGAGTTTGAGTTGAGTTGGGATGTGTAATGACTGCCCTGCGGTTGATGTGAGTTGGGGTGTGTAATGACTGCCCTGAGTTTGAGTTGAGTTGGGATGTGTAATGACTGCCCTGCGGTTGATGTGAGTTGGGGTGTGTAATGACTGCCCTGTGGTTGAGGTGAGTTGGGGTGTGTAAGGACTGCCCTTTGGTTGAGGTGACTTGGGGTGTGTAAGGACTGCCTTGCGGTTGAGGCGAGTTGGGGTGTGTAAGGACTGCCCTGCGGTTGAGGCGAGTTGGGGTGTGTAAGGACTGCCCTTCGGTTGAGGTGAGTTGGGTCGTGTAAGGACTGCCTTGTGGTTGAGGCGAGTTGGGGTGTGTAAGGACTGCCCTTCGGTTGAGGTGAGTTGGGTCGTGTAAGGACTCCCCTGCGGTTGAGGTGAGTTGGGGTGTATAAGGACTCCCCTGCGGTTGAGTTGAGTTGGGGGTGTATTTGGATTGCTGTGCGGTTGAGGTGAGTTGGGGGTGTGTATGGACTGCCCTGCAGTTCAGGATACTTGGGGTTTGTAAGCACTGCCCTGTGGTTGAGGTGAGTTGGGGATGTGTAAGGACTGCCCGTGGTTCAGGTGACTTGGGGTGTGTAAGGACTGCCCTGCGATTGCGGTGAGTTGGGGGTGTTTAAGGACTGCCCTGCGGCTGAGGTGAGTTGAGGTTGTTTAAGGACTGCCCTGCGGTTGAGGTGAGTTGGGGTGTGTAATGACTGCCCTGCGGTTGAGGTGAGTTGGGGTGTGTAAGGACTGCAATGCGATAGAGGTGACTTGGGGTGTGTAAGGACTGCCCTGAGTTTGAGTTTAGTTGGGGTGTGTAATGACTGCCCTTTGGTTGAGGTGAGTTGGGTTGTGTAAGGACTGCCCTGCGGTTGAGATGAGTTGGGGTGTGAAAGGACTGCCCTGCGGTTGAGGTGAGTTGGGGTGTGTAAGGACTGCCCTGCGGTTGAGGTGAGTTGGGGTGTGTAAGGACTGCCCTGAGATTGAGATGAGTTGGGGTGTGCAAGGACTGCCCTGTGGTTGAGGTGAGTTGTGGTGTGTAAGGACTGCCCTGTGGTTGAGGTGAGTTGTGGTGTGTAAGGACTGCCCTGTGGTTGAGGTGATTTGTGGTGTGTAAGGACTGCCCTTTGGTTGAGGTGAGTTGGGGTGTGTAAGGACTGCCCAGCAGTTGAGGTGAGTTGGGTGTGTAAGGACTGGCCTGGTGTTGATGCGAGTGGGTGTGTGTAAGATCTGCCGTGCGGTTCAGGTGAGTTGGGGTGTGTAAGAACTGCCCTGCGATTGAGATGAGTTGGGGTGTGTAAGGACGGCCCTGCGATCGAGTTGAGTTGGATGTGTAAGGACTGGCCTGCAGGTGAGGCAAGTGGGGGTGTGTAAGATCTGCCGTGCGGTTCAGGTGAGTTGGGGGTGTGTAAAGACTGCCCTGCGGTTGAGGTGAGTTGGGGTGTGTAAAATCTGCCGTGCGGTTCAGGTGAGTTGGGGGTGTGTAAAGACTGCCCTGCGGTTGAGGTGAGTTTGGGGTATGTAATGACTGCCCTGTAGTTGAGGTGAGTTGGGGGTATGTAATGACTGCCCTGCGGTTGAGGCGAGTTGGGGTTGTCTAATGACTGCCCTGCGGTTGAGTTGAGTTGGGGTGTGTAATGACTGCCCTCTGGTTGTGGTGTGTTTGGGGTGTATAAGGACTGCCCTGCGGTTGAGGGGAGTTGAGGTGTGTAAGGACTGCCCTGTGGTTGAGGTGAGTTGGGGGTGTGTAACGACTCCTCTGTGGTTGAGGTGAGTTGGGGTGTGTAATGACTGCCCTGTGGTTGAGGTGAGTTGGGGTTTGTAGCAACTGCCCTATGTTGAGTTGAGTTGTGGTGTATAAGGACTGCCCTGAGGTTGAGATGAGTTGGGGTGTGTAAGGACTGCCCTGCGGTTGAGGTGATTTGGGTGTATTAGGCTGCCCTGCGGTTGAGATGAGTTGGGTTGTGTAATGACTGCCCTGCGATTGAGCAGAATTGTGGTGTGTAAGGACTGCCCTGCGATTGAGCAGAGTTGTGGTCTGTAAGGGCTCCCCTGAAGTTGAGTTGAGTTGTGGTTTGTAGCAAATGCCCTTTGTTGAGTTGAGTTGTGGTGTGTAAAGATTGCCCTGTGGTTGAGATGAGTTGGGGTGTGTAAGGACTGCCCTGATGTCGAGGTGAGCTGGGGTGTGTAAGGACTGCCCTGAGGTTGAGGTGAGTTGGGGTGTGTAAGGACTACCCTGTTGTTGAGGTGAGTTGATGCTGTATAAGGACTGCCCTGAGGTTGATGTGAGTTGGGGTGTGTAAGTACAGCCCTGCGGTTGACGTGAGTTGGGAGTGTGTAACGACTCCCCTACGGTTGAGGTGAGTTGGGGTGTGTAATGACTGACCTGCGGTTGAGCTAAGTTGGGGTGTGTAAGGAATTCCCTGCTGTTGAGGTGAGTTCGGGTGTGTAAGGACTGCCCTTCGGTTGAGGTGAGTTGGGGTGTGTTAGGACTGCCCTGAGTTTGAGTTTAGCTGGGGTGTGTAATGACTGCCCTGCCGTTGAGGTGTGTTGGGGTGTGTAAGGACTGCCCTGCGCTTGAGGTGGGTTGCGGGTGTGTAAGGACTTCCCTGCGATTGAGGTGAGTCGGGGGTGTGTAATGACTGCCCTGCGTTTGACGTGAGATGGTGTGTGTAATGACTGCCCTGCGGTTGAGGTGAGTTGGGTTTTGTAAGGACTGCCCTGTGGTTGTGGTGACTTGGGGTGTGTAAGGTCTGCCCTGTGATTGATTTGACTTGGGGTGTGTAAGGTCTGCCCTGTGATTGATTTGAGTTGGGGTGTGTAAGGACTGCCCTGCGGTTGATGTGAGTTGGGGGTGTTTAAGGACAGCCCTGTGGTTGAGCTGAGTTGGGGTGTGTAATGACTGCCCTGCGGTTGATGTGAGTTTGGGGTGTTTAAGGACTGCCCTGTGGTTGAGTTGGGTTGGGTGTGTAAGGACTGCCCTGCGCTTGATTTGAGTTGCGGGTGTGTAAGGACTTCTCTGCGATTGAGGTGAGTTGGGGGTGTGTAATGACAGCCCTGCGGTTGAGGTGAGATGGTGTCTGTAATGATTGCACTGCGGTTGAGTTGAGTTGGGTTTTGTAAGGACTGCCCTGCGGTTGAGGTGACTTGCGATGTGTAAGCACTGCCCTGCGGTTGAGGTGAGTTGGGGTTGTTTAAGGACTGCCCTGTGGTTGAGGTGAGTTGGTGTGTGTAAGTACTGCCCTGCGGTTGAGGTGAGTTGGGGTGTGTAAGGACTGCAATGCGATAGAGGTGAGTTGGGGTGTGTAAGGACTGCCCTGCAGTTGAGGTGTGTTGGGGTTGTTTAAGGACTGCCCTGTGGTTGAGGTGAGTTGGTGTGTGTAAGGACTGCCCTGCGGTTGAGGTGAGTTGGGGTGTGTAAGGACTGCAATGCGATAGAGGTGAGTTGGGGTGTGTAAGGACTGCCCTGAGTTTGAGTTGAGTTGGGATGTGTAATGACTGCCCTGCGGTTGAGATGAGTTGGGGTGTGTAAGAACTGCCCTGAGTTTGAGTTGAGTTGGGATGTGTAATGACTGCCCTGTGGTTGAGGTGAGTTGGGGTGTGTAAGGACTGCCCTGAGTTTGAGTTGAGTTGGGATGTGTAATGACTGCCCTGCGGTTGAGGTGAGTTGGGGTGTGTAAGGACTGCCCTGAGTTTGAGTTGAGTTGGGATGTGTAATGACTGCCCTGCGGTTGATGTGAGTTGGGGTGTGTAATGACTGCCCTGCGGTTGAGGTGAGTTGGGGTGTGTAAGGACTGCCCTTTGGTTGAGGTGACTTGGGGTGTGTAAGGACTGCCTTGCGGTTGAGGCGAGTTGGGGTGTGTAAGGACTGCCCTGCGGTTGAGGCGATTTGGGGTGTGTAAGGACTGCCCTTCGGTTGAGGTGAGTTGGGTCGTGTAAGGACTGCCTTGTGGTTGAGGCGAGTTGGGGTGTGTAAGGACTGCCCTTCGGTTGAGGTGAGTTGGGTCGTGTAAGGACTCCCCTGCGGTTGAGGTGAGTTGGGGTGTATAAGGACTCCCCTGCGGTTGAGTTGAGTTGGGGGTGTATTTGGATTGATGTGCGGTTGAGGTGAGTTGGGGGTGTGTATGGACTGCCCTGCAGTTCAGGATACTTGGGGTTTGTAAGCACTGCCCTGTGGTTGAGGTGAGTTGGGGATGTGTAAGGACTGCCCGTGGTTCAGGTGACTTGGGGTGTGTAAGGACTGCCCTGCGATTGCGGTGAGTTGGGGGTGTTTAAGGACTGCCCTGCGGCTGAGGTGAGTTGAGGTTGTTTAAGGACTGCCCTGCGGTTGAGGTGAGTTGGGGTGTGTAATGACTGCCCTGCGGTTGAGGTGAGTTGGGGGTGTGTAAGGACTGCCCTGTGGCTGAGGCGAGTTGGGGTGTGTAATGACTGCCCTGCGGTTGAGGTGAGTTGTGGTGTGTAATGACTGCCCTGAGTTTGAGTTTAGTTGGGGTGTGTAAGGACTGCCCTGTGGTTGAGGCGAGTTGTGGTGTGTAATGATTGCCCTGAGTTTGAGTTTAGTTGGGGTGTGTAAGGACTGCCCTGCGGTTGAGGTGACTTGGGGTGTGTAAGGACTGCCCTGAGTTTGAGTTTAGTTGGGGTGTGTAATGACTGCCCTTTGGTTGAGGTGAGTTGGGTTGTGTAAGGACTGCCCTGCGGTTGAGATGAGTTGGGGTGTGAAAGGACTGCCCTGCGGTTGAGGTGAGTTGGGGTGTGTAAGGACTGCCCTGCGGTTGAGGTGAGTTGGGGTGTGTAAGGACTGCCCTGAGATTGAGATGAGTTGGGGTGTGCAAGGACTGCCCTGTGGTTGAGGTGAGTTGTGGTGTGTAAGGACTGCCCTGTGGTTGAGGTGAGTTGTGGTGTGTAAGGACTGCCCTGTGGTTGAGGTGAGTTGGGGTGTGCAAGGACTGCCCTGTGGTTGAGGTGAGTTGTGGTGTGTAAGGACTGCCCTGTGGTTGAGGTGGGTTTGCGTGTGTAAGTTATGCCCTGTCGTTGACCATTAACCATCTTAGTACACCCAAGCTAACAGACGCGTCTCTCTCTTTCATCCTGTGGGAGGAGTACAGCAGGAGCATGGAGCCTGGTAACCTAGCTGTATACCTAATAGTTTACAGAGAGTGGAGACAAAGGAGAGGCGAGCGATGGAGGCACCTAACTGCAGAGAGGCAGAAGCAGCACCCTCAAGAGGAAGGGGTGGCTGGGGCTCCTGTGCACGCTGCTGAAGTGCCACAGCGAGCTGTTGCTCGTAGATGCCTAGCTAGGTCCAGGGTCTACAGACGGTGCTTGTAATTCCTGCAGATGACCAAGAACCAGTGTCGCCAAAGACTGAGCATGTCCAGGGAACTGGTCAGTTACATCTGCCAGCTGCTGCAGGATTTGGTGCCACAGGAACTTGCAGGGCATCCAATACCAGTGGCCGTGAATGTGACCACGGCATTCAATTTTTTACACTAGCAGGTTCTTTCAGGGTTCCACGGGTGACCTCTGTGGGATATCGCAAGCGTCCACATACAAATGCATCCATGAGGCCACAGACGCCATCTTGGCGAAGGCACACAACTTTGTGCATTTTGCCTGAGACCCAGAAAGGCCGGAAGCGAGATTGCTGGAATTTTCCCAGATCTCAGAGGATTCCCATCAAAGTCATTGCAGACATCGGGCGTAGCGGTCAGTAGGCTGTCTCCACCTCCGCCATAGATGTTAGGGGAGCACCAAGATGTTACGACAGGGTTAGGAAGGTTAAGTACGTAACTGAGCTGAGAAAATGAGCTAAATTGTGTGAATTTGGAGAGCTTAAAGAATCGTTCATCCAAGATAGAATAATTTTGCGGAACCACAAATGACACTCCGAGATAATATCTTTTGAGAGAAGTTGATTTCACACTGGACAAAGCAATAAATGTCTGCAGAGTGGCAGAGACAACAAAATGCCAGATTAAAAAGATGAGAGAAGATGATAAGCTGCGTATGGCCAAGCTGTTAGATGCAGTTAAACAGAAACAGACCCACAAAAGTAAAAATAGACAGTCTGAACGTAAAAAGAACAAAGCTGCCATTAAAGCATTTAAATGCAGCCAATGCGCAACAGAGCATTTACCATGTAGTTGTCCAGCCTACAGAAAGTAGTGTAAGAACTCAGATAAACTAAATCACTTCACTAAGATGTGTAAATCGAAAGAAATGCACACGATTGTAGATGATGACAGAGACACTGAAACTGGATTTTCATTGATGCATTAACAACAAATTCCTAAGAAGACGAATGGAAAGTTGATTTAATAACTGCCAGCACGATGGTGAATTTCAAGCTTGACACAGGTGCACAAGCAAATGTCATTCCCATAAGCCTGGATCGTAAGATAAGCAAACTAACTAAAACAAAAGTGAAGCTGTCTACTTATACAGGTCAACAAAATTACTGTAGAAGGCAAGTGCATGCTTAAAGTGAACTACAAAAAAATCTCAAATACTTCCATTCATAGAGGTGAAAACTGATGCAAAACCCATTCTTGGAATCAAAGCTTGTGAAAATCTGAAGTTAATCAAGAGAATAATGACTGTCACCACTATTGACATCCTGAACGAGTATAAAGATGTGTTCCAGGGGATTGGCTGCCTAAAAAGGAGAACACACCATCAAGGCTGACAAAACTGTGACACCCAAAATACAACCACCCAGGGAAATACCAATAATGCTGAGAGAGCGACTGAAAGCAGAATTGGACAGAATGGAGAAACTTCACATCATCAAGAAAATTGAAGAACCAACAAAATGGGTTAATCCAATTGTAATTGTAGAAAAATCAGATGGGAATCTGCAAGTCTGTCTGGATCCCAGAGACCTAAACCAGGTGGTACAAAGAGAGCATTACCAGTTGCCCACAGTAGAAGAGATTGTGTGTAAGCTAGCTGATGCTAAATACTATTCAGTCTTGGATGTGAGTTAAGGCTTCTGACAGGTCAAGCTGGATGAACGCAGCTCCTATCTCTGTACCTTCAACACACCATATGGTGATACAGGTTTTTACACTTACCTTTGGGTATTAGTTCAGCTCTGGAGGTGATCCACAGAACAGTGAAGGAGCTGTTTGAAGGGTTAGAGGGCGTGGAAACATATATCAAAGATGTGCTGGTCTGGGGAGGCTCATGAGAAGAACACAACCACAGACTGAGGCAGATGCTGGCCAGAGCGAGAGAAAGGAACCTCAAGTTGAAGAAGGAAAAGTGCAAAATAGATCTTCATGAAATCAAGTACGTGGACATGTGGTAACAAGTGAGAGACTGAAGCCGGACCTGAGTAAAATCAAAGCCATCATGGACATGCCACCCCCAGAATGTGAGAAGTCTTGGAGAGGTTTTTGGGAATGGTGACCTATCTTGGGAAATTCATTCCGAATATGTCAGACCTGACAGCACCTCTCAGAGAACTTCTACTAAATGATGTGGAATGGCACTGGGAACAAAGTCACCAGGAATCTTTGAGCAATCTGAAGAGAACACTGACCCAGGTGCCAGTGTTAAAATATTATGATGTCAGTCAGCTGGTCAAGATCTCAGTAGACACGTCAAAGGCTGGCCTGGGAACTGTTCCCTTGCAAAATGAGGCACCAGTGACAAATGCTTCATAGGCAATGACTGAAACACAGCAGCGTTATGCCCAAATAGAGAAAGAAATGCTAGCAATTGCGTTTGGCCTAGAACGCTTCCACCAGTTTGTCGTTGGCAAAGACGTGGAGGTAGAGTCTGATCATAAGCCTTTGGAAATTATTATTAAAAAGCCCCTGAACTGTGCACCAACAAGAATCCAAAGATTACAAATGCGTCTGCAGAAATACCAGCTCAGAGTTAAATACAAAGCGGGCAAGGAAAGGCAGAGACTCTGTCATGTGCATACGTATTCATCACAGAGGAAGAAGCTAAAGAAATGGGAGCACAGGTTCACAAGCTGACGAAGAACTTACCTGTGGCTGTAACCAAACTGGATGAGATCAGGGAAGTGACCATGAATGATGCCACCCTGAGAAAACTGCAGCAGATTGTGCAAACTGACAGGCCCACATGTCAGTGCACTGCCCCTTCTGCTGTACAAGAGGACTGGAACTTTTGTAAGGAACTTCATGTAGCAGAAGGAATACTTTTCAAGGGAGAAAGGATCATAGGAGCACAAATCGGGGAAATGGTGAATGCGTGTGCAATGTGCCAAAAATACAGTAAATCACAACAAAAAGAACCACTTCAACCACACAGTGTTCCAGAGAGGCCCTGGCAGTAAATTGGAGTGGACTTGTTCACATTTGACAATAGTGAGTACCTATTAGCAGTAGGTTATTACGCAAAGTTTTTTGAGTCTGTGCAGCTGAGAAATGATAGAGCATCACTGTAATGACCCATTTAAAATCAATTTTTGCTCGCCACAGCATACCTGAAGGGCTCATCTCAGATAATACAGATCCACAATTCTCAGGCACTGAGTTTTGCAAATTTGCACAGGGCTGGGAGTTTTGCCACAATACATCAAGTCCCAAATATCCACAATCCAATGGAATGGTGGAACATACTGTGCAGACCTTAAAACACTTGTTGCGGATGGCAAAGGTGGATGGAAGAGACCCCTACCTGGCTTTGCTAGATTTCAGGAATACTCCATTAGAGGGTATTGGATCATCTCCAGCCCAGCTCCTGATGGGGAGAAGACTAAGAAATAAGCTTCCAACTGAGCCCCAGCTGTTTTTTCCACAGTCAGTAAGTTACAGCTTACAGGACCTTCTCAAACTGAGACAGCAGAAGCTGATCGAGGTGCTGATCTCTGCCTGACCTGAACATGGGAGAGACAGTGAGGATTCAGCATGAAGGGATCTGGAATCCTGCTGTTGTCACAGGAATCACAGGAGAACCAAGGTCTTACATAGTGCAGACTCCAAACGGACAACAGTACAGGAAAAACCAGAAATTCTTACGGAAAACAAATGAAACACAACCCTGCTCTGAACCAGAAAGTGTAGCTGAAGATCAAAATCCAGATGCACCAGTGAAGCAACAGATGATGAGTGAAAGCCTGAGAGTCCTGAAAACTATCCAAGGGGTGATAGTGACACAGAGCTGGAGAAGGCCCCTTGTCCTTCAAAGTCACCTCTGTCACCATTCAGAATATCCAGTGGAAGAATTGTGAACAAACCTGAGGTGAATAAAAGACAAAACAGGCTGATTAAAACAGAGTGAGAAAGAATAGATAAGAGACTTTGTGTACTTGAGTTGTATAAAAGTTTGTTTTAAAAAAGGGAAATGTCATGATAATAGTTGATTATAGTAGTGGACTCCAGTTTTAGATACTATACTGTATTCTGTACTAAATATGGAGTCACGTGACCTGGGGATTGAAGGTCAGATAGCACATCTAGGAGCCTGTCTTGTTAGAATTCAGTTACTGCAGATATGTGTTTTTGTTAGGAAAATGTGTTATCAATAAAGTTAGCTCAGCTACAATGTCGATGGCTCGTGTGCATCATTGAAACTAAAAAACAAGACACAGCGGATATCCCTTCCTGATGTTCCCAAACTTGCCTTTGCAGCTCCAGCAACTGAGGTATGACCGAGCCTAGGGGCTTGTCATCTGACTTGGACTCAGCAGATTTTTGGCCTCCAGCAGCCTTCCCAGTGCCGGAAACCAGGGATGTTCCTGTCTCTACCTACGGTAGATCAGACAGAGCAATGTGCTCACCAGATTGTGACCCCGAAGCTACTCTAAAGCTTGGTCCCACCGAGGTGTGTGTCTCTGTCTGGTGAAGAGTGTGGGGGAGCGCTGTGATGGGACTTCAATTAGGATTTCAACAGATTCCCCTACTGTGGGGTCTTCAGGGTTTGATTGGAGGCTCTGGGTCGTGGACCCCCTCAGCTGTTTCCCAGATGTGCCTGCAAAAGCAAGGAGAGATAATTAGTGCCCGGCAGTGACCTGTGAAACAGGACACATCACTCACAGCATGGTTGTCTGATGGATGTTGCACTGCTGAATCGTCACTTGGTTGAGCAGCACCAACCTCACCGTCAGCACAGATCTTCACCAGCCAGCTGGATGACTTTATTTTCAAAGTCTGTGAGGACCTTGATGTCGGGCATTCCTCCACCAGTCTGTGACCTCTCCCTCTTGTTGTGTGCCAGCTTGTCCTGCATGAATAGAGGTGGAGAGGGTGTAAGCAGGATGCCTGCCAGGCCAGATGATAAGTATGTCTGACATGTGTGGGTGGTGAGTGGTCCCATGGACTGGATGAGGACAATGAGAATATGTGTGAGAGAGTGAATGGTGATGTCCCTTGAACCGGCAGTGAGTGAGGGCCCTGTGGGTGTGTGATGGGTTTGTGAGTGTGTGAGTTGAGAGTGATGAGAAGAGTGACTTACCCTCACGGGATGGAGGAGATCATTCATCCTCTTTCAACACTGGGTGGCTGTCCTCTTTTGCAGAACACTGACACTGACCACCACTGCCATTGTCTCCCAAGCTGAATTGGTGATGTTGCTGCCCCTCCTGCGGCCAGAGCAGGGGTAGAGGATATCATGGCAGGCCTCCACTGTGTTCAAAAGGCATTCCGGGGACACATCACTGAATCAGGGGGCTGCAGGTTTCTTGCCTTTAGGGGCCATGTCTTCCATGCAGCAGCCCTGGGCTGGAAGCACTGAGAGGTGCGTGCACAGCTGTATTTATAATGTGGTGCCCAGCATGAAGAAGCAGAGAAGTGACAGCATGGTGGGCAAATGAGAGGCTGCTCACCAGTGACCTGGCATGTTTCCTGGGAATGCATGGTTAATGAGGCAGGATTGTGACAATACGGCGTGAAAAGCCACCATTGTGGCCGGAGGCTAAAATGTTTTTTTTCCTGCCTGTTACTGCACTTAGTGCAAATTGGGACGATTCCATCCATAGAATTTAGCATAACTTGGTTGCGTTTGTACTCTATAGCTCTGTTTATAATGCCTTTTTTTAAACCAACCGTCTCAGCTTGGCTGCCACCTTCAAAGATTTTTCTAAATACACTCTCAAGTCCCTCGATTCCTGCTCCCCCTTTAATTATTTGAAATATATTGACTCCTCATTCTTCCTAACAAAATGTATCGCTTTCTATTCCTCTGTGTTAAATTGAATCTGGTATGTGTCTGCCTCTTTCACCAGTCTGTTACTATTCTCCTCACTGTTTACTTCCTTTTTGAGTTTTGTGTTATCTGCAAGCTTTGAAGTGACACCCTATGTGCCCAAGTCATTCACATATATCCAAAAGAGCCAGGGTCCCAACACTGACCCCGGGGGACACCCGATCCCTTCAGTCTGAAAAACAACTGTTCAGCACTACTCTCTGCTTTGTGCCATCTAGTCAATTTTGTAACTCTTTTAGAGTTAAAACAATTAAACTAAAGTAACAAAATTAGGATAAATCAAGCACAGCCCCTAAGTCAGGTCAGCTGTAAAACTAAGGACAAAGTTTAAAGGAAACTTACAAACTTTAAACCAAAATGTGATTAAGGGGGTCAATAAAACACCCCAGTCCCCGCGGTGCCCACCAAACACGGAAGGCCTCGAGTGTGTCAGCAGACACCGCGTGCTCCCTCTCCAGGGATATCCGGCCGCGAACGTAGCCGCGGAAGAGGGATAAACAATCGGGCGGGACTCCCCCGTCGATCGCCCGCTGCCTGGACCTGTTAATGGCCAACTTGGCCAGGCCCAGGAGCAGGTTCACAAGGAGGTCCTCCTCCTTCCCGACCCCCTTCCGCACCGGGTGCTAGCCAATTTTGTATCCATACTGCCCCTCAATCCCATTGGATTCAATGTTTCTAACAAATCTATCATGTGGTACTTGATCAAACATCTTTTGAAAGTCCATATTCACAACAGCAACTGCATGACCAGCATTAATTAACTCTATCAAGTGAATCAAACATGGTTAACTTTTAAAAAAACCTGTGCTGGTTGTCACTTGTTAACACATTTTGTTTTCTAATTGTCTCAGATTAACATTCCTAAAAAAGTTGCCCCACCATTGATGACTTAGTTGTCGGGTTTATCCCTCTCCCCTTTTTTTCAGCAGGTGTTTAACATATGCAATTCTCCAGTCTCTGGGACTGTTCTCATATACAAGGGGGTTAGTAAATTGTGGTCAGAACCTCTGTTAATGCCACATTTACTTCCCTCACAAACTAGATGCGTCCCATCTGGATACTGTGACTTTTCTACTTTGAGCACTGCCAACTTTAGGTATGTCAATTTTATCTATTTTCATCCTATCCAATTTTTCTGCTACCTCCTCCTTTAAAAGCACATGTTTAATACATAAGTTAACATCCTCTTCTCTCAGCCTCCACAAGAATATTTCCTTTTGGTCCTTAATTGATCCCACCCTTCCTTTAACTACATTTTTACTATTTATATGCTTATAGGAGGCTTTGGGTTCCCTTTTATGTTGCCCATGAATCTATTCCAATGTACTCTCATTTACCTCTTATTTCCTTTGTTAGCTCTCTGTATTTTCCATATGCAGTTTGGTTTTCCACTGAATTGTAACCTGGCATTTAAGAAGGGTCATTAGCTAGATGGCTAGCATGAGGTTCAGAATAAAGCCAACAGTTCCTAATGTAGACTTTTTTTATTATTCTGTCACAGGATGTGGGCATCACTGGCTGGGCCAGCATTTATTGCCCATCCCTGGTTGCCCTTGAGAAGGTGGTGGTGAGCTGCCTTCTTGAGCCGCTGTAGTCCCTGTGGTGTAGGTACACCCACAGTGCTGTTAGGAAGGGAGTTCCAGGATTTTGACCCAGTGACAGTGAAGGAATAGCGATATATTTCCAAGTCAGGATGGTGTATGTTTTGGAGGGGAGCTTGCAGGTGGTGGTGTTCCCATGTGTCTGCTGCCCTTGGCTTTCTAAGTGGTAGTGGTCGAGGGTTTGGAAGGTGCTGTCAAAGGGGCCTTGGTGAGTTTCTGCAAATGTTCCACACTGTTGCCAGTGTGCATTGGTTGTGGAGGGGGTGAATATTGAAGGTGGTGGATTGGGTACCATTCAAGTGGGCGGCTTTGACCTGGATGGTGTTGAGCTTCTTGAGTGCTGTGGGAGCATTGTTGATGGTAATTGGCTGGGATGGAGTTGTCTTGCTTTTTGTGGATGGGACATACCTGGGCAGTTTTATGCATTGTCATGTAGATGCCAGCGTTGTGGCTGTACTGGAACGCCTTGGCTAAGAGCACAGCTAGTTCTGGAGCATAAGTCTTCAGTACAATTGCTGAATTGTTGTCAGGGCTCTTAGCCATTGCAGTATTCAGTACGTTCAGCCATTTCTTGACATCACTTGGAATGAATTGAAATGGTTGAAGGCTGGCATCTGTGGTGCTGTGGACCTCAGGAAGAGGCCAAGATGGATTATCCACTTGGCACTTCTGGCTGAAGATTGTTGAAAATGCTTCTGCCTTGTCTTTTGCACATATGTGCTGGGCTCCTCCATCATTGAGGATGGGGATATTTCTGGAACCACCTCCTGTTAGGTGTTTAATGGTCCACCACATTCACGACTGGATGTTGCAGGACTGCAGAGCTTAGATCTGATCCATTGGTTGTGGAATCGATCAGTTCTGTCAATTGCATGTTGCTTTCGCTGTTTGGCATGCTAGTATTCCTGTGTTGTAGCTTCACCAGATTGACACTTCAGTTTTAGGTATGCCTGGTGCTGCTCCTGGCATGCCCTCCTGCAGTGTTCATTAACCAGTGTTGATCCCCTGGCTTGATGGTAATGGTAGAGTGGGGGATATGCTGGGCCTACAGATTGTGGTTAAGTATAATTCTGCCTCTGCTGATAGCCCACAGCACCTCATGGATGCCCAGTCTTGAGTTGCTAGATCCGTTCGAAATCTACCACAGTGATAATGCCACACAACACAATGGTTTTGTCTCCACAAGGACTGTGCAGTGGTCACTGCTACTGATACTGTCATGGACAGATGCATCTGTGGCAGGCAGGTTGGTGAGGATGAGGTCAAGTATGTTTTTCCCTCTTGTTGGGTCTGTGGCAGGTGGTGAGAACCAATCTAGCAGCTATGTCATAGGACTCGGCCAGCTCTGTCAGTAGTTGTGCTACCGAGTCACACTTGGTTATGGACATTAATGTCCCCCACCCAGAGTACATTCTGTGCCCCTGCCACCCTCAGTGCTTCCTCCAAATGGCTTTCAACATAGAAGAGCACAAATTCATCAGCTGAGGAAGGGCAGTTGGTCATAATCCGCAGGGGGTTTCCTTGTCCATGTTTGACCTGATGCCATGAAACTTCATGGGGTCCAAAGTCGATGTTGGGGACTTCCAGGACAACTCCGTCCACAACTATATACCATTGTGCCGCCATCCCCGGTGAATCTGTCCTGCCAGTGGAGTAGGACATACCCAGGGATGTTGATGGTGGTGTCTGGGACATTGTCTGTAAGGTATGATTCTGTGAGTATGTCAGGCTGTTGCTTGACTAGTCTGTGAGACAGCTCTCCCAATTTTTGCACAAGCCCCCAGATGTTAGTAAGGACAAATTTGCAGGGTCGACAGGGCTGAGTTTGCCGTTGTTGTTTCTGGTGCCTAGATCAATGCTGGATGATCCATCCGGTTTCATTCCTTTTTGTAGGCTTTGTAGCAGCCTTCAATACAACTGAGTGGCTTGCTAGGCCATTTCAGAGGGCATTTAAAAGTCAACCACGTTGCTGTGTGCTCTGGAGTTACATGAAGGCCAGATCAGGTAAGGATGGCAGATTTCTTTCTCGAAAGGGCATCAGTGAACCCGATGGGTTTTTACAACGATCAGCAATTCCAGATTTATTAACTGAACTTTAATTCTACCAGCTGCCATGCTCCGTCTTTGTCACTTTGTTGCCTTACTCATTAGGTTGAAAATACATTCATCAAGCAATTTCTCTTGTACACCTATTTTTCCCTTTACACTGTTATTTTCCCAGTTTACATTAGGCTGATGTATGAGGCCTCCCTCCTCATCCTGCCCCTGAGAGTAGAAGGCAATGTCAAATCAACAATGGGAAAAAGCCCAGGATGAATCATCGGCAGAGAATGAGCCAAAGGATCTACCTTCAGGCAGAACACACATAAATGACTTTCGCATAAGACTCCTTTTGCCGTTTCATTGCAATCTCGATATCTTTAATCATCCAGAGAGCTCTATTTGGATATATCCTTTTGTTTCCTTTCCTGAAGATGTATCTAATCTGTACCTTGAACAATCTCCTGTTTGTAGGCCTCACATTACTCATTTACTGCTTTACATTGCCGGTCTTTCATTCCAATCCACCTGGGCCAGATCCCCTTACAAATCACTTGATTTATCCCTCCTCCAGTTGAGTATTTTCTCATTTAATTGTTCCATGTCCTTTTCCATACTTACTGTAAATGTAATGATATTGTGATTACAGTCTTCCAGTCCTTTCAACCACATCAGTACTGGCTCAGACATATTCATCGGATGGATAACAGCTACAAAACTTTCTGTATGGTGAATTAACCACTGGGTCACAACCTCATGGGCATCCATACATCCATAAAGACACCTGCGAGCAAGATATGATGAGGGCGGACATTAACACTGACAATTGGGAGGCAGTCACTGACAGCTGTGACAGCTGGAGGCTGACTTTGTTTGTTTGTTTGTTTGGCAGAGCATTGGAAGGGGCAAGCAGAAATGAAAAGCTCAGCTTTTCAGAGAAGAGCTCAGAGAAAACAGAAATCAGTGAATCCTGCACCTTCCCAGATCCCTGTCTTCCTCAGTGAATCCTGCACCTTCCCAGATCCCTGTCTTCCTCAGTGAATCCTGCACCTTCACGGCTCCCTCTCTTCCTCAGTGAATCCTGCATCTTCCCGGCTCCCTGTCTTCCTCAGTGAATCCTGCACCTTCCCGGCTCCCTGTCTTCCTCAGTGAATCCTGCACCTTCCCAACTCCCTGTCTTCCTCAGTGAATCCTGCACCTTCCCGGCTCCCTGTCTTCCTCAGTGAATCCTGCACCTTCCCGGCTCCCTGTCTTCCTCAGTGAATCCTGCACCTTCCCGGCTCCCTATCTTCCTCAGTGAATCCTGCACCTTCCCGGCTCCCTGTCTTCCGCAGTGAATCCTGCACCTTCCCGGCTCCCTGTCTTACCTAGTGAATCCTGCACCTTCCCGGCTCCCTGTCTTCCTCAGTGAATCCTGCACCTTCCCGGCTCCCTGTCTTCCTCAGTGAATCCTGCACCTTCCCGGCTCCCTGTCTTACCTAGTGAATCCTGCACCTTCCCGGCTCCCTGTCTTGCTCAGTGAATCCTGCACCTTCCCGGCTCCCTGTCTTCCCTAGTGAATCCTGCACCTTCCCAGCTCCCTGTCTTCCTCAGTGAATCCTGCACCTTCCCAGCTCCCTCTCTTCCTCAGTGAATCCTGCATCTTCCCGGCTCCCTGTCTTCCTCAGTGAATCCTGCACCTTCCCGGCTCCCTGTCTTCCTCAGTGAATCCTGCACCTGCCCGGCTCCCTCTCTTCCTCAGTGAATCCTGCACCTTCCCGGCTCCCTCCCTTCCTCAGTGAATCCTGCACCTTCCCACTCCCTGTCTTCCTCAGTGAATCCTGCACCTTCCCGGCTCCCTCTCTTCCTCAGTGAATCCTGCACCTTCCCAGATCCCTGTCTTCCTCAGTGAATCCTGCACCTTCCCAGGCCCATTGCCTTCCTCAGTGAATCCTGCACCTTCCCGGCTCCCTGTCTTCCTCAGTGAATCCTGCACCTTCCCGGCTCCCTGTCTTCCTCAGTGAATCCTGCACCTTCCCAGGCCCATTGCCTTCCTCAGTGAATCCTGCACCTTCCCAGCTCCCTCTCTTCCCTAGTGAATCCTGCACCTTCCCGGCTCCCTCTCTTCCTCAGTGAATCCTGCATCTTCCCGGCTCCCTGTCTTCCTCAGTGAATCCTGCACCTTCCCGGCTCCCTGTCTTCCTCAGTGAATCCTGCACCTGCCCGGCTCCCTCTCTTCCTCAGTGAATCCTGCACCTTCCCGGCTCCCTCCCTTCCTCAGTGAATCCTGCACCTTCCCACTCCCTGTCTTCCTCAGTGAATCCTGCACCTTCCCAGATCCCTGTCTTCCTCAGTGAATCCTGCACCTTCCCAGGCCCTTTGCCTTCCTCAGTGAATCCTGCACCTTCCCAGCTCCCTCTCTTCCCTAGTGAATCCTGCACCTTCCCGGCTCCCTGTCTTCCTCAGTGAATCCTGCACCTTCCCAGATCCCTGTCTTCCTCAGTGAATCCTGCACCTTCCCAGATCCCTGTCTTCCTCAGTGAATCCTGCACCTTCCCAGCTCCCTCTCTTCCCTAGTGAATCCTGCACCTTCCCAGATCCCTGTCTTCCTCAGTGAATACTGCACCTTCCCGGCTCCCTGTCTTCCTCAGTGAATCCTGCAACTTCCCAGATCCCTGTCTTCCTCAGTGAATCCTGCACCTTCCCGGCTCCCTGTCTTCCTCAGTGAATCCTGCACCTTCCCGGCTCCCTGTCTTCCTCAGTGAATCCTGCACCTTCACGGCTCCCTCTCTTCCTCAGTGAATCCTGCACCTTCCCAGCTCCCTCTCTTCCCTAGTGAATCCTGCACCTTCCCAGATCCCTGTCTTCCTCAGTGAATCCTGCACCTTCCCAGATCCCTGTCTTCCTTAGTGAATCCTGCACCTTCCCAGCTCCCTCTCTTCCCTAGTGAATCCTGCACCTTCCCAGATCCCTGTCTTCCTCAGTGAATCCTGCACCTTCCCGGCTCCCTGTCTTCCTCAGTGAATCCTGCACCTTCCCAGATCCCTGTCTTCCTCAGTGAATCCTGCACCTTCCCGGCTCCCTGTCTTCCTCAGTGAATCCTGCACCTTCCCGGCTCCCTGTCTTCCTCAGTGAATCCTGCACCTTCACGGCTCCCTCTCTTCCTCAGTGAATCCTGCACCTTCCCAGCTCCCTCTCTTCCCTAGTGAATCCTGCACCTTCCCGGATCCCTCTCTTCCCTAGTGAATCCTGCACCTTCCCGGCTCCCTGTCTTCCTCAGTGAATCCTGCACCTTCCCAGCTCCCTGTCTTCCTCAGTGAATCCTGCACCTTCCCGGCTCCCTCTCTTCCTCAGTGAATCCTGCACCTTCCCGGCTCCCTGTCTTCCTCAGTGAATCCTGCACCTTCCCGGCTCCCTGTCTTCCTCAGTGAATCCTGCACCTTCCCAGCTCCCTGTCTTCCTCAGTGAATCCTGCACCTTCACGGCTCCCTCTCTTCCCTAGTGAATCCTGCACCTTCCCGGCTCCCTGTCTTCCTCAGTGAATCCTGCACCTTCCCGGCTCCCTGTCTTCCTCAGTGAATCCTGCATCTTCCCGGCTCCCTCTCTTCCTCAGTGAATCCTGCACCTTCCCAGCTCCCTCTCTTCATCAGTGAATCCTGCACCTTCCCGGCTCCCTGTCTTCCTCAGTGAATCCTGCAACTTCCCGGCTCCCTGTCTTCCTCAGTGAATCCTGCACCTTCCCAGATCCCTGTCTTCCTCAGTGAATCCTGCACCTTCCCGGCTCCCTGTCTTCCTCAGTGAATCCTGCACCTTCCCGGCTCCCTGTCTTCCTCAGTGAATCCTGCACCTTCCCAGGCCCATTGCCGTCCTCAGTGAATCCTGCACCTTCCCAGCTCCCTCTCTTCCTCAGTGAATCCTGCACCTTCCCGGCTCCCTGTCTTCCTCAGTGAATCCTGCACCTTCCCGGCTCCCTGTCTTCCTCAGTGAATCCTGCACCTTCCCGGCTCCCTGTCTTCCTCAGTGAATCCTGCACCTTCCCAGGCCCATTGCCTTCCTCAGTGAATCCTGCACCTTCCCAGATCCCTGCCTTCCTCAGTGAATCCTGCACCTTCCCAGCTCCCTGTCTTCCTCAGTGAATCCTGCACCTTCCCGGCTCCCTGTCTTCCTCAGTGAATCCTGCACCTTCCCAGATCCCTGCCTTCCTCAGTGAATCCTGCACCTTCCCAGCTCCCTCTCTTCCTCAGTGAATCCTGCATCTTCCCAGCTCCCTGTCTTCCTCAGTGAATCCTGCACATTCCCAGCTCCCTGTCTTCCTCAGTGAATCCTGCACCTTCCCGGCTCCCTGTCTTCCTCAGTGAATCCTGCACCTTCCCGGCTCCCTCTCTTCCCTAGTGAATCCTGCACCTTCCCAGATCCCTGTCTTCCTCAGTGAATCCTGCACCTTCCCGGCTCCCTGTCTTCCTCAGTGAATCCTGCACATTCCCAGCTCCCTCTCTTCCCTAGTGAATCCTGCACCTTCCCAGATCCCTGTCTTCCTCAGTGAATCCTGCACCTTCCCAGCTCCCTCTCTTCCCTAGTGAATCCTGCACCTTCCCGGCTCCCTGTCTTCCTCAGTGAATCCTGCACCTTCCCGGCTCCCTGTCTTCCTCAGTGAATCCTGCACCTTCCCAGATCCCTGTCTTCCTCAGTGAATCCTGCACCTTCCCGGCTCCCTGTCTTCCTCAGTGAATCCTGCACCTTCCCGGCTCCCTGTCTTCCTCAGTGAATCCTGCACCTTCCCGGCTCCCTGTCTTCCTCAGTGAATCCTGCACCTTCCCGGCTCCCTGTCTTCCTCAGTGAATCCTGCACCTTCCCAGGCCCATTGCCATCCTCAGTGAATCCTGCACCTTCCCAGCTCCCTCTCTTCCTCAGTGAATCCTGCACCTTCCCGGCTCCCTGTCTTCCTCAGTGAATCCTGCACCTTCCCGGCTCCCTGTCTTCCTCAGTGAATCCTGCACCTTCCCGGCTCCCTGTCTTCCTCAGTGAATCCTGCACCTTCCCAGGCCCATTGCCTTCCTCAGTGAATCCTGCACCTTCCCAGATCCCTGCCTTCCTCAGTGAATCCTGCACCTTCCCAGCTCCCTGTCTTCCTCAGTGAATCCTGCACCTTCCCGGCTCCCTGTCTTCCTCAGTGAATCCTGCACCTTCCCAGGCCCATTGCCGTCCTCAGTGAATCCTGCATCTTCCCAGCTCCCGCTCTTCCTCAGTGAATCCTGCACCTTCCCGGCTCCCTGTCTTCCTCAGTGAATCCTGCACCTTCCCGGCTCCCTGTCTTCCTCAGTGAATCCTGCACCTTCCCGGCTCCCTGTCTTCCTCAGTGAATCCTGCACCTTCCCAGGCCCATTGCCTTCCTCAGTGAATCCTGCACCTTCCCAGATCCCTGCCTTGCTCAGTGAATCCTGCACCTTCCCAGCTCCCTGTCTTCCTCAGTGAATCCTGCACCTTCCCGGCTCCCTGTCTTCCTCAGTGAATCCTGCACCTTCCCGGCTCCCTGTCTTCCTCAGTGAATCCTGCACCTTCACGGCTCCCTCTCTTCCTCAGTGAATCCTGCATCTTCCCAGCTCCCTCTCTTCCCTAGTGAATCCTGCACCTTCCCGGCTCCCTGTCTTCCTCAGTGAATCCTGCATCTTCCCGGCTCCCTCTCTTCCTCAGTGAATCCTGCACCTTCCCAGCTCCCTCTCTTCCTCAGTGAATCCTGCACCTTCCCGGCTCCCTGTCTTCCTCAGTGAATCCTGCAACTTCCCGGCTCCCTGTCTTCCTCAGTGAATCCTGCACCTTCCCAGATCCCTGTCTTCCTCAGTGAATCCTGCACCTTCCCGGCTCCCTGTCTTCCTCAGTGAATCCTGCACCTTCCCGGCTCCCTGTCTTCCTCAGTGAATCCTGCACCTTCCCAGGCCCATTGCCGTCCTCAGTGAATCCTGCACCTTCCCAGCTCCCTCTCTTCCTCAGTGAATCCTGCACCATCCCGGCTCCCTGTCTTCCTCAGTGAATCCTGCACCTTCCCGGCTCCCTGTCTTCCTCAGTGAATCCTGCACCTTCCCGGCTCCCTGTCTTCCTCAGTGAATCCTGCACCTTCCCAGGCCCATTGCCTTCCTCAGTGAATCCTGCACCTTCCCAGATCCCTGCCTTCCTCAGTGAATCCTGCACCTTCCCAGCTCCCTGTCTTCCTCAGTGAATCCTGCACCTTCCCGGCTCCCTGTCTTCCTCAGTGAATCCTGCACCTTCCCAGATACCTGCCTTCCTCAGTGAATCCTGCACCTTCCCAGCTCCCTCTCTTCCTCAGTGAATCCTGCATCTTCCCAGCTCCCTGTCTTCCTCAGTGAATCCTGCACATTCCCAGCTCCCTGTCTTCCTCAGTGAATCCTGCACCTACCCGGCTCCCTGTCTTCCTCAGTGAATCCTGCACCTTCCCGGCTCCCTCTCTTCCCTAGTGAATCCTGCACCTTCCCGGCTCCCTGTCTTCCTCAGTGAATCCTGCACCTTCCCGGCTCCCTGTCTTCCTCAGTGAATCCTGCACCTTCCCGGCTCCCTGTCTTCCTCAGTGAATCCTGCACCTTCCCGGCTCCCTGTCTTCCTCAGTGAATCCTGCACCTTCCCGGCTCCCTGTCTTCCTCAGTGAATCCTGCACCTTCCCGGCTCCCTGTCTTCCTCAGTGAATCCTGCACCTTCCCAGGCCCATTGCCTTCCTCAGTGAATCCTGCACCTTCCCAGATCCCGGCCTTCCTCAGTGAATCCTGCACCTTCCCAGCTCCCTGTCTTCCTCAGTGAATCCTGCACCTTCCCGGCTCCCTGTCTTCCTCAGTGAATCCTGCACCTTCCCAGATCCCTGCCTTCCTCAGTGAATCCTGCACCTTCCCAGCTCCCTCTCTTCCTCAGTGAATCCTGCATCTTCCCAGCTCCCTGTCTTCCTCAGTGAATCCTGCACATTCCCAGCTCCCTGTCTTCCTCAGTGAATCCTGCACCTTCCCGGCTCCCTGTCTTCCTCAGTGAATCCTGCACCTTCCCGGCTCCCTCTCTTCCCTAGTGAATCCTGCACCTTCCCAGATCCCTGTCTTCCTCAGTGAATCCTGCACCTTCCCGGCTCCCTGTCTTCCTCAGTGAATCCTGCACCTTCCCAGCTCCCTCTCTTCCCTAGTGAATCCTGCACCTTCCCAGATCCCTGTCTTCCTCAGTGAATCCTGCACCTTCCCAGCTCCCTCTCTTCCCTATTGAATCCTGCACCTTCCCGGCTCCCTGTCTTCCTCAGTGAATCCTGCACCTTCCCGGCTCCCTGTCTTCCTCAGTGAATCCTGCACCTTCCCAGATCCCTGTCTTCCTCAGTGAATCCAGCACCTTCCCGGCTCCCTGTCTTCCTCAGTGAATCCTGCACCTTCCCGGCTCCCTGTCTTCCTCAGTGAATCCTGCACCTTCCCGGCTCCCTGTCTTCCTCAGTGAATCCTGCACCTTCCCGGCTCCCTGTCTTCCTCAGTGAATCCTGCACCTTCCCGGCTCCCTGTCTTCCTCAGTGAATCCTGCATCTTCCCAGGCCCATTGCCATCCTCAGTGAATCCTGCACCTTCCCAGCTCCCTCTCTTCCTCAGTGAATCCTGCACCTTCCCGGCTCCCTGTCTTCCTCAGTGAATCCTGCACCTTCCCGGCTCCCTGTCTTCCTCAGTGAATCCTGCACCTTCCCGGCTCCCTGTCTTCCTCAGTGAATCCTGCACCTTCCCAGGCCCATTGCCTTCCTCAGTGAATCCTGCACCTTCCCAGATCCCTGCCTTCCTCAGTGAATCCTGCACCTTCCCAGCTCCCTGTCTTCCTCAGTGAATCCTGCACCTTCCCGGATCCCTGTCTTCCTCAGTGAATCCTGCACCTTCCCAGATCCCTGCCTTCCTCAGTGAATCCTGCACCTTCCCAGCTCCCTCTCTTCCTCAGTGAATCCTGCATCTTCCCAGCTCCCTGTCTTCCTCAGTGAATCCTGCACATTCCCAGCTCCCTGTCTTCCTCAGTGAATCCTGCACCTACCCGGCTCCCTGTCTTCCTCAGTGAATCCTGCACCTTCCCGGCTCCCTCTCTTCCCTAGTGAATCCTGCACCTTCCCAGATCCCTGTCTTCCTCAGTGAATCCTGCACCTTCCCGGCTCCCTGTCTTCCTCAGTGAATCCTGCACCTTCCCAGCTCCCTGTCTTCCTCAGTGAATCCTGCACATTCCCGGCTCCCTGTCTTCCTCAGTGAATCCTGCACCTTCCCGGCTCCCTGTCTTCCTCAGTGAATCCTGCATCTTCCCGGCTCCCTGTCTTCCTCAGTGAATCCTGCACCTTCCCGGCTCCCTGTCTTCCTCAGTGAATCCTGCACCTTCCCGGCTCCCTGTCTTCCTCAGTGAATCCTGCACCTTCCCGGCTCCCTGTCTTCCTCAGTGAATCCTGCACCTTCCCAGCTCCCTCTCTTCCTCAGTGAATCCTGCACCTTCCCTGCTCCCTGTCTTCCTCAGTGAATCCTGCACCTTCCCGGCTCCCTGTCTTCCTCAGTGAATCCTGCACCTTCCCGGCTCCCTGTCTTCCTCAGTGAATCCTGCACCTTCCCAGCTCCCTCTCTTCCTCAGTGAATCCTGCACCTTCCCAGCTCCCTCTCTTCCTCAGTGAATCCTGCACCTTCCCGGCTCCCTGTCTTCCTCAGTGAATCCTGCACCTTCCCGGCTCCCTGTCTTCCTCAGTGAATCCTGCACCTTCCCGGCTCCCTCTCTTCCCTAGTGAATCCTGCACCTTCCCAGATCCCTGTCTTCCTCAGTGAATCCTGCACCTTCCCGGCTCCCTGTCTTCCTCAGTGAATCCTGCACCTTCCCAGCTCCCTCTCTTCCCTAGTGAATCCTGCACCTTCCCAGATCCCTGTCTTCCTCAGTGAATCCTGCACCTTCCCAGCTCCCTCTCTTCCCTATTGAATCCTGCACCTTCCCGGCTCCCTGTCTTCCTCAGTGAATCCTGCACCTTCCCGGCTCCCTGTCTTCCTCAGTGAATCCTGCACCTTCCCAGATCCCTGTCTTCCTCAGTGAATCCAGCACCTTCCCGGCTCCCTGTCTTCCTCAGTGAATCCTGCACCTTCCCGGCTCCCTGTCTTCCTCAGTGAATCCTGCACCTTCCCGGCTCCCTGTCTTCCTCAGTGAATCCTGCACCTTCCCGGCTCCCTGTCTTCCTCAGTGAATCCTGCACCTTCCCGGCTCCCTGTCTTCCTCAGTGAATCCTGCATCTTCCCAGGCCCATTGCCATCCTCAGTGAATCCTGCACCTTCCCAGCTCCCTCTCTTCCTCAGTGAATCCTGCACCTTCCCGGCTCCCTGTCTTCCTCAGTGAATCCTGCACCTTCCCGGCTCCCTGTCTTCCTCAGTGAATCCTGCACCTTCCCGGCTCCCTGTCTTCCTCAGTGAATCCTGCACCTTCCCAGGCCCATTGCCTTCCTCAGTGAATCCTGCACCTTCCCAGATCCCTGCCTTCCTCTGTGAATCCTGCACCTTCCCAGCTCCCTGTCTTCCTCAGTGAATCCTGCACCTTCCCGGATCCCTGTCTTCCTCAGTGAATCCTGCACCTTCCCAGATCCCTGCCTTCCTCAGTGAATCCTGCACCTTCCCAGCTCCCTCTCTTCCTCAGTGAATCCTGCATCTTCCCAGCTCCCTGTCTTCCTCAGTGAATCCTGCACATTCCCAGCTCCCTGTCTTCCTCAGTGAATCCTGCACCTACCCGGCTCCCTGTCTTCCTCAGTGAATCCTGCACCTTCCCGGCTCCCTCTCTTCCCTAGTGAATCCTGCACCTTCCCAGATCCCTGTCTTCCTCAGTGAATCCTGCACCTTCCCGGCTCCCTGTCTTCCTCAGTGAATCCTGCACCTTCCCAGCTCCCTGTCTTCCTCAGTGAATCCTGCACATTCCCGGCTCCCTGTCTTCCTCAGTGAATCCTGCACCTTCCCGGCTCCCTGTCTTCCTCAGTGAATCCTGCATCTTCCCGGCTCCCTGTCTTCCTCAGTGAATCCTGCACCTTCCCGGCTCCCTGTCTTCCTCAGTGAATCCTGCACCTTCCCGGCTCCCTGTCTTCCTCAGTGAATCCTGCACCTTCCCGGCTCCCTGTCTTCCTCAGTGAATCCTGCACCTTCCCAGCTCCCTCTCTTCCTCAGTGAATCCTGCACCTTCCCTGCTCCCTGTCTTCCTCAGTGAATCCTGCACCTTCCCGGCTCCCTGTCTTCCTCAGTGAATCCTGCACCTTCCCGGCTCCCTGTCTTCCTCAGTGAATCCTGCACCTTCCCAGCTCCCTCTCTTCCTCAGTGAATCCTGCACCTTCCCAGCTCCCTCTCTTCCTCAGTGAATCCTGCACCTTCCCGGCTCCCTGGCTTCCTCAGTGAATCCTGCACCTTCCCGGCTCCCTCTCTTCCTCAGTGAATCCTGAACCTTCCCAGATCCCTGTCTTCCTCAGTGAATCCTGCACCTTCCCGGCTCCCTCTCTTCCTCAGTGAATCCTGCACCTTCCCGGCTCCCTGTCTTCCTCAGTGAATCCTGCACCTTCCCGGCTCCCTGTCTTCCTCAGTGAATCCTGCACCTTCCCGGCTCCCTGTCTTCCTCAGTGAATCCTGCACCTTCCCGGCTCCCTGTCTTCCTCAGTGAATCCTGCACCTTCCCAGATCCCTGTCTTCCTCAGTGAATCCTGCACCTTCCCGGCTCCCTCTCTTCCTCAGTGAATCCTGCACCTTCCCGGCTCCCTGTCTTCCTCAGTGAATCCTGCACCTTCCCGGCTCCCTCTCTTCCTCAGTGAATCCTGCACCTTCCCGGCTCCCTCTCTTCCTCAGTGAATCCTGCACCTTCCCGGCTCCCTCTCTTCCTCAGTGAATCCTGCACCTTCCCAGCTCCCTCTCTTCCTCAGTGAATCCTGCATCTTCCCGGCTCCCTGTCTTCCTCAGTGAATCCTGCACCTTCCCGGCTCCCTCTCTTCCTCAGTGAATCCTGCACCTTCCCAGCTCCCTCTCATCGTCAGTGAATCCTGCACCTTCCCAGCTCCCTCTCTTCCTCAGTGAATCCTGCACCTTCCCAGATCCCTGTCTTCCTCAGTGAATCCTGCACCTTCCCAGATCCCTGTCTTCCTCAGTGAATCCTGCACCTTCCCAGATCCCTGTCTTCCTCAGTGAATCCTGCACATTCCCAGCTCCCTCTCTTCCTCAGTGAATCCTGCACCTTCCCAGATCCCTGTCTTCCTCAGTGAATCCTGCACCTTCCCGGCTCCCTCTCTTCCTCAGTGAATCCTGCACCTTCCCGGCTCCCTCTCTTCCCTAGTGAATCCTGCACCTTCCCAGATCCCTGTCTTCCTCAGTGAATCCTGCACCTTCCCAGATCCCTGTCTTCCTCAGTGAATCCTGCATCTTCCCGGCTCCCTGTCTTCCTCAGTGAATCCTGCACCTTCCCGGCTCCCTGTCTTCCTCAGTGAATCCTGCACCTTCCCGGCTCCCTGTCTTCCTCAGTGAATCCTGCACCTTCCCGGCTCCCTGTCTTCCTCAGTGAATCCTGCACCTTCCCGGCTCCCTGTCTTCCTCAGTGAATCCTGCACCTTCCCAGGCCCATTGCCATCCTCAGTGAATCCTGCACCTTCCCAGCTCCCTCTCTTCCTCAGTGAATCCTGCACCTTCCCGGCTCCCTGTCTTCCTCAGTGAATCCTGCACCTTCCCGGCTCCCTGTCTTCCTCAGTGAATCCTGCACCTTCCCGGCTCCCTGTCTTCCTCAGTGAATCCTGCACCTTCCCAGGCCCATTGCCTTCCTCAGTGAATCCTGCACCTTCCCAGATCCCTGCCTTCCTCAGTGAATCCTGCACCTTCCCAGCTCCCTGTCTTCCTCAGTGAATCCTGCACCTTCCCGGATCCCTGTCTTCCTCAGTGAATCCTGCACCTTCCCAGATCCCTGCCTTCCTCAGTGAATCCTGCACCTTCCCAGCTCCCTCTCTTCCTCAGTGAATCCTGCATCTTCCCAGCTCCCTGTCTTCCTCAGTGAATCCTGCACATTCCCAGCTCCCTGTCTTCCTCAGTGAATCCTGCACCTACCCGGCTCCCTGTCTTCCTCAGTGAATCCTGCACCTTCCCGGCTCCCTCTCTTCCCTAGTGAATCCTGCACCTTCCCAGATCCCTGTCTTCCTCAGTGAATCCTGCACCTTCCCGGCTCCCTGTCTTCCTCAGTGAATCCTGCACCTTCCCAGCTCCCTCTCTTCCCTAGTGAATCCTGCACCTTCCCAGATCCCTGTCTTCCTCAGTGAATCCTGCACCTTCCCAGCTCCCTCTCTTCCCTAGTGAATCCTGCACCTTCCCGGCTCCCTCTCTTCCTCAGTGAATCCTGCACCTTCCCTGCTCCCTGTCTTCCTCAGTGAATCCTGCACCTTCCCGGCTCCCTGTCTTCCTCAGTGAATCCTGCACCTTCCCGGCTCCCTGTCTTCCTCAGTGAATCCTGCACCTTCCCGGCTCCCTCTCTTCCTCAGTGAATCCTGCACCTTCCCAGATCCCTGTCTTCCTCAGTGAATCCTGCACCTTCCCGGCTCCCTCTCTTCCTCAGTGAATCCTGCACCTTCCCGGCTCCCTGTCTTCCTCAGTGAATCCTGCACCTTCCCGGCTCCCTGTCTTCCTCAGTGAATCCTGCACCTTCCCGGCTCCCTGTCTTCCTCAGTGAATCCTGCACCTTCCCAGATCCCTGTCTTCCTCAGTGAATCCTGCACCTTCCCGGCTCCCTCTCTTCCTCAGTGAATCCTGCACCTTCCCGGCTCCCTGTCTTCCTCAGTGAATCCTGCACCTTCCCGGCTCCCTCTCTTCCTCAGTGAATCCTGCACCTTCCCGGCTCCCTCTCTTCCTCAGTGAATCCTGCACCTTCCCAGCTCCCTCTCTTCCTCAGTGAATCCTGCATCTTCCCGGCTCCCTGTCTTCCTCAGTGAATCCTGCACCTTCCCGGCTCCCTCTCTTCCTCAGTTAATCCTGCACCTTCCCGGCTCCCTCTCATCCTCAGTGAATCCTGCACCTTCCCAGCTCCCTCTCTTCCTCAGTGAATCCTGCACCTTCCCAGATCCCTGTCTTCCTCAGTGAATCCTGCACCTTCCCAGATCCCTGTCTTCCTCAGTGAATCCTGCACCTTCCCAGATCCCTGTCTTCCTCAGTGAATCCTGCACATTCCCAGCTCCCTCTCTTCCTCAGTGAATCCTGCACCTTCCCAGATCCCTGTCTTCCTCAGTGAATCCTGCACCTTCCCGGCTCCCTCTCTTCCTCAGTGAATCCTGCACCTTCCCGGCTCCCTCTCTTCCTCAGTGAATCCTGCACCTTCCCAGATCCCTGTCTTCCTCAGTGAATCCTGCACCTTCCCGGCTCCCTGTCTTCCTCAGTGAATCCTGCACCTTCCCGGCTCCCTGTCTTCCTCAGTGAATCCTGCACCTTCCCGGCTCCCTCTCTTCCTCAGTGAATCCTGCACCTTCCCGGCTCCCTGTCTTCCTCAGTGAATCCTGCACCTTCCCAGATCCCTGTCTTCCTCAGTGAATCCTGCACCTTCCCGGCTCCCTCTCTTCCTCAGTGAATCCTGCACCTTCCCGGCTCCCTGTCTTCCTCAGTGAATCCTGCACCTTCCCAGATCCATGTCTTCCTCAGTGAATCCTGCACCTTCCCGGCTCCCTGTCTTCCTCAGTGAATCCTGCACCTTCCCGGCTCCCTGTCTTCCTCAGTGAATCCTGCACCTTCCCGGCTCCCTGTCTTCCTCAGTGAATCCTGCACCTTCCCGGCTCCCTGTCTTCCTCAGTGAATCCTGCACCTTCCCAGATCCCTGTCTTCCTCAGTGAATCCTGCACCTTCCCGGCTCCCTGTCTTCCTCAGTGAATCCTGCATCTTCCCGGCTCCCTCTCTTCCTCAGTGAATCCTGCACCTTCCCGGCTCCCTGTCTTCCTCAGTGAATCCTGCACCTTCCCGGCTCACTGTGCCTTCATCTGCAGCAAATGCAGCACAGGCTGCTATATCAGAGTGGGGCTCCTGCACCGTACCATGTAATGCTTGACACTGAGTTGACCACCACGATGCAAACTATCGGCTTATGTGACAAAAGGCTGCCACCAAATGCTCTCCCATTGAAACGTCCTCCACTTCCCCCACTTATTTCTCAGAACCAGATAGAGCATTGCTTCCTTGCTCATTATGCTGGAAATACATTGATCATAAGTTCTTTTGTACACATTTCAGGAATTCCTCACCCATTTTTCCCTTTGCACTCTTATGTTCCTGATCTAAATTAGGATAAATTAGGTACCCCAACACCACTACTCTAAAGTTCACGCATCTTTCTGAAATTTGCCTGCAAATTTTCTCCTCTATCTCCTTCCCACTATTTGGTGGCTTATTGCATACACACAACTCAAGTATTGTCCTTTTGTTTTAACCAAATAGATTTGAACACTCTACATCATCCATTTCCAATACCGTAAGAGTATCTGTAACATTGATCCTTGTTATCCTTAACCCCTGCTGAGAAACCTTGTTGTAAATATACCAAAACACAAACATCCATAACTCCATAAAAATAACAAGTGCTTAGTCAGACTGACAGGAGGAATTTTGTGCAGCAGGTAATCACTTTCTTTAGAAGGGAAAGAGAAAATAGTCAGGATGACTAATTATGCACAAATACGTACCTAGCATTTAGCAGCCCAGTTACAGAATCGTATGATGACAGCTGTAGCACAGTCCACTGAGCATTTGGCCTTGCTGAAGGAGCGGGGCAGCAGTGGGTGAGAAACAGGAATCTATCTCCCTTGGACCATATGGATAGGATGACTGATTTGGCATTGAAACGTGTCAGAGTTAAAAAAGCAGTATGCTACACTATCACAACTACAAAGTGAGAAAATATATCTCACAATTTTTCGCAGCATCAAATTGTCACCGAAACCATAAAATTTTGCAGGGCTACAGGGAATGGGCAGGCGAGTGAGACCAGCTGAGTGCACTTGCTGAGAGCTGGCACAGACACGATGGGCTGAATAGCCAGCTTCTGTTCTGTAATCATACTATAATTCTAACCCACAATCACAAACTAACAGTTTGTTCAGCAAAAAAGGAAGTACAAAGTATCATTTTAAATGGGCAAAGGCTTTATCGAGCAGGAACTACTTAGAATGCAAATGTATGGAATTAATTTGCCGCATTGCTGGAACCTGCAGTTATACAAATTTTGAAGCTATGTACAGCTTTTTCAAATTTCAAAAGGAATTTTCCTAATTTTCCAGCTTGTTAACATGCTTCTGCTCCTTCATTTAAATGAAATGGAACAAATTATGATAATGGGATATTCTGTGAAGACCAGATGTACTTAATGTGGCAGAGCAGGTGGACTTTAGCAGCTTTGAAGTCCCCCAAATATATTATTGATAGAAAAATCCTATTTAAATGAAAGACAATGGTTTTGACACCAATTGGTCTCAACATGTTTTCTGCCACACAAGACAAAATTCAGTGTTGAGCATGACTTTGTGACTAACCCTGTAATTAAATGACTAGCTTGACTGAGGATAGCTTGTGACCTGATGGTTCCTGAATAACCAATATGGCTTTCAAAAGTATCTAACATTTATTGCAAATATTTCACATTTCTCTTAACACTGAAACTGCTTTTAACTGGAAGTCAGTTTTTCTTAAAGCATAGTTCTGCACTATCCCCTTTGTAAAAGCTTAGATGTGCTTTAAAAATAATGCTTATGCAAATAACCAATCAGAAAGCACCTGCAACAATGCTGTTTGAGTGTTAAACAGCTATCTCTTCAGTATAAATATAAATAAGAATGTAGTAGAGTGGGTGGAGTGCATAATTTCCAGGCAAAATGGAGGAAGAATACAAATATTATGAATCTTAAGGGAGCTCTTCAGCCAACAAGGCCCAGCAAAAACTTTTACGTTGAGGATGATGTAGCAAGCTTAAGAGGCAATGGTGCAGATGGTGAATAGAGTGCCATAAATATAACTTACTTATTGGTAATGATATTACGTGAACCACTTAGCTGATTCAGTGCCTTCTAATTCACTGCAAATCTTCCATTGCATTAGGTAAGTTGTTCTTCCCTCATGTGTACAGGTTTTAGTCCATTGGGGCTGCTTTCCAGGCGGATGCCAGGATTCACCAATTCTTACAGTTAAGAGCTCTTTTCCAGATAAATTTCCACAGTCTGGTGTTATATTGGAGGGATGATGACTGATTGAAGATCTATACTCAACTGAGAAAATTTTAATGGTTAGTTAAAGCATTAAAGTTATGATCAGATGATCCTCTGGTCAGATCCATATGCACTATTTAATCATATAGGCCTGGATTGTTCCTACGGTGGGCGGATGGGCTGGGCTGGAGCAGGTGGGGGTGGGCAAGAAGCCAATCGCCACCCGCGATCAGCTACACACCACCATTTTACACGGGCAGACCAATTAAGGCCCGCCCAGCGTAACACACAACCAGTAGCGCTCAGCACTACCTGTGCGGGCAGTGGGAGGAGGAAGAGTCGGGGCCTGCGCTAAGCGCAGAAACCTCCCTGAGGCATGGAGCTGCCTCGGGGACATTGAATAGAGAATTTTTACATCATTTTAATAAACGATGTAAAAATTGATTTAAACATGTCCCCTCATGTGACAGTGTCACATGAGCTGGGACACGTTTATGAAAGTGGGAAAATTAATTTATTGATTTTATAAAAGCTTCAGGAAACCTCATCCCGCCCAAAGATGAGGTTTCCTGAAAAACGCGAAGGCTGTTTGGGCTTTACAGCTGCCGCCAACCTTAAGGTTTTACATGTCAGCTTGTCGGACCCACCTCCGCATGTCAAATCAGCCCATAGAATATTGAATCGTTTACTAAGATCATTATTAGATAAAATCTATGTGGTCACTTTTGAAATTAAAGATACTTTATACAACCTTGGAACCTTAATTTGGATTAGAGACCACTTAATTAACATGAGTGAAATTGATTTAATTAACTGATTGGAATTCAATAACTTCTTGTCCAGCAGCTTTCCAGTGCGTTCACCTATCTGGATGATTCTAGGAGATTAATGATGACCACGAGAATCAGCTTGTTGATCATTGGCACTAAATTCAGCTGCCAAAGCAAAATCTAACCAAAATTGGAATTCTTATCCAATGCCCTGCTCAGTTTGTAAAAGGTTCCCTCACTGAGTATTTTTTAAACTTTTTTCTGTAAAGTTTGAAAGTGATTATTTTTCAATTTGTCCTTTTTCAGATTGCAGGAAATGGACTCAGCTGAGATAGCAAAGTTGATATCTCCCTGATATCGCCCTCTATTAGTAGATAAACATGACAGTAAGGATTGTGATTACTGGGACCTCCTAGTAACATTATTGCTGATTTTTGTCACCTTGGATGTTATGGGTGAGGCTTTGGTCAGTGTTGCCATGGGGTTCAGACAACTTAAGGACATGAACACATTGGGGAGAATGCAGAAGAGGATTACAAGAATGGTTCCAGGGATGAGAAACTTCATCTGTGAAGATAGATTGGAGAAGTTGGGACTGTTCTCCTTGGAGAGAAGAAGGCTAAGAGGAGATTTGATGGAGGTGGATTGGACAGGGTAGACAGGGAGAAGCTGTTGATTCTCATAAAGGGATCAAGAACGAGAGGGCACAGATTTAAAGTGATTTGCAAAAGAAGCAAATGTGACATGAGAAAAAACTTTTTCACATAACAAGTGTTTTGAGTCTGGAAAGCACTGCCTGGAAGTGTGGTGGAAGTAGGTTTAATTGAGGCATTCAAGAGGGCATAGGGTAATTATTTGTTTATGATTATTTACTTATGATTAGAAACAATGTGCCCTGTACCCTGCACTCTTGACCTGGCCGGCTCCATTGTGAGGTAGGTATCTCCTAGTCCCCTGCAATTTTCATGGACCCATGAACTATAGTCTGGATGCAGGAACCTTTTGAAAGGCAAGTTCAAAAGTGCTTACCTATGCCCCCTAGCCAGTCCCTATGGCCCCTGATACTCTCCATGCCAACTCAATGCCAATTCATGCCTGCAGGCACACTTCATGCCAACTCAATCCCAACTCAATGATGATTCATGCCCTTTCATGCCCATTCACCCAGTATGCACTACGTACACAACCAATGAACCATGTAATATGTGAGTTGTGAGGAGGATGCAAAGAGGCTTCAAGAACATTTGGAGAGGCTAAATGAGTGGGCAAGACTTGGCAGATAGAATGTAACGCATAATTATCCATTTTAGTGGGAAAAACAGAAATGCAGAATAATTCTTAAATGGTGAGAGATTGGGAAGTGTTGATATCCAAAGGGACCTGGGTGTCCTTGTTCACAAGTCACTGAAAGCTGACATGCCAGTGCAGCAGCAAGCAATTAGGAAGGCAAATGTCTTGTTAGCCTTTATTGCAAGAGGATTGGAAAACAGGAATAAAGAAGTTTTGCTGCAGTTGTTTGGAGCCTTGGTGAGACACACACCTGGAGTACTGTGTGCGGTTTTGGTCTCCTTACCTAAGGGAGAATATACTGGCCATAGAGTGAGTGCAGCAAAGATTCATCAGACTGATCTGTGAGATGGTGAGATTTTCCTATGAGGAGAGATTGAGAAGACTGGGTCCATATTTTCTAGAGTTTAGAAGAATGAGAGGTGATCTCATTGCAGTATACAAAATTTTTATCGGGTTCGACAGGGTAGATGCAGAAAGGATAGTTCCCCTGGTTATAGGGTCTATAACCAGGGGACACAGTCTCAGAATAAGAGGTAGGCCATTTCAGACTGAGTTGAGGAGCTGAGGAGGAATTTCTTTACTCAGAGGGTGGTGAATCTTTGGAATTCTCTATCCCAGAGATCTGTGGAGGCTCAGTCATTGAGTTTATAGCAGGAAAATAGCATTGAGGTAGAAGATCAGCCATGAACTGGTTGAATTACAGAGCAGGCTTGAGGGGCTGAATGGCCTACTCCTGCTCCTATTTCCTTTGTTCCTACACCCATAAATCCCAAGTACCTTTAGATGCTCTTCAGTTGCTTACGAGGGCCCTTATGAGGTGTGACTGTGCTTGTAGTTGAAGTGGAGGCAGGCTGCTGACTTTGCTGCCCCACCACATGGGGTGACCTTGGTGGCTGCCACTGGCTGCCTGAGGCCTGCAGGGCTCTGGTGTGCTGAGGGGCTCGTACAGATGCAGGACCCTCCTGTGTCGTCAGGCTACAGAAGGGGCTGAGATCACTGGCAGAGGGGCTGATGAGCCACTGTTTACACTCAGAGCACCCTGAGAGGAAGCCCCAGGTGCAGTAGGCAGCCACTTCTCCTTCCTTGTAAGGCACACTTGTACCTCCCTGCTGACCTGAGAAGGGCGAGGACCTGGTGGCTCCTAATCCCTTTTCACCTTGCCACAGCTGTCTGGAGCTCATGGACAAGGCGCTGGTATGTAAATCTGTGTGCATCTCTGATAGCCACTACCATTCTGCTGCATCTGACCCTCCATGATGTTCACCGACTTGTCAATGGAGGAAGCCATGCACATATATGCCTGACGTATGGCTGCACGTGTTCTAGATGGACTCCTCCATTGCTGCGCATGAGCACGCAGAACCTCTGGAGTCTCCACAGAAGTTCATTGGTGGGGTGTGTGGGGGAATGCTGAGATGCTGCACTCTCTGATTTTCCCTTCTCATCAGAAGTTATGGATTGCCCCTGGCCTCTGCAGCTGAGCTTCCTTTGGTGACAAAACAAACAAATAAGGATTAAAGGCTTTATATCTTCTCATGGAACCATGCCTGATGTGAATCTCTATATGTTCAGTGGTGGATACATGACCACTAAGTCTCACGTGTCACCTGGATGTGCCCTTGCACCCAATCACTCACTCTTCGGTTGACACTGTTGTCACCCCATCAGCTGCAGGGCTTCATCCTCTGACGGGGTCAAAGCATAAAAGTCTGGGACCCCTCCACCGGAATTGGCCTCCTCTTTATTGTTGTGGGCTCATTTCTCCTACAAGCACAAGGAGGGACATTGTTAGTTTCCCCATAAAGACCAGCACAACACTTTTATTTGATGGAAGCTCTTCGGCCCATGTTCATACATCCACACTCGAGGGAGCTTGTAGGGGTGAACAAAGACAGATGGCCGCCTCTCGCTGAGATGTTGCCGTGCACTCGACAGGATATTCCGCTGCCTCACTTCATTTGACATGGTATGGGTGCTCACTCCCACCCCATTTAGTGCATCGTCCCATAATGCCACATGCAAGCCCCAAGTTGACCTATTTGTGACACTGTACCCGGATATGGGGATGGGGGGTGGGGAGCAGAGGAGACTGCTGAGCAGGTGAAGGGATGCTGATATAGTTGCAAATCAGAATAGTGTGTGCCTTGGACGGGTACTTGCAGGTGGTGGTGTCCCCATAAGTCTGCTGCTTCTTTCTAGGTGTAGAGGTAGCAGGTTTGGAAGTTGCTGCAGGAAAGCATCGCCAAACCTTGGAGCCAGCCAGTGTCTTCCATCTGCCATGGTAGCAGCAGGATCCTGACCAGCTCCCTGGGTCTTGTCTGGTAGACGGGTGAAGGAGAGCAAGGGTCTTTAGTTCTGGTGGAGGCATCTTCTGCAATATTACTGAGGCAAGCGATTCTAAGAAAGCAGCAGTGCATACAGTGCTAACAACCCTTTAAGCATGGTACCAGCACCTGATTTTGAGTCAGGTGATGCTGCAATCAGTGCTAGGGTGGCCATTCATCTGGTTTCATACTGGCCAGTCCAGTTTGGGTGTACATGTGTGCCGTGTCTGGTACTCGATTTGAACTGGGTGCCCTAGCCTCTAGAGAAGCATTTAAAGTTGAAATTATTGGGTCACGTAGCATCCCAGCCCCACAAATATGCTCAGGCCTATCAAGGGCGGTGGTAGGGAAGGGGAGATCTGTCTGCAACTGGGGGAGAGGCTTGATAGGGTGGGTAGGATATTTCCTCTTGTGGGACAGAATTAGGGACACAGTTTAAGAATAAAAGGTCTCCCTTTTAAGATAGAGATGAGGAGAATGTTTTCCTCTTAGGACGTTGTTACTTCTGTGGAATTCTCTTCCCCAAAAAGCACTGGAATCTGGGTCAATGAATCTATTTAAGGCTGACTTAGATAGATTTTTTGATAGGGAGTTAAGGGTTATGGGGGCAGACAGGAATTTGGAGTTGAGATCATAGCCAGATCAGCTATGATCTTATTGAATGGTGGAGCAGACTCCACAGGCTTTATTGCCTACTTCTGCTCATAAGTCCTATGTTCCTCGGGGAACTTTGAGCGTGTTTGGGGGAGGGGGAACTCTGTCTGCATTCGGGGTGGGAATATCTGGCTCTGATCAGGGGATGGGGTCTCTGTCCGTGTTTGCGGGGGGGGAGCTCTGGGTGTGTTTGGGGGAGGGGAGCTCTGGGTGTGTTTGGGGGAGGGTGGGGACTCAAGAGGACATGGGAGAAGGACATTGGAGGAGAGAGATAGCAGTATGGGAGAAATTCAGATGGATGGGGTAGAAAGGGACTGAATGGAAAATGGAGGGAGGGATGGAGAAATGCAAAGAGAGAGACAATGGGTGAAGGATGGGGTAGAGAGGAGGGTGTGGGGGAGAGGGGTTGAAGATGGGAATTGGGAGATATGTGGAGAGTGGGGTGGAGTTGAAGTTGCGGAATGGAGAGAGATGAGCAGAGAGTGAGGAGAGACAGAACAAAGTTGTTTACTGAGAGTGGAGGAAGAGGGGAAGTGGGAAAGCAAAGGGATGAGAGGCAGAGTGTGTGGGGGGTGAGGTAGATAGAGGAGACAAGGATCTGAGAGGTGGTGACGTTGAGCGGGAGAGAGGCTGAAGAGGGTGAGAGGAAAAAGAGAAAGAAACATGGAGTGGGGTGAGGGTCAAGAGGAGGAGAGAGGAGTGAGCAAGGACAGACAGAAGGGTATCGAAACATGGGAGATATAAATGTGGGGGTGTGGCTGCAAAGGTGAGTGAGGAGGAGGATGCAGGAGAGAGGCCAGGGAGAGAAAAGGGAGAAAGGGATAAGAGGGGTAAGAAAGGGTCAAAAATGATATGAGAAAAAACTTTATCACACAGCGAGTGGTTAAAGTCTGGAATGCACTAGCAGTGTGGTGGAGGCAGGTTCAATTGAAATGTCCAAAATGGAATTAGACTGCTATCTGCAGAGGAAGAATGTGTAGGGTTATGGGAAGAAGGTGAGAGAATGGCACTAAGTGAATTGCTCATTTGGAGAGCCGGGACAGATTCGATGGGTCAAATGGCCTCCTTCTGCACTGTAACAATTCTGTGATTCTGGCTATTGTTGTGGGCATCCTTTATGATGCCTTCAAACAACATTGTTATGTCGTACAGGCGCACAGAAGCACACAGCTCACTGTTCTCAACCAAGTAGCTGCCATAAGGTCTGAGGAAGGAATGTGACTGACAGCCTGGTTAAAAACCATTAAAAGCATCACTCAACTTTTTTAACCTGCTTTAGCTCCTCCAAAGTTCCTTATAGGCTGAGAATGTACAACTCCCCAAGTTTAGCTCGCTTTAAGATATTAGTTTCATTATGTGTGGTATTTTAATTAAAAATGTGCCCATGCTTATGTGCATGGGGGTTAGCAGGGGTGACCGGTACACCTCAGGTCCATCAGTGGCCACCCTAATCAGCTCTTTGTTTCCCACTCCCATTCTTTAATTGGATGGGCCCTGCTCTTCCAGTTAGTTAACTGGCCATCTGCCACATGATCACCTTCAGCTGGCCACATGACGTTAGAGTGGAAGTGGCACCAGTTTCCGGTGCCACCACCAAGACCTGTAGCCTCTGAACAAAATTGAGCCTGTGCATGTCAGTGAATATCTCTCAATCTGAACTGTTGAAGAGCCTTTGGGGTTGCTTGCCCTGCTCACAACACCACACATCCTCTGTAAAGGATGCTGCACTGGATCGGACACCTGATGACATCATGTCTCCACACAAATGCCGGTGCAAACTCTGTAGGGAGCAGTCAGCGAACACCTCTCCTTAGCTGCTGGAGACAAAATCTGAGCCAATGTTCCTAAACTTTCCCTTCATTCTTTTGGTAGTTTAGCATTTATGTCCTCCAGTTATTGATTCATTAACCAGTAATCATTTTCTATTTACCTTATTAAACTCTCATAAAGTTGAACACTTCTATCAAATTTCCTTTTGACCTTTTCTGTTCTGGTGATAAAGATTTTTTAGTGTCTGCTTATCATGAAAGAGCCATGCCTGATACCACCTGAATCTCAAACTGAAAGGGTGTTATACTAACTCATTGTATCACAGTTACTTACAACAATTTGTTCTATATTAATCATTACAACACAAAAGATTAACATGCCAGCATCGCAAAGATTTCAAAGATGTGTCACTTTCTATATTGACTATGTTGCAAAATTATATCGAAAAACATTTTGAAGCTTACACTCCAAATGATGAAAACCACTTTATACATCTGACAACTCTGCTATTTTAACATTGAATGCTGACTTTAGTGCAGAATATAGAAACTCCATTCAATGTATCATTTTTAGCACCAGAGTAAAGTTGTAATGACTTTTCAGAAATATGTGGGTGGAATCTGGTTAGATTCATTGGCATTCAACTTAAGTCAGACACTGAGGTGAGTCATCTCATTGCGAACAGTCTGGAAAGCATGAGTGTGAGCAACTGGGTGTGACTGAACTTCATGAGCTTGCAATGCTGGTCGTCAAAGTTCCATAGCACTATTCAGATCATTTCTCAAAAGAACAAAAAAAAAACCTGAAAAATTGTGAGATTTTCAATGTTTATTCTTATTATTCATTCTTGAGATGTGGGGAAAGTGGCATTTATTGTCCATTCCTTGTTACCCAGAGAAAGTGGTAATACAACTAAGTCTAAGGGCGGAATTGACTGGTCCCATTGGTGGCAGGTGACATGGTGGGCGTGAGCAGGCAATATGGTGAGAGGGTCAAATATCGGTTTTACGCTGTCGTGAAACCAGTTTGCGATCATCCACTCCGCTTGTCAATGGTGGGCCACATTTTCTGCTGCTACACATCGGGAACCTGATTTCAATACTTTCGCATCTCATTATATGCCCTGCTCACCAGAATTATCACCTTACACTGGATCATCTGGGCATGTTAGTGTGATTGCACGCCATTGTATTTCACAAATGTACTTGGCGAGCTGCACTTCACTCAGGTCTTCGAGATTTGTTTGCCTACCTTGCTTCAGGCAGCACTCTCAGTCATCAGTGCCAGGCTTCACAGGCAGCACCACATCACTTTTATGGGGGCTCACGGGTAGGTCTCTACCTACCAGATTAGCCACATGTGGGTGGCTTTTCAATGGCTGCAGGACAAGGGCTTGCTTGGCAATGGGGGAGAAATGGCCTCAGGCAAAGGAAGAGGCTACAGGGCAAGTGCTGGACTGCGGAAGGGGGTAACCCAGGATGTGTGGGGGGGCACATGCTGATCTGTGCAAATGGCTTCAAGGTGGTAAGGGCTGAGGAGGCAGTCTCCAGAGGAGATAAGGCCAGATGGAGGTGTGAGGGTGTGTGTGAGAGAGTGAGCAGTGATGTCCCTTGAGCTGGCAGTGAGTGAGATGTGTGATGGCCTTATGAGTGTGAGAGTTTAGGGTGATGAGATGGTTGCCTTACCCTGGCCACACAGATGATATTATTCATCCTCTTTCTGCACTGGATGGCCGACCTCTTCCGTGCAGTGTTGGCACTGACCGCCAATACCAGCTCCTCCCAAGCCCGAGTGGTGAGATTGCTGGACCTCTTGTGGCCACAGAGGAGGTGGGGGACATCACGGTGGGCATTCAAAATACATTCCAGTGACGGGCCACTGAACTCTTCTTGATTTTCAGGGCCATGTCTTCACTGGAGCAGTCCTGGGCTGCAAACACTGAGAACTGTGTGCATGGCTGCAGTTTAGCTTTGACACCTGGAGTGTAGAAATGGTGAGGTAATGGTGTGGCAGGCGATTCAGAGGCTGCCCGCCAGCGAGATGGCATGGTTCCTGTGGTTGCATAATTAATTAGGTGGGAAGCAGACGATACAGCACAAAAACCCGCCATTGCGGCCAGCAGCTAAAACATCATTTTTCACACCCACTACCACACTTAGTGCAAATCTGGGACAATTCTATCCTAAGTCTCAGAGTCTACCATGTTGTTGTGGGACTGGACTCATATATATAGTCCAGACCAGGTGAAGATGGCAGATTTCTTTTCTTAAAGGACATTTGTCAACCAGTTGAGTTCTTACGACAATTCAACAGTGACATGGTCACTTCTGCTGATGTCAGCTTTTTATTTCTAGATTTTAAAAAAATGAATTCAATTCTCAAGCAGCCATTGTGGAAGTTTATAATCCTTGGATCATTAATCCAGGGACAAACTTTTCAGATGCCGGGATTTCTGGGGTTCTGCCCCGTAGCCATTTAACACTCTGTGGGAGTGATGATTGGCTGGAGGTGGGCCTTCTGCCCCTAGCTGGGGAGGAAATGCTGCCTCAGAGATGCCAGTCAACCTGATAGGCTGCCGGGAGCCACTGCTGGGACTACATGGAGTTCCACAAAGCAACATGCAGGGAGCCCAGGATGTAGGTTAGACTGGAGGGGTCTCTTGGCAGGGCCAGGATTGGAAACCCAGGGGTGAAGGATGAGGTGGGGGGCCTGTTTGTACGGGCCAGGGGAGAAGGGGACACCTGGGGTGACAGACATTGTGGCTGAGTGGGAAAACATCATTAATGCACCGCTTATAAGGGCCTCCATTGTGGTGAGTGTGGGCTGCCCTAGTCCTCACCCACCCCCCACACGGGCTTCTCCACCTGCAAAGCCACTGGAAAGGACAGCAAAATTCTGCCCAAGGCCTCTGTACCATTAGTAATGTAACATAACCAGTACGCTCCCAGATCCTGTACATTTTGAAAACGTTGAGCCAGAATTTTCTGTCAAAATTATAGCACATCTAATTAATGATGCTCACTGTAACTTTGGGCAAAAAAAGTATAGCAATTTCAGGCAAGGAACAAATGCTCAGTTAAATATGAATATCAAAAAGTTGCTGCCCAGTTTGTCCAGCTCTGCGTTAGCTTCTTGAAAATGACATCTTGCCCTTAGCCTCCCCATTTTTTTAGGAACTTGTTGTACTTATCCATTAATTTCCTATTAAATTCATCACAGAAAGCTAAATCTTGTTGTTTGAAGTGTAAATGCCCTGTTAGTGACATGATAAGTATTAATAACTATCAATCCATTGACCTAGCATCAAGAATTAACTATTACAAATGAGGATTCTCATTTCTTCAGGTTTCGAAGCTTTTGAGGAGATTTTTAAAAGTCTCAATTTTAGAAAGGAATCTTACTTTTCCTTTCTATCTCTTTTCTTTCTCTATCTTAGTCCAATCTTTCTTCCCTTCTCTTCATCTAGTCCCAAAGCCCACAGGAAAATTCCAGCCACCATCACTTGATCTCACATTCACAGCCACCAGCTCAGACATTGGCATTGTGAGAGCTTTAGAGGGCAGCATAGAGCTGGTACCTGCATGTGGTGGGTCCAGGGCACAAGCGCTTACAGCCAGGCCAGGAAGAATGGAAAGGGTGGGTCCCACCTCAGCAAAGGCCAAAGATGAACATGTGTGGCTGCAGAGGACTCAGATGAGGACACTGGGGAGATGTATAGACATAGGGCCGAAATACTTGATGCATTAACAGGCCTACCAGAAAGTCTGTTGTCACTGTCAAAGTGCATGGAGGGGTCCAGCTCCAGCATGATGCAGGACTTCGCGCACAACTTTGATCTCATTGGAGCTTCATTTGTAACTGAATCGTAGACAACTCAATCTGCCTTTCATCTGATCACCTGTCTGTTCTTCAAGGTTCAAGTGTTGAGCGAATAGTTCAACTATTTCTGACTTCTTTGCACCTACTCTTAAACCTACTTCTAACTTTTCTGCCGCTGCTTTTAAATTAACCCTCATTAATTGCTGCAAGATCAGCTCATTCAACAAAAGCTTCAGCAATAGGCATAGCTATTTTTAACTTTTCAATAAATACAACAAAAATCGCTATGAAATCTTGTTTGTTTAAACTCTGGCCACACCCAGTGTCCCCATCTCAGCCTGTGTGATACAAAATCCCTTCAAAGAACCCCAGCTTTCTGGGACTTTGAAGGCTCACAGACTCCACTATTAACATACAGGCTGCTACCATTCTCCCCAAGTGTAAATATCATGCACCTCCTTTCCAGGAAAACAATCTAAGCTTTCCTTTGATCACTAACAATCAAACCATCTAAGCTTACTGTCAGGAAGACTTCAGAACAGGTCACATGACACCATTCAATTTACCTTAAATTTACTGTTCCAAAACATAACAATCTTATAAGGCTCATAATTGTTACTGAAGTGAGTAATTTATCTCATGACTCCCCAAAGCCTGTCCACCATCTACAAGGCACAACTCAGCAGTGTGATAGAATACTCCCCACTTGCCTGGATGAGCTTCAAGAAGCTCAACGCCATCCAAGAGAAAGCAGCCTGCTTGATCAGCACCCCATCTATTACCTTAAGTATCCATTCCCTCTGCCATCATCACACAGCACAGCAGTGTGCTCCATCTACAACTTGCATTGCGCCAACTCACCAAATCATCTTTGACAGCACCTTCCAAAACCATGAATCCTACAACCCAGAAGAATTAGAGTAGCAAACACATGGGAACACCAACACCTGCAAGCTCCCCTCCAAGCCACTCACCATCCTGACTTGGATTGATATCGCTGTTCCTAATGTTGTTGGGTCAAAAACCTGGAACACTCTTCCTAACAGAACTGTGGGCTTACCTTCACCAGTTGGCTGCAGAGGTTCAGGAAAGTGGCTCAACTTCTCATGGACAATCAGGGATGAGTGACAAATGCTGGCCTTGCCAATGATACTCATGGAAGAATTATAAAATACACAGTGCAGGAGAACATTGAAAAGGTAAGGCGACAATTGTAAACTTCCCTCACTTAGGACCCTCAATCAGACTCCTGAATCTCTGTTCAGATAAAACAGGCTTAGTTAAGATATCTTTTGTATTGTTATTATAATTAGGTCACTATACATGATTTACTATATGAATATAGGCAAATGTCTTTTTAGAATATGATAAGGCTGACAATCAAAAATAATGTTACAGCGCGGTGCATGGTACAATTATATAGTGTTAACCAGAGCATGAACCTGTTGTGAGCCAAAGATCAGGCATTTTACAATAGCCTGGGTACTGTTGTAAGGCAGAATTTTCAAAGAGAATGAGAGCAGGTGGCAAAGGAGGTCAGTGCCCCTTGCCTTGCCCCAGGGACCTGGCAACAATGCAGAAAATGGTTTGATGGCCTCATAAAGTCTTCAAAGTCACTGAATGTATCTTCATATCACATCTTATACTCAATGAACCACCCTACTCAGTGCACCGCACTCCTATCACCTCACCCATCAGCACTCATTAGTTCACAGGACTTGGACCTAACATCCAGACTCTCCATCTCACCCACACACCCTCCAATAGTGCCAGCCTCACACTCAACTCTCACTGTGCACGGTCAGTGAGGAGAGACTTCAGCCTGTGTGAAACAGAGACTGAATGAGTATATTTGGGAATTTGGTTCAAAGTGGGATTTCGGTACGAGGGGGGAAGAAGTGCTTTAGGTAAGGTTTACTGCAGGAAGTAAAGTGTGCTGAGTGGAGAGTTCGGTGGAGGGTGGGGAGAAGGTGCTTTTTATCTTCTATTCTTTTCAGCCTCCAGTGTTTGATTTCCACTGTGGTGCAGCAGAAGGAGCAGGTAAACCAGTAATTATTAGTTTTATCAGAATTAGAAGTACTGTATTGTTTTATTAGTATTGTAAATTTTACTAGCAGTGCCGAAACCTATTGGGATGTGTTAGGCTTTATTGATTATAATTAATTAATTAGCAATTATTAACTAATTAACAGATATTGGAGATGGCAGGGCAGGTGATATGCTGCGATTTCAGGATATGGGAGCTTATGGATACTGGTGTGATCCTATGGAAGTGTTTGTGGCTGCAGGAACTTCTGCTCCGGGTTATTGAGCTGGAGGCTGAGCTGCAGGCACTGTGGCATATCAAGGAATGGGAACGTTACCTGGACACTTTATTCCAGGAAGTGGTCACACCTCTTAGGCTGGGTCTTCTGATTTGGTCAGAGGTCAGGGACAGGAGGGTGTGATTGCAAGTGAGGCAGGTAAGGGGACCCAGAGGGCAGGAGTGCAGGAGCTTTGGCCCTTGCAATTATCCAACAGGTCTGAGGTTTTTTCACAGAGATAAAAACAAAAAAACTGCGGATGCTGGAAATCCAAAACAAAAACAGAATTACCTGGAAAAACTCAGCAGGTCTGGCAGCATCGGAGGAGAAGAAAAGAGTTGACATTTCGAGTCCTCATGACCCTTCGACAGAACTTGCATTCGAGTCCAAGAAAGAGTTGAAATATAAGTTGGTTTAAGGTGTGTGTGTGGGGGGCGGAGAGATAGAGAGACAAAGAGGTGGAGGGGGGGGTGGGGGTGTGTGGTTGTAGGGACAAACAAGCAGTGATAGAAGCAGATCATCAAAAGGTGTCAACGACAATAGAACAATAGAACACATAGGTGTTAAAATTAAAGTTGGTGATATTATCTAAACGAATGTGCTAATTAAGAATGGATGGTAGGGCACTCAAGGTATAGCTCTAGTGGGTTTTTGTTATATATATAATGGAAATAGGTGGGAAAAGGAAAATCTTTATAATTTATTGGGAAAAAAAAAGGGAAGGGGAAAACAGAAAGGGGGTGGGGATGGGGGAGGGAGCTTACGACTTAAAGTTGTTGAATTCAATATTCAGTCCAGAAGGCTGTAAAGTCCCTAGTCAGAAGATGAGGTGTTGTTCCTCCAGTTTGCGTTGGGCTTCACTGGAACAATGCAGCAAGCCAAGGACAGACATGTGGGCAAGAGAGCAGGGTGGAGTGTTGAAATGGCAAGCGACAGGGAGGTTTGGGTCATTCTTGCGGACAGACCGCAGGTGTTCTGCAAAGCAGTCGCCCAGTTTACGTTTGGTCTCTCCAATGTAGAGGAGACCACATTGGGAGCAACGGATGCAGTAGACTAAGTTGGGGGAAATGCAAGTGAAATGCTGCTTCACTTGAAAGGAGTGTTTGGGTCCTTGGACGGTGAGGAGAGAGGAAGTGAAGGGGCAGGTGTTGTATTTTTTGCGTGGGCATGGGGTGGTGCCATAGGAGGGGGTTGAGGAGTAGGGGGTGATGGAGGAGTGGACCAGGGTGTCCCGGAGGGAGCGATCCCTACGGAATGCCGATAAGGGATTCCCCCAGTTTCATTTTATCCTTCGGCTCATCCGACGCCTCAACAAGAAACTTTTTCTCTTTCTCTCAAGTGCTAAGGAGCGCAAGCTACAACAACTCATCGACACCAACACCCGTCTAGGACCCCCCACCCCTGCCTGTTCCTCCGTCCCCACCCTTTCTTCCAATCCCAACCCCAGCCGTGTATTCACTATACCCCCTGACCTTCCCCTCTCCAATGCTGAACGTTCAGTGTTCAGCAAAGGACTTAGTTTCATACCCTTACGCCCTCACCTCAATGAATTTCGGGCTCGGCATGATACTGAACTCTTCTTCCGCCGTCTTCGTCTCCGGGCTCACTTCTTTGGGCAGGAGTCCTCTCCCAGTTCAACGGATCCTTTTACCCATCTCCAATATGCTCCCTCCACCTGGACCCCTCCCTCTGGATTCTTACCTTCTCTCGATCTTTTCATTGAGAACTGTCGGCGCGACATTAGTCGTCACAATTTCTCTGCTCCTCTCACCCATTCTAACCTGTCTCTCTCTGAACTTACTGCACTCCATTCTCTCAGGTCCAACCCGGAAATTGTCATCAAACCCACTGACAAGGGTGGTGCTGTTGTTGTCTGGCGCACTGACCTCTACCTCGCGGAGGCTGAGCGTCAACTCGCAGACACTTCCTCCTACCTCTCTCTAGACCATGACCCCACCACTGAACATCAAGCCATTGTTTCCAGGACTGTCACTGACCTCATCTCCTCTGGGGATCTCCCTCCCACAGCTTCCAACCTGATAGTCGCCCAACCTCGGACGGCCCGCTTCTATCTCCTACCCAAAATCCACAAACAGAACTGCCCCGGTAGACCAATCGTCTCAGCTTGCTCCTGCCCCACAGAACTCATTTCTCGTTATCTTGACTCCCTTCTCTCTCCCCTTGTCCAGTCCCTAACCCACCTACATCCGTGATTCCTCTGACACCTTACGTCACATCAACAATTTCCAGTTCCCTGGCCCCAACCGCTTCCTCTTCACCATGGACGTCCAATCCCTCTACACCTCCATCCCCCACCAGGATGGTCTGAGGGCCCTTAGCTTCTTCCTCGAACAGAGGCCCGAACAATCCCCATCCACCACTACTCTCCTCCGTCTGGCTGAACTTGTTCTCACACTGAACAATTTCTCCTTCAACTCCTCTCACTTCCTCCAAATAAAAGGTGTGGCTATGGGTACCCGCATGGGCCCCAGCTATGCCTGTCTCTTTATGGGGTATGTGGAACATTCCTTGTTGCAGTCCTACTCCGGCCCCCTTCCACAACTCTTTCTCCGGTACATCGATGATTACTTCGATGCAGCTTCATGTTCTCATCGGGACTTGGAAAAATTTATTAATTTTGCTTCCAATCTCCACCCCTCCATCATTTTCACGTGGTCCATCTCTGACACTTCCCTTCCCTTCCTTGACCTCTCTGTCTCAATCGCTGGTGATAGACTGTCCACCAATATCCATTACAAACCCACCGACTCCCACAGCTATCTCGACTACAGCTCCTCACACCCTGCTTCCTGTAAGGACTCCATCCCATTCTCTCAATTCCTTCGCCTCCGTCGCATCTGTTCCGATGATGCTACATTCAAAAACAGTTCCTCTGACATGTCCTCCTTCTTCCTTAACCGAGGTTTTCCACCCACGGTCGTTGACAGGGCCCTCAACCGTGTCCGGCCCATCTCCCGCGCATCCGCCCTCACGCCTTCTCCTCCCTCCCAGAAACATGATAGGGTCCCCCTTGTCCTCACTTATCACCCCACCAGCCTCCGCATTCAAAGGATCATCCTCCGCCATTTCCGCCAACTCCAGCATGATGCCACCACCAAACACATCTTCCCTTCACCCCCCTTATCGGCATTCCGTAGGGATTGCTCCCTCCGGGACACCCTGGTCCACTCCTCCATCACCCCCTACTCCTCAACCCCCTCCTATGGCACCACCCCATGCCCACGCAAAAAATGCAACACCTGCCCCTTCACTTCCTCTCTCCTCACCGTCCAAGGACCCAAACACTCCTTTCAAGTGAAGCAGCATTTCACTTGCATTTCCCCCAACTTAGTCTACTGCATCCGTTGCTCCCAATGTGGTCTCCTCTACATTGGAGAGACCAAACGTAAACTGGGCGACCGCTTTGCAGAACACCTGCGGTCTATCCGCAAGAATGACCCAAACCTCCCTGTCGCTTGCCATTTCAACACTCCACCCTGCTCTCTTGCCCACATGTCTGTCCTTGGCTTGCTGCATTGTTCCAGTGAAGCCCAACGCAAACTGGAGGAACAACACCTCATCTTCCGACTAGGGACTTTACAGCCTTCTGGACTGAATATTGAATTCAACAACTTTAAGTCGTAAGCTCCCTCCTCCATCCCCACCCCCTTTCTGTTTCCCCCTTCCCTTTTTTTTTCCAATAAATTATAAAGATTTTCCTTTTCCCACCTATTTCCATTATATATATAAAAAACCCACTAGAGCTATACCTTGAGTGCCCTACCATCCATTCTTAATTAGCACATTCGTTTAGATAATATCACCAACTTTAATTTTAACACCTATGTGTTCTATTGTACTATTGTCGTTGACATCTTTTGATGATCTGCTTCTATCACTGCTTGTTTGTCCCTACAACCACACACCCCCACCCCCCCCTCCACCTCTTTGTCTCTCTATCTCTCCGCCCCCCACACACACACCTTAAACCAGCTTATATTTCAACTCTTTCTTGGACTCGAACGCAAGTTCTGTCGAAGGGTCATGAGGACTCGAAACGTCAACTCTTTTCTTCTCCGCCGATGCTGCCAGACCTGCTGAGTTTTTCCAGGTAATTCTGTTTTTGCTGAGGTTTTTTCAGTTTGTTTGGATGAGAAAGGAGGTTGCAAGGTGGATGGGCTGACTGACCATGGCACTGTGGTACAGGAAGCCATCTAAGCAGGGGTAGTTACAAGGAATGTTGTGGTAGTAGGAGACAGTATAGTCAGAGGGTTTGACACTGTTCTCTGCAGCAAAGACCGTGAGTCAAGAAGGCTGTGTTACCTGCCCTATGCCAGGGTTTGGGACTTCTGCTCACGGCTAGAGAAGATCCTGCATTGGGAGACGGAGGACCCAATCGTTGTGGTCCATGTTAGTACCAACGACATAGGCAGAACAAAGAAGGAGGCTCTGCTTACTCAGTATGAGGAGCTTGGCACCAAATTAAGAAGCAGAACCTCAAAGATCATAATCTTTGGATTATTATCTGGGCCAAGTGCAAATTGGCATAAGACAAATCAAGTTAGGGAGATGAATGCATGGCTCAAAGCCTGGTGTGGGAGAAGTGGGTTCTGGTTCATGGGGCACTTAAAGCAGTACTGGGGAAGCAGGATGTGTACTGTTGGGATGGTCTACGCCTGAACCATGCTGGGACCTGTGTTCTTGAGAGCCATACAACTAGGGAAGTAGAGAGGGTTTTAAACTAAGTAGTGGGGCAAGGGTACAAATTTGGGAAGATGTGGTCAATCAAAGAGTAGAGGCATGGCAAAAGAGGAAAGTATTATTAAGGGAAATGAAAAACAGACCATGACAGGAAGGCATAGAGATACAATTCTAACAGTAAATCAACAGATGAGACTAAAGGTTATAAAGAGAATAAAAGGATAAAACTAATGGCTCTGTATCTGAATGCATGAAGCATTCAAAACAATACAGATGAACTGAGAGTGCATCTTGAAATAAATAAAGACAATTTGATAGCCATTACAGAGACATGGCTGCAGGGGGACATAGATTGGGACCTGAATATTAAAGGGTATAGGACACGTAGGAAGGACAGGAAGTGAGGAAAAGGTGGAGGGATGGCTCTGTTAGTTAATGATGGTATTAGCACAATGAAGAGGGATGACCTAAGTTCAGAAAACCAGGATGCAGAAACGATTTGGGTAGAGATGAGAAATAGTAAAGGCAAGAAGTCACTTGTGGGAACCGTGTACAGGCCTCCTAACAGTAACCACATGGTAGGTTATAAATGATAACATTCTATTAGCTTTCCTAATTACCTGCTGTACCTGCATACTAACCTTTTGCGATTCATGCACTAAGACATCCAGATTCCTCTGCACTTCTGATCTCTGCAATCTCTCACCATTTAGATAATAAGCTTTTCTCTTATTCTTCCTGCCAAAATGGACAATTTCACATTTGCTCACATTACACTCTATTTGCCAGATCTTTGCCCACTCACTTAACCTATCTATATCTTTTTGTAGCTTCCTTACGTCTTCTTCACAACTTACTTTCCTGCCTATTTTTGTGTCATCAGCAAATTTGTCAACCATCCCACCCACTCCTTCATCCAAGTCATTATATAAATTGTAAACAGCACTAATCCCTGTGACACACCACTCATTACATCTTGCCAATCTGAAAAAGACCCATTTATGCCTACCCTCTGCTTCCTGTTAGCCAACCAATCTTCTATCCATGCCGATATGTTCCCCCCTATACCATGAGCTTTTATTTTCTGCAGTAACCTTTGAAGTGCGACTTTATCAAATGCCGTCTGGAAATCTAAGTACAGTACATCCACCGATTCCCCTTTATCCACAACACATGTTACTTCCTCAAAGAACTCCAATAAGTTGGTTAAACATGATTGCCCTTTCATAAAACCATGTTGACTCTGTCTTGATTATCCAAGTGCTCTCCCCTCTATAATAATAGCTTCTAAAATTTTCCCTATGACGATGCTAAGCTAACTGGCCTGTAGTTTCCTGCTTTCTGTCTCCCCCACTTTTTGAATAATGGAGATACATTTGCTATCTTCCAATCGAATAGGGCCTTGCTGAATCCAGTGAGTTTCAGAAAATTCAAACCAAAGCAACAACTATTTCACTAGACACTTCTCTTAAGACCCCAGGCTGAAGTCCATCATGACCCAGGCGCTTGTCAGCCCACAGCTCCAACAATTTACTCAATACCACTTGTCTGGTGATCATAATTTTCCTGAGTTCTTCCCTCTCTTCCATTTCCTGATTTATAGCTGCTTCTGGGAGGTTATTTGTATCCTCTATGTTGAAGACTGATGCAAAATACTTGTTCAATTCATCTGCCATTTCCTTGTTTTCTATTATCAATTCTCCAGATTTACTTTCTGTAGGATCAACCTTCACTTTGTTAACTCATTTCTCTTTTAAGTATTTTTAGAAACTCTTACTATCTGTTTTTATATTTCTGTATAGTTTTCTCTTGTTTTTTCCCTCCTTATTAATCTTTTAGTCATTCTTTGCTGTTCCTTATATTCTGTTCAATCTTCTGACCTTCCAACTTTTTTGCACAATTATATGCTTTTTCTTTAAGTTTGATGCTATATTTAACCTTTCTAGTTAATCGCAAACAGTGAGTCCATCCCTTGGACTTTTTCTTCCTCATTGGAATGTATCTACTTTGTGTATTCTGAAATATCCCCTTAAATATTTCCCACTGCATCTCTGTTATCCCTTAACTTAATTTGCCAATTCACTTTAGCTAGCTCTACTTTCATGCCCTCATAATTGCCCTTATTTTAGTTTAAAAACATAGTCCTGGACCCACTCTTCTCTCCCTCAGACTGAGTGGGATGGTTGTCAAATTTCTGAAGACACAAAGATAGGCTGGAAAGTAAGTTGTGAAGAGGACATAAGGAAGCTACAAAAAGATATAGATAGGTTAAGTGAGTGGGCAAAGATCTGGCAAACGGATTGTAATGTGGGCAAATGTGAAATTGTCCATTTTGGCAGGAAGAATAAGAGAAAAGCTTATTATCTAAATGGTGAGGGATTGCAGAGGAATCTGAGTGTCTTAGTGCATGAATCGCAAAAGACTAGCATGCAGGTACAGCAGGTAATTAGGAAAGAATAGAATTAATTGCGAGAAAAGTAGGGAGGTTATGCTTCAGTTATATAGAGCACTAGTGAGACCACATCTGGAATACTGTGTACAGTACTGGTCATCTTATTTAAGGGAGGATGTAAATGCATTGAAAGCAGTTCTCCAGAGAAGTTTTACTAGACTAATACCTGGAAATGACAGGTTGTCTTACAAGGAAAGGTTGGACAGGCCAGGCTTGTATCCATTGGAGTTTAGAAGAGTAGAAAGCGACTTGATTAAAACATACAAAATCCTGAGGGGTCTTGACAGGGTAGCTGTGAAGAGGATGGGAGAATCTAAGACTAGGGGTCACTGTTTAAAAATAAGGAGTGACCATTTAAAACAGAAATGAGGCGAAATGTTTTTCTCAGAGAGTCGTAAGCCTTTGGAACTCTTCCTGAAAAGGTGGTGGAATATTTTTAAGGCAGAGATGAATAGATTCTTGGTAAGCAAGGGGGTGATAGGATATCAAGCATAGGCGGGAAACAGATTTGAGGTTACTAACAGATCAGCCATGACCTTATTAAATGGCCTACTCCTGCTCCTTGTTCACATGTTCGTATGTTCACATACAATCAAGTATGCAGCCGAGGCAGGCACATCACCCAATGCAAAACAATCACTGGCATTCTAGCCTCAATCTTGCAGTAGAAAGTCACCCTTAGCAAGATCCAGAGCCAGACAACTGACATGGGGACCAGCACGATTCCACCCACTGAGCCTGATGAAGGAGATGGTGCAATGACTCATGGGGTGGTCTACAATGGAGCCCATGATGTCCGGCATCACCAAGGCCATTGAGGATGATGGTAAGTTACTGGGGTATGCCCCTTCAGAACCACCTCCTCACCCTCATCCGGAAATCTGACATAAAAGCTGCAGATGGTGTGATCATGGACGTCCTGCTTTCCTCCGACATCTCCCTCCTCCCACACTCATCTCTCCTCTCCTGCTTTTTATGTTTTCAGATACCCAGGAACTCCTGGCTGGTCAGCTGTAGCACGCCCAGGAAGAAGGAGAGCAAACAAACATCAGTGCTAAGGAAACACTATCATTTGATTAAACACTCAGACACAGCTAAGATACTGGCACTATGCAACTTACAGTCTAGTTTAGGGCTGGGAACTGCATGTCCAGTTGGAATGGATAGCTCATGTGTCAGCTCATTGGAGTTTGAGATTGCAAATTAGTTCTGCTACAAGGAAACACAGATGAGGATTTTGATGTGGTGGCAGACAGGAGAGTGCTGATTAGCATGCCCAGCAACACGCTTGGTGCATTAACAGGCCTGCCTGTCACTGTCAAGAAGCAAGGAGGAGTCCAGCTCCAATGTGGCAGAGGGTATTGCACAGAGCTTGGAGCACATCCTTTCCCCTGTATAAGTGGTTGCCAACTTTAACGACTGCACCTTCAGATCAAACCAGGATGGAGTGTATGATAACTGCTATCTCAACTTCCACTGCAGCGCACAGGTGGAGGTCAACCCATGTCTCACTTTGCGGTGGAGGTCTAGAGTGAGGTCATGAGATCCATTCTTTCTGTCTTATAAGTTCAGACTGCTGCCATCATAGCTGCAGACCTTAGTGCACACAGGGCATGCAGGATTATTAGGACTGTGGAGGCACCAACCTCTGTGAGTGGCAGGGGCACCATGGTGCACAAACCTGCTGTCCTCTCTCAGAATGATAGCATTTGTCCTTACACTTCTTCCACTCCGCCAATGCACTTGGTGTTGCCTCATAGCCAGCTGGCCTAGGCTGCTGCCACCCATGCTGAGATGGTGCAGTCTGAAGCCAAGCTCTCAAGGCCCAGAGTTGCTTGAAAGCATACTGCAAAGCCATCTGCAGTCTCCCCCATTGAAAGTCAGCTGCCTTCCACCAGCCATGCTGACTGGTGTAGAACAGGACATTGTTTCTACAGGCAGACAGCTTGCTTAATGATATTTCATGTGGTTCCGTGGCTTTCGTTGCATGTGCACTCTCCTCACATAGTGAAATGGGAGAGACGGGTCAACCATGTGTAGAGGGGGTAGCCCTTTTCTGCAAGTAACCAGTCTCTGCTTCCTCTAGGAGGGCCAAAGACAGTGGGCAGGGCTGAATGGAGCAGGATGAATGCATCATGACTACTGCCAAGATAATGGCTATTCACTGACATGATGTTCATGACATGGTCATACACTAATTGCATGTTTATGGAATGGAACCACTTGTACCTTTCCCCACTGTCATGGGGATCCCACAGGGCCACATGTGTGCAGGCAATGGTGGGCTGCAGTATTGGGAATTCAGCTTGGCAAAGCCACATGCCCTTTCATATTGCTTGTCCCTTCTGAGTGAGAGGATAATGTACTGGCCTTGTCTGGAGTAGATGATCTCTGTGATGTTACAGAAGTTTCAGTGAATGGTGCATGAGGAAATATTGGAGATGTTTCAGGCCCTCGCCTGGAAGGACCCAGTCACATAATAAAGGTGACAGTGATATGCAGATCAATGGGCACTGCAGTCCCAACCCCCACACCTCAGGCAGCAATTCCTGTCTCCTCCATGATTTTAAGCAGCAGCTCTCAAAAAAACATCTTCAAAAACACATTACAGTAATTCCACAAACTCACTCTTAGCAGAGATAAGTCAAAAGCATCTCACCTGTAAATTATTTAAGATGTTATACACTTGCATTGGAAGGTTCACTAAGCAGAATCCTGGGATGAAGGGTTGTTTTATGAGGAAAGGTCGAGCCAGTTAAGCCCTAACTCACTGTAGTTAGAAGAATAAGAGGTGATCTTATTGAAACATATAAGATTCTGAAGGGATAGATGCAGGGAGGATGTTTCCCCTCATGGAGGAATTAGAACTAGGGGCACAGTTTAAAAATAAGGGGTCTTCCATTTCAAATGAAAATGAGGGATTTCTTTTCTCAGAGGTTTGTTAGTCTGTAGAATTCTCTTCCACAGAAATCAGTGGAACCTTGGTCATTGAATAAATTCAAGGCTGAGTTTGACAAGTTTTTGATGAAAAAGGAAGTCAAAGGTTGTGGGAAGCAGGCAGGAAAGTGGAGTTAAGGCCTCAATCATCTTATTGAATGGTGGAGCAGGCTTGATGGGTTGAATGGCCTACTCCTGCTGCTAATTCTTATGATCTTAAGTTGTTGCCTGGTCCTTTGACTAACTCTAGCGCTGGATCCCTCCTGCAGCTGAACATATGATCTTTAATGGGTGATCAGTGAATAAGTTGAATGGATCAGTATGGTCTAAGTTTTAATACAGCATCAAATCAACCAATAAGACTGATCGATGTCATGACTGCCCCAACCCAGAGGCTTCTGGTGCACACAGGGGGTATGCACCTGAAAGCCCTTCCCAGTATGAGATTCCACATTGGCTGCAAGTGGTTGGAGATGCAGATCACCCCACTAAGTGGACATTCATCATCCATAGCACATTCTATACCAGCAGAGGGGAAGTAAAAACAAATAAGAGAAGTAAAGAGCAAACATGAGAAGAGCCAAGCAATTATCATAAAAGGGAATCCACCAGTGGTTGGCAAGATTCTAGAAACAATTCTTCGGGATAGAATTAGTAGTCACACGGGCCTGAATCTTCCGGTTGGCGTGTAGGGGTGGGCGCCACTTGCTGACACGGAGAATGACGCGCAGTGATGTTGGCTATGTGTCCCAATGTCGCTGTGCATCATTCTGATCCTCAGGTCGGCAAGCGCATGCTTCGGAGCTGGCTGTGCACCCGCTGAACTGTCAAAGGCCTATTAAGGCCATTAATTAACTAATTTAATTGATTCTCGGGACTGCCTGACCAACATTAAAGTTGGGGGCGGGTGAAGAGCCCAAGCAGCCTTTGTATTTATCATGAAACCTCATCCACGGGCTAGATGAGGTTTCATAAAGTGTTTATTAATTAAATAACATTTTTATTAAAATTTATTGACATGTCCCAGCTCATGTGATACTGTCACATGAGGGGACATATCTGAACAATTTTTTCTATTTTTTTTTAAGTTTTCATAAAGAAAATAATCTCCCTGAGGAACAGCGCTGCCTCAGGGAGATCTCTGCGCTCTTTTGTGCGCATGTTCGAAAAAGCACAGGCCCCGGCTCCCTCCCACCCCCCCCCGCCTGCACAGGGAGCACTCAGTGCTTCTGGGTGCGGGTCACAGAGCGAGCATTAATTGGCCACACATGTAAAATGGCAGTGATCGGCTGAGCGCCCGCCTGTGCCCACTCCTGCCCAGCCCACCCAACGGGGGGAAAATTCTTCCTGTGGTAAAATATGGGTTGCTAAGGGAGGGCCAGCATGGATTTCTAAAGGGGAAATCATGTTTAACTAACTTGCTGGAGTTTTTTGAAGAGGTAACAGAAAAGGTCGATGAGGGTAATGCTGTTGATGTGGTGTACATGGACTTTCAAAAGGCATTTAACACAGTACCACACAACCAACTTGTGAGAAAAGTTATTGCTCATGGAATAAAAGGGACACTAGCAACATGGATACAAAATTGGCTGAGAAATAGGAAGCAGAGAGTAATAGTCAATGGATATATTTTGGGCTGGAGGAAGGTTTGCAGTGGAGTTCCCCAGGGGTCAGCATTGGGACCCTTGCTGTTCCTGATGTATATTTATGATCTAGATGTTGGTGTTCAGGGGACAATTTCAAAGTTTGCAGATGATACGAAGCTTGGGAGTGTTGTGAACTGCGAGGAGGATGGTTTGAAACTTCAAGAGGACATAGACAAGCTGGTGGAGTGGGCAGATAGGTGCCAGATGAAGTTCAATGCAGAGAAATGTGAGGTAATGCATTTTGGTAGGGAGAACATGGCAGACAATATAAAACAAGGTGTGAAATTTTGAAGTGGGTGCAGGAGCAGAAACACCTGAGTGTATATGTGCATAGATCATTGAAGGTGGCAGGACAAGTGGAGAGATCAGTTAATAAAGCATATAGTATCCTGGGCTTTATTAATAGGGGCCTATAGAGTACAAGAGCAGGGAGATTATGCTGAATTTATATAAGACACTAGTTAGTGTCTTCAGCTGGAGTATTGTGTACAGTTCTGGACACCATATTATAGGAAGGATGTGAACACATTGGAGAGAGTGCAAAAGAGGTTTACAAGAATGGTTCCAGGGATGAGAAACTTCACTATAAGGATAGACTGGAGAGGTTGGGACTGTTCTTCTTGGAGAGAAGAAGGCTGAGGGGAGATTTGATAGAGGTGTTCAAAATCATGAGGGGGCTGGACAGAGTAGATAGGGAGAAGCTATTCCCACTCGCAAAAGGATCAAGAACAAAAGAGGACATAGATTTAAAGTGATTTGCAAAAGAAACAAATGTGATGTGAGAAAAAACTTTTTTATACAACATGTGGTTTGGGTCTGGAATGCACTGACTGGAAGTGTGGTGGAGGCAGGTTCAATCTAGGCATTCAAGAGAGCATTAGATGGTTATTTGGATAGAAACAGTGTGCAAGGGTATGGGGAAAAGGCAGGGCAATGGTACTAGGTCATAATGCTCATTTGGAGAGCTGGTACAGACGTGAATGGCCTCCTTCTGTGCTGTTAAGATTCTGTAATCCTGTCCTCTATAGGCATATAAATAGTAAAAGGATGGCAAAAGGAGGAGTGGGGCCTATTATGGACCTTAAATAGGATTTACATATGTAGGCAAAGGGCAAGGCTGAGGCACTAAATGAGAACATTGCATCTATCTTTACTAAGAAAGCAGACGTTGCCCATATAACAGTGAAAGGGGAGATAGTTGAGACACTTGATGGCTAAAAATTGATGAAGAGAAAGTATTGGATAGGCTGGCTGTATTTAAAGTTGATAAGTCACCAAGACCTGATGAGATGCATCAAAAGATACTGAGAGAAGTAAGGGTGGGAATTACAGAGGCACTGGGCATAATTTTTCAATCCTCCTTAGATATGGGGTGATACCGAAGGACTGGAGAATTGCAAACATTACATCCTTGTACAATAGAAGGTGTAAAGATAAGCCCAGCAATTTTAGGCCAGTCTAGTGGTGGGGAAATAATAAATTGGGACAAAATCAATAATTAATCCATATTTGCCTAAGTGACTAACAAAAACCAGCACAGACTTGTTAAGGGCAAATAGTGTTTAACCAACTTGTTTGAGTTATTTGATGAGGTAACAGGGTAGATGAGGACAACGTGGTGGATGTTGTGTGCATAGACTTCCAAAAGGCATTTTACAAAGTGCTACATAAAGGTTTTTGAGCAAAGTTAGGACTCCTGAAATAAAAGGGACAGTAGCAGCATGGATATGAAATTGGCTAAAATGACAGGAAACAGGCAGTAGTGAATGATAGTTTTAAACGGTTTCTTGTGGAGTTCTCCAGGGGTTCAGTGTTGGGACCCCTGCTTTTATTGATATATATTAATGACCTAGATTTGAATTTACAGGGAAGATGACACAACATTTGGAAGTATTTTGAGCTGTAAGGCGAAGTATTAAACCTCAGAAGTTAGTAGTAAGGCAGGTGCAATGGGTGGCCACAAAGGCAGATGAAATTTAATGAAGAGAAGTGTGAAATGATTCATTGTGATAGGAAGAATGAGGGGATGCAACATAAAATAAAGGGCACAATTCTAATGGCGGTGCAGGAGCAGAGGAACCTGAAGGTATATGTACACAGATCATTGAAGGAGTCAGGGCAGATTGAGAGCCACAGTCCGTAAAACCTATAGGATCCTGGGCTTTATCAACAGGGGCATGAAGTACAAAAGCAAGGAAATTATGACAAACCTGTATAAAACGTTGGTGGCCTCAACTGGAGTATTGCATCCATTTCTGAGCATCACACTCTAGGAATGATGTGAAAGTGTTAGAGAGGGTGCAGAAAAGATTCACAAGAATGTTTCCAGAGATCAGAAACTTGAATGATGTGGATTGATTGGCAGAACTGCTGCTGCTCTCCTTTGAGGGCAGAAGGTTGGGAGGAGATTTGATAGAGGTGTTCAAAATCACAAGGGGTCTGGATAGAGTAGATAGGGAGAAACTGTTCCGATTGGTGGAAGGATCAAGAACCAGAGGGCACAGATTTGAAGTGATTGGCAAAAGAAGCAATAGGGGCGTGCGGAAAAACCTTCTTAAACAAATAGCATTTAGGATCTGGAATGCACTGCCTGAGAGTCTGGTAGAGGCAAATTCAACGGAAGCTTTCAAAAGATAATTTAATAATTATCTGAAGTGAAAAAATTCGCAGGGCTGCGGGGAAAAAGCCAGGGAGTGGAACTAGGTGAATAGCTCTTGCAGAGAACTGGCACAAATACGATGGGCTAAATGGCCTCCTTCTATTCTATAACCATCCTATGATCCTGTGATGAACCAAGTGAATTATTTACATAAAACCTTAGTTATTTAAACATGTATAAGGTTATATGGCATTGGCGGTGCAGCTGGTGTGCCATATTTGCAGTACGTGGAGTTTTTCATGAGCAGCGTGATCCCAGGCAACCCACATCTGCAGTAAATGTCTACAAATGTCTTCACCAAGCATGCTGTAGCCATTGCGTTAGCATAGGAGCACTAGCACAGGCTGAGGCACACAGAAGACTGGCACTAAGGGAATGGAAAAGGGCGATTAGTTGACCTTGGAATGGTTTTATTTATGTTGGTTTGGAATGTTTGTTTTGTGGTGTTTTTGATTGTAGCATTTTGGCCAAGAGGATGCTATACTGATCAGTAATGGATATAAGGTGAGGCGTGGGACTGCTGGGAATGCAGAATTGAGATTGTCGTCACTGGAATTGCAGTCGGATAAGCCAGTCATGGACAGCTCGGGCAGAAAGTGTTTGTCTGGGTTGCCTTCTTCCCCTTCTCTTCCTGCCTCTTCGAAGATTTCCTCCTCTGTGTTGTTTATGCTCATTCTCTCTGTCATGCTGCAAGTTAAGGGGCATACAAACTACAGCATCCATGACTGGGAGCAACAGGTGTGAGAAGAGCCCTTGTGAATGCAGACGAAATCCTTCACCAGGTACCACACCAATCCCTGTAGACTTCATCCACTTTAAGTGCCAGGACAAACCTCCAAACTCTTGTATTTATTTAGCAAAAGCCAGTAAAAGTTAATCAGCAACTAAACTGAAAGTTGGGAATGATCCCTTTAAGTAGCACTGGTGGGGTGTTCCTTCCTGCCTCTCAACACATATTCAGCTGTGCGAAGTTAAGAGAGGGTGTTACATTGAGCGGGGAGATTGAAAATGGCACTGCACCATTCAAAGCAGCAATACAAGCATCATGGTCTGCATATTCTGCATATCTCTGGCACACACTCCTCGAGTCTGTGCTACCGCCCTTCCTAAAATAGCCTTCAGCACGACCTGCACTAAATGTATGTGTGTGGCATGAATGCCATTTTAGGACCAAAACTGCACCTGTGGTGCCCAAACGGGCATTACACAACCAAACTTTTAGCTGTCTGCCTCTCTCTGACACAATCTATTTGCTTTTACCCAAATTGCTACTCTGCCCTACACATTTGACTTTGATCTTCAGATTTGTACATTTACCCTTACCTTGACCCTCCCTCCCCCTTATTAGTTTAAAGCCACATCTACACTCTAGTTATTTGATACACCAGACCTCTAATCTCAGTGAAATATCTCTCTTTCCCTAGTACAGGTGTCAATGCCTCATGAATTAAAACCGTTGCTTCCCACACCACTCTTTCTACAATGCATTTTAAACCTCTAATGTGTTTGTCTCTATACAAATAACACAGGCAGTAATCCAGAGATTATTACCTTTGAGGTTCTGTATTTTTAATTTCTAACCCAGATCCTCAAACTCATTCAGCAGAACTGAATTATCACTTATCCTACGTGGACCACAAAAGCTGGAACCTCTCTTTCCTTCTCCAAGTTCTTCTCAGCCATGAGGAGATGTCCTTAACCCTAATGTTGGGCAGGCAACACAGCCTTCAGGACTCATGGTCATGGTTGCAGAGATCAACACCCCTGACTATACCATTCCTTACAATGACCACATTCCTTTTGCTCTTCCCCACCTCACCCCACTGATTTGTTTTGGCCTCCTGTCTTACTGTACCATGGCCAATTTGCCTATCCTCCCTCTGGTATCTCCTGGACATTGGCCATAAATGTACTCATGTAAAGAATGTGTTATCTAGTGTAAAAAGCCTAAAATCTGGCATTCACCATCAACAAATTTACTACAGTTAACAGGATAATGCTGAGAAGTCTTTAAGAAATGTTACTGATCTACTTCATATGAGGTTATGGTAACAAAATTATCCCCTCTGTCATACAAACATTTTACAACATAATGGCCCGTCTTGTGGACCCAATAGCAGTGACCATGATTCAATGCTACTGATGGCTTCAAAAGCACCACAGCTTCCAGAGATAACACTTGCACCTAAAGCCAGGAGTTGCGACTCTGCAGACCGATGGTTCAGCTGGGCGTGTTTCTGAAGGGGCATTGGCATGAAATTGAGACACTTGGACTGATTGCTCAGAAGTTGCACTTGCTTTTCGAGATTTTTTAGATCTGATACTAGTGAGCGCAAAGCCTGCTCAAGAACCAATCCCTTTAAACCCAAAACCTACAAGTGTCAAAACACTCCAGCTTCTCTCCCCCACCACCACCCTGTCCCCCTAGCAACACCGGCTCCCCCGACAAACCCCTGGCTCACCCCATCCCCCTTGGTCACCCCATGACAACCGCCACCCTTGCAACACCCCCCACGCCCCTGCCTCTCCCCCCCCTACACACACACCATGTCACTCCACCAGCTTCTCCACTCCTGCCCCCCACCTACCCATGGCACAATCTCGACCTCTGTATGATGCAAAAGTCATGGACCTTCATATCTACCTGGCTCCATTTAATCCATGCCATCCAAAAGCACCAATCTGATCAAATAACCATTTACCAAGTTAAAATAATCAAGAATAATATTAACTATCATCTAACAGCTTTTATTTGCTTTATAACAATTTTCATGCTGAATGCACTGTTGGATACATTAAGGTTCTGGAGACTCTTATTGATCATTATGTTGATTTCTTAAAACAGCTCAACCTTTTTAATATATGGAGCACCTTATCACATTTGGTTAGAACATGTCATCTTTTTATATTAGATGAACATAGAGATCATGTCATTGCAGTTATGTCAATCAGGCAAAAATATTAGAATTAATGTATTTCAGGATTATTAACACCGGTTACATGTTTTTCCAAATTATAATGGAACAGCTTTTAATTTTAATTGCAGTCTTAAAACTCAGGTTATGGTTACATAAATGTTCACTGTTTAAAAGCACAAGGAAAATGCCTAGGTATACGGATGACTAAATTATTTTTACGTCAATTAAAAAGGAATTTGCAAATGATGCTTTAAATTCAGAAGCATAAGCTCCACCTTGTTATTTAATAGTTTTCACTGGTCACACTGAAGGTTACTTTGCACAATTTTAAAACTGTTATAAAAGTGTTAAACGTATTTTAAAGTTTGGAAGTTTTAAAAAATGTCCTAATTGTTTTAGAGTATTATAAATCATAAACTTACCTGTCACTGAGCTGAAGTGGCATGTATTCAGCTTGTGACGGCAAAATGGGGCATGGCTTCAATGGCAGTAAACCATGTTGAAAGCTCTTGTTGCTGGTCCCTCCCAACAGTACGCCCTGCTGATGAGGGAGCTTTCCCTATAGACTACCAACCAATTAAGTTTCTATTTTTTGTACAGCCTATGGTGTAAGTCACAGCTTGGCTGCTGACAGGACGATCCAGGGCACTATATACTGTAACCCTTTTCTATGATATGGTCCCAACTCCTCAGATACTGAGGCTGTCTATGCCTGCATGCAGCAAGACCTGGACAACAGTTGGCTTGGGCTGAAAAGTGGCAGACTAAAACTATTTCCAAAGAGAGAAGATAACCACCTCCCTCCCCTTGATGTTCAACAGCATTCCCTCACTGAATCCCCCGCCATCAACATCCTGGGGAAGGGGGGTTCTATTGACCAGAAGATAACCAGTCACAAAAATACAGCAGGTTAGAGGCTAGGAATTCTGTGGCGACTAACTCACCTCCTGACTCCACCATCTACAAGGCACAACGCAGGAGCATGATGGATTGGTCTCCAATTGCCTGGATAAATGCAGCTGTAATAATACTCAAAAGGCTCAAAACCATACAGGACAAAGCAGCCCATTTGATTGGCATCCCATCTAGCACCTTAAATATTCAGTCCCTCCACCACTAGCACACAGTGGCAATACAATGCAGCAACTTGCCAAGCTTCCTTCAATAGCACCTTCCAAACCTGTGACCTCTAGCACCCAGAAGGGCAAGGGCAGCAGATGCATGGGACGACCACATCTGCAAGTTCCCCTCCAAGAAACACACCTTCCTGACTTGGAGCTAAACTGTGTCCTTCACAGTCACTGGATCAAAATCCTGGAACTCCCTCCCTAACAGCACTGTGGGTGCACCTGAACCACACGGACTGCAGTGATTCAAGATCAAGCTCATCACCACCTTCTCAAGAGCAATTAGGGATAGGTAACAAATGCTAGCATTACCAATGATGTTCACATCCCATTAACAAATAATATTAATTATTTGTGACAGGAAAAGATAAACATAGCAAATCCAGATAAATAAAGTGGAGTAAATGTGCTTTGTTCCCATAAAGCGGAAGCTATTTGTGGTAGAGATATATGAAGTACAGAGAAAACTCTCAAATAGACTCTCAAATGGACAGAAGACTGGCTGATCTTCCCTCTACTTAGCCCAGGAACACCAAGATCAATGTTAGCACGCCTACTGGTATGTCAACTGAGAATAGCTAGCAATACTGATCAAATTTCAGACTTATCATCTTTTTGGCTTTGTATCAAGTTAGAGAGTAGATTTGCCCTCTAAGAATTTGGCTTGCTTAATTTTTTCCATGAAGAAAAAGTTAGCACAAAATATTTGATCTTACCTGATCCATAATGTGCATTACCTATAAATGTAGTATAACTGTAGCTATGGGAAGATGGTGATGTAACTGTAATGTCACTGGACTAGCAATTTAGAAGCTCAGGCTCTTGCTCTAGGGACATGGGATTATATCCCCACCATAGTGGCTGGTAAAACTTAAATTCAATTTTAAAAATCTGCAATTGAAAGGTAGTCCCTGTAATAGTGACCTCGATACTATTGTCAATTGTCATAAAAACTCATCTGGTTCACTAATATCTTTTAGCAAAGGAAATCTGTTGTCCTTACCTGGTCCGGCCTACATGTGATTTCAGAGCAAGTCACTCAGTTCAAGCACAATTAGGGACGGGCAACAAATGCTGGCCTTGCCAGTGACACCCACATCCCATGAACAAAACAAATAAAAGCACTTTTGAAATTACACTTAATGTTGACTTTGAATATTTATTGAAGAATTCCCACTAAAATAAGCACAAAATCGTGTTACACTTGAGTATATGGGGTATAACAGTAAAGCAGTTGAAGGTCACATTTTCAATAAAACATGTACTTTTATCATAAAGCAATCTGTATACATCTGCAAAGTGCCACTAAAGTACTACTTGGCTAGTTACACAACTAAATTCTAATCAAACATAAATTTAAACACTGTAAATAATGAATACATGCATCAGCATTTAACAATCAGAAACTGGAATAGTTTAGAACAAGCAGGAAGGCCTGCATGGAAGGAAGAGCTATGAAGACATTAAAATATTTCTTAAGGTGGGCTTTCAGACCTTATCAAACACAGCAGCACCTCATACTTGGTGGTAATATATGATTTTATTTTAAAAGGGAGCAAACACAAAATAGCAAACATCCTTTTCTCCCCACTTTTTCCCTCTGTTTGCAATGAGTATTTAGACCTTTCGTTCTTCAGCAAAAATGAAGAATAGTTTCTTTGGGAAAATAAAAACAAATCTGGGGATAAAATCGACACTACGCCACCTTTGTTTCCACAATCAGCTATCCATTCAACTGCATTTACTGTTCAGCTTTATAGTATTTTCCTGTGGGTTGGCAAATGTTCCACGGTCGTTATTGGTACTAAGACTGTGAAGGTGTCAACTAATTTTTTCTTACATGTCGTTTATAACTATAATTGCCTACCTGAGAAAAAGGAAAGCCTCGCAGAGATTGGTATAGGCCTATTTAAGATAAAAAGGTTGGCACCATGAATAATATACTACTGACTTGGTGAGAGTTGCTCTTGGAACTAATAAATCTGGAAAAAAAAAGTTGGCTCTAATTTACTGAATTGTGGCAAGAATGGAACTGATTCTCGTGTAAAAAGAGAGAATTGGGTTCTGTACACCCCACTTTTGGCAATGCATTCTTCTGCGCCATTCACTTGCTGTCAAAGAAAGGGTCTTCTATTGGCAAGTACTTCTTTCTCAGAACATTTATATTTTGTTATATTATATTCTATGGATATAACCCTAATACTTTTCTCCAGTCACATTACTTTCAATCGCCTAGTTTTGAAATTATTGAAACGTAAAATACCTTAAGCTTACTTTATGGTCACATTTAGTGTGTTTTATCCATTAAGGACGTAATTCAAAGCAACAAAATCTCTTGTCTCAACCTGCAGCTGAGTATTTAAAAATGCATTTTTAAAAGATTTCTTATAACTATGAAAGAAGTACCTAAAGGGAAAAAGTAATTTAAAAAGGTAAGGTTGCAATGCTGCAATTGTCCCTTTATCACTCAGGCACTTTCATGCACCCAGGTTACTATAACTCAACTCTTCAGTCAACAGGTACTGCTCCTAGCTTAATAGGTTCAATATGAAAGTCACCACACATTCAGAAACAAGTCAATCCAGTCCAAAAAATGAAAGCAATCAGTAAAGCATCAATACCCTCCCAGAACAGGGAAAATAAAAATAAAAATCCATCAGAGCTACCTTGCCAAGGAGCATGTTTAAAATCCAAAATAGCACCATTCATCAGTGTCTCATATCCTGTGGCAGCACCTCAATCACTTACCACAAGGAAACAATGCATTACATACTATTACAGTATTTCTATACATAAAATTTACATGGCTAAAATATGAGGTTACATAGGCGATTGAAGATTTCAGACATACATTATGAATAACAAGCTTAATACATTAAAATAAAATGTAAGGGACTCTCAGCCTTTGTATTCTATTTGTTAGTAATGAGAAAGTCACATGTAAAAGAGGAAACGCTTTGGTTGTTTACTTCCAATGGAATAATGGAAGACAATGTGGTGCATGGTACGAAGAGGCCTGAAGGCCCACCTGTATTGGTTGTAAACATTGTTGTTCACAGTGTGTATATTTTAGAGTTTCCAGTTTAGTGAAACTGATATTTGTTGTTTTGTGGTAATATTGTCCATGGTACAAATCAGCCAGGTTCAGAGTCCCCTCAATTTGTTTTATCTAAAAATTAAAATAAACACAAACTCTGAAACTGTGCCATCTCATCAAAACCCATACACCAAGTCAATACACATGGAAGAATAATGATTGAAAATAGAGTGACTCCATTTTCTTTTGGCAAAACATGAATCTGCCTCCAGTGAAGGAGTCAGTCCAAGGACTTCGCTCTTCTTGTTCCCCTTCTTGCCGGTATTTTTTCCTGGTGGGAGGCATGAAGCATTCCCTTTAAAGAAAACACAGCATTAAATTCAGCTCAAACCATTTATGTACGGCATAGTTCCTCAAGCAGATTTTTAGATGAGAACATTGTACAAAAAATTATTTATCAGGAATAAATGTAAAGTGTAGCGTTAATTAAAGATGAATCCTTACTTTCACAAAACCATCCAATAATTAATCACTGCCAGTACTAGAAATTTTGTTAAAATAAATTGCACCAACAAATAAGATTTTTTGATGTTTATTATCTTTATCCCAAGAATGTTCCCACCCCTTCAAGTTTAAAATGCAGCGTTTGTATTTATTCCCTGTTAAAATTCCTCATCAAAACCACTACTTTCTCTCACCCTAGTCATTCCAGTGGCATACCTCTCATTTCACTCCCTTAAGTCAAAGGTATGCGGATTTCACAAAATTGTTACAGTTCCGAAGGAGGCCATTCAGCCCACTGTGTCTAACCCGGCTCTCCGAATAAGCATTTACTTAGTGTCATTCTCCAGCCTTTTCCCTACAGCCCTACGTTTTCATGAACGTCTTTAGCGGACAACTGGTTTAGTTATCCATCGCCAGATCTGGTTGGACCACGTAAGCATTATTGGGTCCTGCTCTCCATTACTAAAACTGCTTACCCTTCAAGGATCATCCAGGAATACAAGGATCATTCAGGAATACAAGGGTAACCCCGCCTTCTCTTCACCACAAATTGTCTTCTGAAATCATCTTCCCCTGCCTCCTCCACCCTCACCTCTAACAAATAGTATGAGGAACACATGGACTTTTTTGCCACAAAGATCAAGACCACCTGTTCAGCTCTGTCTTCCCTCCCTGTCCCTAACCCATTGGGCCTAACCTTCCTTTACATTCCCCACTACCCTAGCCCTAATTCATATTTTTCTTTAGATTCTGTTTCCTCTCCTGCTTTGTTCTCTCCAAGTTCATCTTGTCCACGAGACCCACCGCCTGCTCCCTCAATCTTATTCCTACCGAACTGCAACTTCCCTTCCTGGGTCCCATGTTAGCCGACCTCTCCTCAGGTATCATCTGCTGTCATCACCCTCTCCTCAAGACACCCACCCTTGAGCCCTCTGTCCTTTTGTCCATCTCTAACCTCCCCCTCCTCTCCAAACTTCAAAGTGTGGTGTTGTTGCCGTCTCCCAAATCCATGCCCATTTTCCCCACAATTCCATTTTTGTATCCCTCCAATCAGCTTTCTGGCCCTGCCTTGGCAGGGAAGTGACCTTTATCAAAGTCACAAAGACTGTTCTCCGTGAACAGTGCAAGACATCTGCTGCCATTTTTAAATGCTCAAAACATGCAGCAGATAAATCACTCACCAAAAGCCTTGGATCGAAAATATGAACTTCAACTGACCAAATTACTCCAATGTGGTGGTGATGGTGCATTAGATTACTCAGGGAGTCCGAGTTGCTCTGGCAACGTGCACCTTTACATCCCTGTTTAGGCTGGACCTATAGATAGTGATGGTAGAGGCTCCAACATTTTTTCCATCACATGACTGACCAGGAATCTCGCCCGTTCTTACTGCCTGCAATTGGCATGTGTTGGCAGGATAATATTCAACCTATTTGGCTGCATTACGAATATACCTTCCTTGGCAACCAAGTCCTGGGGTGGGACTAGACCCCAGGGCTCCTGGCGCAGAGACCGGGACACTAACCACTGCACCACAAGGCCCCCCAACTCAAACATAGAGACACTGAAATGCTCAAATGTAAGTTAAAGGTAGTAATTTCATCTCAGGACAGGTTCAGAAACTGTTCAAACTTCACTAAGGGCAAAATTTAATCCAGGCGATGGGGGTCTTGCCTGCCGGCTGCAAAGCCAGCAAGAGCCCCACACCACCTCCCTCAGGGGAAGGCCAACTGTCAGTCAGGCACTTAAGTGGCCAATGGAAGGCCATTCCTGGGATCAAAGGGCCCAGGAGTTTGGGGGGGGCGGGGGGGTCATCCCATCCTCCCACCCGAGAGCAGTCGGCCAATCAGAGGCCTTCATTGCAGGCAAAGCCACTGGGTGAGTGGTGGTAGCTGCCCTTCATGCAGCCACCAGAGGCCCAGGATCAACCAGGGACCCAGGAGGCAGGTGGGATGGAAGTTGCACAGAGGGGTCACTGGCTAGAGGGATGGGGACGGTCAGGAGTAAGGACAGGGAGGTGGCTCTTAGCCAATGCATGGTCCCTTGATCAGGCAATGAGTGCTTTTGAACGAGGGCTCCCCCTTGGGAGTACACAACATTTTGAACGTGGCGTGTGGAAACTGTCGCACCCGCTGCTGGCTGAACAACAACAACAGCAGCAGCAGCAGCGGGAAGAGGCCATAAAGTGGGTGTTAACTGACATCGTGGCAGGAAGGCCATCCATGAGCCTTCCTGTTCTGGACTTCTGGTTCCTTAGCCAGCTACCCCTCTACACAACCCCCATACTGTCTGATCCTGGGCCTCTGGTGGCTGCATTAATGGCAGCTACCATCGCTCTCCCAGTGGCGCTGCCTGCAATGATGAGCTGCAGGTCTCTGACTAATCAGGCCAGAGGCAGGAAAGCAGCAGGGTCCCCACGCCACACCCTCTAGCCCGATTAAATGCCCCCAGCCTCCAAACTCACCTCAGAGGAGGTTATTAAATTCCACCCTGAGTTTCAGGTAAGCTAACATCCTTAAATACATTTATTTCTTTTTCAATCCCTCCCTGACATCTAATATTCCAGAAGATATCTATTAAATATTCTTAGCAAATATTAAGTGTTCAGAAGAAAAATAAGTAATAGACACTAAAGTTAACACACATGCTGCATCCTCAAAGTGGTCTGATCTTTCAGACTTTGTCCTGCTGGTCAAGCCACTCAGTCTGTGCTGTGGAATTGCCAAAACTAAACATTACTGCCCCCACCCTATGTATCGCCCACTTCCTGCTAGTCTCCCCACTGAGCACCACGCAGTTTCCCTGGGGCTTACTGCTTTTTATTATAGCTCACACAAGGAGAAAACATTGTTGGCAGAAACACAAGCAGAGTTTTCTTTTCAAGTTTCTAACTCCTTGCTTTAACTCCACCAGCATGGACTACAAATGAAACAAAAACAAAAATTGCTGGAAAAACTCAGCAGGTCTGACAGCATCTGTGGAGAGAAAGACAGAGTTAACGTTTCGAGTCCGAATGACTTCTTCAGAGCTGGACTACAAATGACATCATTTTAACGGAAGGATAGACAGGAGGTTTAAAATGATAGTTGTCATGTTAAATTTTCCTTGTCATAAATTTCAACATGGAGCACAGCAGATGTATATCGGATAGAGTTGAATATCAGAAAGTGAACAATGAACAAAACCTTCAGTTTGTTTCCTAATTCACAGTTCTTGAAGTTTGTAATGTTTCCAGTAGCAAATTACTCTATGTTTTCTGATGAATTTGTTCCCGTTTGCCACTGGATATATCAATACTTCAATTATGTGTAATGAGTATGGTTCACCAGGTAGCAAATTAAAGTGAGTGGTGTAAGCCTTTTACTTCCCTTGCCGCTGAGTCCCACATCCCCCTTTATTTGGACACATTTCAGGGTGGAACTTCCTCCTCCCATGGAAAACACCACTGACCCCAGCTACATTTCCTGCTAACCTAACACCTCACCTCCTACCCCTCCCATATTTCTGATAAGTGGATGATACGTTTGCTATATTTAAATCTGCAGCTGCATGTAATAATTTCATTATATGTCTTGATGGGTTCCATTCGGTGCTCAAATTCACCTTTGTAATGGAGCAGTCAAATAAACTCCCCTCCCTTTATATACTAGGTGAGAAATCTGCCAGGGAGTTCTCTAACACAGTCTACCGCAAGCCTACCTTCACTGGATGATACACGTGTTGAGATTCTTACAGTACCACGTGCTATAAGATTGGCTTAATCGACAACCTCGTAAATAGGGCCCGAACCATTTGTTCACCATGCAAGCTTGATGCTGAAACAGGTCGTGTCAAAGGAATCCTGTAGGATAATGGCTCCCCGGAACAGATCCTTTTACACTGTATATCTCACAAACTCATGGAGAGACCTAAGGCCGTCACTTTCAGCCCTGAAAAGTGCCCAGTCTACCTCAGATTACCATGGAAGGGCAAGGTATGTCAAAACCTTTGAGCAACAGGTGAAGCTAGCTGCTTCACGCTGTGACTATGCAGTAGCAACACGAGTGGTATTCTCCAATAACAGGATGCTGCCGTCAAGCCAAAAAGATGCTCTGGCTGCCACAGGAATAAGCAATGTGGTATGTGAGCTCCAGTGCCAGTGTGATGTTAGATATGTAGGCTGTACGTTCCAAAACCTGGCAGATTGTTATCAAACAGCATATCCCAGCCGCAATTCGCAACGGGCAAGGTACAGACCGAACCCAACCAGCCCGTACTTGCAAAACGCAAAACAGTGTCCAACATTGGATGTGATTCTGCAACTGGACAACATTTGCTAAATAATCCTCAGTGTGCTAAGAATTACACTGACAACCAATGTAAGATTGGCAGTTGGGCTTGCAGTGTGCTGCCTTTGTTTGTATCGGAATCTACATATATTAATCCACAGGGCTCTGTTCTTTGCAGACAGGAAGAACATGTGTACACATTGCATCTGTTTTAGCTAACACAGGCGACAGCCATTTGCTGACTCATTCCTCAGGGCAATGCCTTGACCAATCAGCATCAAGCTGCCTGGTTTAAATTTCAAATGGTTAGCAGTTAATTGTCAGTCACCATCATTGGTGCATTCTCCATGGTAGTGCCTCTACCAGAATCACTTGCCAACTAATCAGCACTCTCTTCACATACAGCATAATTTGTTGTTTTCCCCTTATATTGGTATTCTTGCCAATTGTCCTGATGAGTGCAAGACAAAAAGCTTCGACATATCTCTCTTTTCAGCAATACTCAAGTTCTATACTACCAAACGACTATTCCTGTGCTGTAGACGTTTACACACAGGCATCTCAGCCTTCACTAGAGAGTCATGCCAGTCTAGTGATGAATACTTGCATGATGAATACATGGAGTAAAATAATGTTTCAAAAAGAAGCTTTGACTGCTCTAGGAGTGCTCATGCTCATAGAACCATTGAATAGAATCATAAATGATTACAGCACAGGAGGAGGCCATTTCACCCAACCAGGCCATGGCGACTCCTTGTGAGAGCAACTTAGCTAGTCCGACTCCCAGCCCTCTCCCCATAGCTATACAATTTTCATTTTCCTTCAGGTGCTTATCCAATTCCCCCCTGAAATTCAAGGTTGAATCTGCCTATACTATCCTTTCGGGCATTGCATTCCAGACTGCAACCACTTGCTACATTAAATGAATGCTTTTCTTCAGATGGCTTTTAGCTCTTTTGCCAACTACTTTAAACTTGTCTCTTCTGGTTCTGAACCCTTTAGACAACGGGCGGAATTGTCCATGCCGACTGGCATCAGGTGTGTTGGGGGGGGCAATATGAGTGGACAATATGGTGAGAAGGCCAAAAATTGGTTTCATGACATTGTGAAACTAGTTTGCGATCGTCCACTCAGCCCATTGATAACGAGACACATTTCCCGCCATTGGACACCAGGAACCTCATTGCAACACATCAGCATATCATTATAAAGCTAGCCCGCTGGACTCATCCCCCCCCCCAAGCCCTGGATCACCTGCCCATGTCAGCGTGATTGCAAGCCGACATGTTACACAACAGCAGATAGAACAGCGTGCACTTGGCAGGCTGCACTTTGAGGGGAATTCAGTGGTCAGTGCACAGCGGAGTGGAGTGTCCGTGAGGGACGCCTGTTAGACATCAAGGTTGAGGCACGTTTTGGGGGGGGGGGGGGGAAGTGTCAGCAAAGGCTGCCCTGCGATTGAGGCAAACTTTGTGAGGGGAAGGAGGTGGCAAAGACTGCCCTGCATTTGAAGGTAGCGCACAAGTACCTGCCAGGAGTGGGTGAGGTAAGTGGCCACGCATCAGGGAAACCTTGTATAAAGTGACCATTCCTCTGCAGCTGAGACAGTTCAGACGCAGCCACAATGATATGACTGAAGTCAAGCCTCTAGCTTATCTGCCCACTCAAGCAATGCAGAGCATAAAAAGTGCCACCACATGCTCCAGCGCTTTTCACTCCTTGGACACAGTCTGCAAACTAATGAGCATTCTGGTGAACGACTGGGCACGTTGCACAATCCTGCTAAAGCTGGCCGTGCCGCAGTCACTGGTGGAGGCGCTCACAGCCCCTTGCCATGTCATCATCCCAGCTTAAGAACATAAGAAACAGGAGGAGTAGGCCATTCAGCCCCTCAAGCCTGCCCTACCATTCAAAATGATCATGGCTGATCTGCCCCAGGCCTCAACTCCTCTTTCATGCCAGCTCCTCATAGCCCTCACCTCCCCGATATTTCAAAATCTATCTACCTCCTCTTTAAATACTTTCATTGATCTAGCCCCCATAACTCGTTGGACTAGAGAATTCCAGACATTCACTACCCTCTGGGAGAAGAAATTCCTTCACATCTCAGTTTTAAATGAGTGTCCCCTTATTCTGTAACTATGTCTCCTAGTTCCAGATTCCCCCACTAATGGAAACATCTTCTCAACATCTACCCTGTCAAGCACCCTCAGAATCTTGTACGTTTCAATATGATCACCCTTCATTCTTCTAAACTCTAATGAATAAAGGCTTAACCTGTTTAGCCGTTCTTGATGAGTCAACCCCTTCATCCCAGGAATGAGCCTATTGAATCTCTTTTGTACTGCCTCCAATACCAGTATATTCTTTCTTAAATACAGGGACCAAAACTGTACACAGTGCTCTAGGTACAGCCTCACCAACACCCTGGACAGTTGTAACAAGACTTTCCTATTTTTAAACTCCAACCTCCTAGCAATACAGGCCAAAATTCCATTTGCCTTCTTAATGACTGGCTGCACCTGCATGCTAACTTTGTGTTTCATGCACAAGGACACCCAGATCCCTCTGTGCTGCACTTTTTTGGAGTCTCTCTCCATTTAAATATTTCTACCAAAGTGCCTGACTTCACACTAACCTACATTAAACTCCACCTGCCAAGTTTTTGCCCACCCACTCAACCGATCTATATCTCCTTGCAGATTCCTTATGCTCTCATTACAACATGCCTTCCCACCTATTTTTATATCATCAGCAAATGTGGATACATTAAACTCTGCTCCCTCTTCCAAGTTAATATGGATAGTAAATAATTGAGGCCCTAGGACTGATACTTGAGGCACTCCACTATTTATGTCTTTCCAACCTGAAAAAGACCCATTAATCCCAATGCTCTGTCTGCAGTGTGTTAACCAATCCTCAAACCATGCTAATACACTACCCCAATATCGTGGGCTCCTATCTTGTGCAATAACCTTTTATGTGGCACCTTATTGAATGCCTTCTGGAAATCCTAATCCACTACATCTACCGGTTCCCCTTTATCAACTCTGCTTGTTATATCCTCAAAGAACTCTAGCAAATTTGTTGAACATGATTTCCCTTTCACAAAACCATGTTGACTCTGTTTGATTACGTTACACTTTTCTAAATGTCCTATTTCTTCCTTAATAATTGACTCCAGCATTTTCCTAATGACAGATATTAGGCTGACTGGCCTACAGTTTCCTGCTTTGTCTCCCACCTTTCTTGCACAGGGGCATCACACGAGCAGTTTTCCAATCCGCTGGGACCCTCCCGGAATCCAGTTCATTCTGGAATATTTTGACCAATGCGTCCACTGTCTCTGCAGCCACTTCCTTTAAAACCCTTGGATGTAGACCATCAGGTCCTGGCGACTTGTCTGCATCTAGTCCCATTAGTCTGTCAAATACTTTGTCCATCATGATAGAGACTGTTACAAGAACTTTCCTCCCATTAGCTCCATGCATATTTGATATCTTTGAAGACCGAAGCAAAATATTGGTTTAAATTATCTGTCATTTCCCTGTTCCCCATTATCAATTCTCCAGTTGCATCCTCCAAGGGTCCCACACTCACTTTAGCCACATTCTTTTTATATACCCGTAGAAGCTCTTGCTGTTTGTTTCTGTATTTATTGCCAATTTACTTCCATAATCAATTTTCTCCCTCTTTATTGGCTTTTTAACCATAAAAAATTCCCAAACCTCTGGCCCACCACTAGTTTGTGCCGTCTTGTATGCCTTAGTTTTTGATTGGATACTCTCCTTGACCACCTTTGTTAACCACGGGTGGTTCATCCTTCTCACCGAATCCTTCTTTTTGATCGGGATAAATTTTTTGTTGAGCATTATGAAATATCTGCTTAAATGTCTGGCACTGCTCATCCACTGACCTTCCCCTTAGTCTATTTCCCCAGCCTTTAGACAGCTCTCTCTTCATACCTCTGGAATTGCCCTTTTTAAGTTGACGGTACTGGTTTGAAACCCAAGTTGCTCACCCTCAAACTGAATTTGAAATTCCACCATGTTGTGATCACCACCCCCTTGTGGATCCATAATACGAGATTTCTTAATCTTACCTTATTAAACATTACTAGATCTAAAATAGCCTGTTCCTGGGTAGGTTCTGCGATGTATTGCTCTAATAAACCCCGACACACTCTACAAATTTGTCTTCCATGTTATCCCCGCCAATCTGATTTGTCCAATTAATATGCAGATTCAAATCACCCACAACAACTGTAGCGCCCTTCTTACATGCCTCCATTATTTCCCGGTTTATACTGTGTCCTCCAGTGAGTCAACTCTTCGGGAGCCTATAGACGACTCCCACCCATGACTTATTTCACTTGCTATTCCTAATTTCCACCCAAAGATTCCATATCACGATCTATTGCACCTATATCACTACTCACCACCACACTGATACCTTCCTTTATTAACAAAGCTACCCCACCTCCTTTTCCTTTTTGCCCATTTTTCCAGAACGCCGAATACCCTTGAATATTGAGTTCCCAGTCTTGATCACCCTGAACCAAGTCTCTGTAATAGCCATCAAGTGATATTCATTTATTTCTATTTGTGCCATGAACTCATCTATCTTGTTACAAATGCTGCGTGCATTCAGATAAGGAGCCTTAAGCTTTGACTTTTTACCATTATTATTCATTCTGGTTCTGATTTCTGTTGCACTCTTCTGCTTATATTTTCTGCCCCTTCCTGTTACACTTTGATTATCATTCGCCTCTTCACTACCCTGAACCTCTGCTCTCTCGTTTCTCTTTGATTTTTTTGAAACTTCCCTTCAATTGAACGATGGTTCAAATGAAGCCCTTACCAATGGAACAGCTCGCTCCTTCCCCAGTACTGATGCCAGTGCCCTACGAATCGGAACCCATTTCTCCCACACCAATCTTTGAGCCATGCATTTACCTCCCTAATCTTATTTACCCTACACCAATTTGCACGTGGCTCAGGTAGTAATCCTGAGGTTACCACCTTTGTTGTTCTGCTTTTTAATTTAGCCTTGAGCTACTCCTAGTCCCTCAGCAGATACTCTATCCCAGTCCAGTTCCCCTCCCACTCCAAGTTCCCCTCCAGCCCAGAAGAGATGTCCTTAACCTTGGCACCAGGTAGGCAACACAGACTCTCTGTCTTTGCTGCAGAGAACAGTATCTATTCCCGTAACTATGCTATCCCCTATTACTACTACATTTTTCTTTTCTCCCCCAACTTGAATGGCGTTCTGTACCACGGTGCTGTGGTCAGTTTGCTCATTCTCCCTGCAGTCCTTGCCCTCGTCCACACTGGAAGCAAGAACCTCGTACCTAATGGACAAAGGCACTGGCTGAAGCTCGTCCAAAGCTAAGTTCTGGATCCTCATATCTGCCTCACTCGCAGTCACACCCTCCTGTCCCTGACCACGGTCCAATTTGATGTAATTAATATAAAGGGTGTGACTGTCTCCTGAAACACAGTGCCCTGGTAACTCTCCCCCTTCCTGATGTGTTACAATGTCCTCAGCTCAGCTCTAGCTCATCAACTCTGAGCCAAAGTTCCTCAAGCAGCCAACACTTTCTGAAGATGTGGTCACTGTGATCACACCGGCGTCCACCAGCTCCCACATACCACAGCTGCAACACACCACCTGCCCAGCCATCTCTATTATTTTTGATTAATTTGGGTGTTAAATATTTTAAACGTGAACTTCTTAACTGTACTCTTCAGCTGTAATAATGTCTCCTGATTTAGACCACTTGGCCAACCAAAAGACATGGAAGTGATACTCACCAATTGCCTACCTGTTTTCCTGTGATATCTCACTTTGGCCCTGACAGGTAGAAACAGGTTGAAGGGGCTTTCTGCTGCGGGTTTTTATCTCCTGCCGCTGCTGCCCTTCTCACGCTCTTTTATTCTGTGTCTCCGCTCTCCTCGCGCTTTTATCCTGCGTCTCTGCCACTCTCTTTTATCCTGGTTTCGACCAGTCTCCCCCATGGTTCAAGCTAACAGTGCAGCCTTGCAGTGCGGGTTAGGAGAATGTCTGTGTCTGAGCTGAGAGCACAACATGCAGTCCAATGGGCAAAGCTGCCACCAATTGGTCGTTGGAGTGGGGCGGAGGTGGGTGGGGTTTCAGGCAGCCATGCAGTGCACTACTCTCTGGCTAAGTGGTGACCAACACTCTTCAGAATGCATTAAAGGGCTTCAGGCTTAATCAAGACAGGTTCTTAGCACACCCATGCTAACTAACGCGGCTCTCTTTTTCATCCTGCAGGAGGAGTGCATTAGCATCTTGGAGCCTGGTGAACTAGCTGTATACCTCATGAGGTACAGTGAGTGGAGATAACGGAGAAGAGAGTGACTCAGGCACCTGGCTGTGCAGAGGGAGGAGCAGCATCCTCAGGAAGCAGGGATGGATAGCACTCCCACACACGCTGCTGAAGAGCCACAGCAGGCCATCAGTGGTCGGTGCCTAGAAAGGATCTAAAGACACTGCCTTTCCTTCCTGCCGAAGACCGAGAACCAGTGTCACTGAAAACTGTGCATGTCTAGGGCATCAGTCACTCACATCTGCCACTTACTGCAGGACTTGGCACCAAGGGGACATAGAGGGTATCCACTGCCAGTGGCTGTGAAAGTGACAGCAGTGCTCAATTTCTATGCCAGTGGCTCCTTTCAGGGCTCCACAGGTGACCTCTGTGGGATATCAAGCCTCCACCCACAAATACATCCATGAGGTCACAGATGCCATCTTTGCGAGGGCCACACAACTTTGTGCATTTCAGCCGGGACCAGGGTGCAAGAGTGATTGGATTTGCCCAGATCTCGGGTTTCCCACAGGTGCAGGGTTAACTATGTCAACTGCAAGGGATTCCATTTGCTAAATGTGTAGTTGGTGTGTGACCACCACAAAGGCATCCTGCAGGGCTGCACACAGTTTCCAGAGACTGTGCATGACTCTTACATTCTCAGTTGGTCACTGATCCCTAACTGGTCCAGAGACTGCAGGGATGGCTCCTCGGGGACAAGGGCTACCTGCAGAGAACTTGGCTCATGACATCCATCCGGCAGCCTCAGACTGCAGCAGAGCAAAGGTATAACCAGGCTCATGCTGCAACTCACAGCTGATGGAGCAGACCATCAGGATGCTAAAAATGAGGTTCCGGTGCCTGGACCAGTCTGGAGGAGCCTGGCAATATAGTCCACAGGGGGTATCACACATCTTCATCGCTTGCTGCACCCTTTACATACTGGTGCTACAACAGGGAAGGAGCTGGCTGAGGAGGAGCTGGAGGTCTCCTCCAAGTAGGAGGACGTCAACGGTAATCAGGGTGAGGATGTCCTCGATGATGGTGGGGATGAGGCTCTCGCAGTGGTTAGACGAGGCAGGCACGCTCAGGAGGCCCTCACAGCTGCTAGATTTGTGGAAGATGATGACAACGACAGGCAGTGAGGAGACACCACAGATCTTCACATTGTATCTATGAATGTTTGACTCCAGTCTGGCTCATGGCAGCGCACATACCATCTGTGATAATGCTCCTGTCATGGAGAAGCAGTTGAGGCCCTAATAATCGCTTGATTGCAGGAGGATGATGATGACATGCAGTGAGGACACTCCATAGATCTTCACATTGCCTCTGAGAATATCTGACTCCTGTCTGGCCAAGGACAGCTCTCTTGTGCTCTGCGATCTGGGTCGTATCATAGAGATGCAGCCATGAAACTTTACGTGCATCTGATCCTTTGTCCACCTTCAGCACCTGACCCCTTCAGGAGCACAGCATCACTGCTCACAGATGCTGAAGAGATGGGGGCCAGCCCCACCTTATAGGTGCTGGGAGCACACAGACAGAATGACGGAACTCGGTGATGCCTTCTGGCAGCAATGACCAGCACCATCGAGGTGCAGGTAATGTTTCCGAGGAGCGCAGCAGACATCCCTTCCTGATATTCCCGAGTTTGCCTTTGCAGCTCCAGCAACTGTGACATAACCGAGTCCGGAGGCTTGTCATCTGACTCGGACTCAGCAATGTTCTGGCCTCCATAGTCCTCTGCGTGCCGGGGACCTTGGGAGATCCTGCCTCTGCCTGGTGTGGATCAGACAGTGCAATGTGCTCACTAGATTGTGATCCCGAGGCTACTCTAAAGCTCGGTCCCATCGAAGTGTGGGTGAGTGCTGTGACAAGACTTGAAGGAGGGTACCTTCAGATTCCTCTTCAGAGGTTTCTTCGGGGATTGATTGGAGGCCCTGGGTCATGGACTCTGTTGGCTGTTTCCCAGATGTGTCTGTGAAAGCAAGGGGAGATAATTAGTGCCTGGCAGTGGCCTGTGAAAGAGGACACATCACTCAGGGCATGGTTGTCTGATGGATGTTACACTGCTGGATCCTCACTTGGTAGAGCAGCACCAACCTCACCATCAGCACAGGACAGGTCCAGATCCTCACCGAGCAGCTGGATGGCTCTGTTTTCAAAGTCCGTGAGGACTTTGATTTCAGGCATTCCTCCACCAGTCTGTAACCTCTCCCTGTTGTGTGCCAGCTTGTCCTGCATGAGTAGATATGGACAGAATGTAAGCGGGACGCCTGCTAAGCCAGATGATAGGTATGCCTGATCTGTGTGGGTGGTGAGTGGTCCCATGGACGGGATGAGGACAATGACAGTGTGTGTGTGAGAGTGAATGGTGATGTCCCTTGAACCAGCAGTAAGGGCCCTGTGGATGTGTGATGGGTTTGCGAGTTGAGAATGATGAGAAGAGCGACTTACCCTGGCAGAACAAAAGAGATCATTCATCCTCTTGCAGCGTTGGGTGGCTGTCCACTTTTGCAGGGCATTGGCGCTGTCACCACCTCCCAAGCTGGATTGGTGATGTTGCTGCCCATCTTGCGGCCAGAGCAGGGTTAGAGCAAATCACGGTGAGCTTCCACCACCTCCATAAGGCGCTCGAGGAACCCGTCATTGAAGCTGGTGGCTGCAGTCTTTGTGCTTTTTGGGGCCATCCTGTCTCCCGTGCAGCAGGAGTGGGCTGGAAGCACTGAGAGGTGTGCACACAGCTGGACTTATGACTCCTAGTGTGAAGTGGCGAGGTGATGGCGTGCAAATCTGGGGTGATTCTGCCCGATATTTGAACTGAAAAGAGTTGATCCTACAGCTTGTGCTCCTACTCCAGCAAGATGAAGGAGTCAACCGTTATTTTTTCTCCCCCACAGTATTTCTTTTAACTTCAACAATAGGATTCTGGTAGCAATTCCATTGGTGTCTCTATTTTTTCTTGCTAAGGCCTCTCTGCTGGATAATGGGGTCTAACAGCATTCCTGCAAAGTTTTGCTAGTTTGTATATCGTTATGTGGACAAAACCAGCCCCTGGAAAAGTGCAGAGGCAACTCCACAAGTAGCTAACCACTTCCGCCTGCCCCAGAACAGCTGGAGAGTAGTTTTGGACTCGGGGTTGGGAAGCCTTGACCTCGAATTTCGCCTATGAGTGTATGAGATATTCAGAAATTGCTTAAACTTCAACTCTCAGCGTCAAGTGATCTGAATTTCCTAGATTCACTTACTGCCTTCCTAATACACAATATTATACTACATTTTACTTTTTTTGGGTTACTGTTGATTTAGGAAAGACCACGAAATACGTTGGAGGGAGAGGAACAGCAGAATATAAAATGGGAAACAATTTTCTGGAACTGGTTTCCAAATATTTCATGCTTTTCTAAAAATGCATTTGAAAACTTTCATGCACCAACTGTTCCATTCCTTTTCAACCTCTGTCCTCTGACCATCTCATGACAGCACCCGCATGAGGAAGTAACAAAGAGTGCAATGAAAATGTGTCTATGGAAGAGAGGTCTTGGGTTTGAGGCTAATTTATGACTGAATAATCAAATGATGTTGTGAGAGGCAGGCCAAAGTCTGGGATAATATCCAAGAGGCATTGTGCTGCGCAGTTCCTTTCAGCTGCAAAAACATTTTTGTCTTGAACTTTTTCCATCGTAAAAAGGGTTTAAAAACCCAAATGGTCAGAGATTATAGATTCTTCGGAAGGAGAGGAAGTCCAGCTTATTCATGTGGTACTGTACTAATTTTCAGAATCAGAAAGACAAAGATCGGTTTGTTTAGGAAAGATGCATCTGGAGAAGCCTTGTCCTCAACAGTATACATTTCACATATAGAACAGTCACAGAGTTTGACTGAACTAGCTGTGACCCTTTGTGTCAAAGCACATGAAGAACACAAGTGGGTACCATTGTTGTGCAGGTTCTAAATATCTGTACAAAATGAGTTTTTAATAATCTTAGCATTAAGTTCACCAAAAATAAAACCAACTAAAGGCCATCTAACAGATGCAAAAGTAAATTCCCTCTGCTCTGCCCCAAAAGTGAACAAACTTCTGGGAGAATCTGAAGCATGTGTAAAAAGACAGTTATAAAAAATTGTGTCAGTAAAAAGCCAGGCATCATTTGGTCACTTGTCCCAATATCTTTTTGCTTGGTTCAGCAAGCATTTTTTCTTCCTTCTGCCTCTGTAAAAAGTGCTTGCTGAAGATACCAGAGGTGAATTTCTATGGGTGTTCTCCCGCTCATCGCTATAATAATGGTGGACGAGCTTGGGAAAATGGCATAAGCAACATCTACTGTGTCAGGCATTTTGGTGGTTCCTTCACCCATGTCGATGACAGACAAGTGGAGAATCTCCATGGAGATTCACCCCTTCACAAATCAAGGTGTCGTTACCGCAATATCCTCAATGTTGTTGTTGTTGTTGAGAGGGGACTTCTGAGTTTCTGAACTATGAGGACAGGAAGCATAATTAAGAATGCAGCTGTCCATCTGATGTAATTTTTTTATCCAAGGTCAAAGTCAATAATACTAAGTTAACTGAAGCCTCAGCTGAACAGATAATTTGTTGGCCAACTAGATTGGGTCAAAAAAGCGAACTTGACCACTAACTGAAATAGATCAGTAAATAGGACCCAGGATAGCAAGGATTTTTAAAATGCATTTATTTGTAGTCTGTGGCTCCCTGCACGGGTGTCTAGGCCAAGGTTTGTTAACTTTGGAGCTGGGCCTTGTTTGGCAGCGATGTAACACATCGCTCTGAGTAAACCAATGCCTCCTAAAAAGGTGACAGCTACAATATGTTAACCTCATACTTAAATTTCTTACCAAAGGAATGCCTCCATCCTTGGACCTGGTCTTCAGCAGTCTCGAGGTGACATGAGTGACACCAGGTCAAAACTTTGCCAGACCTTGCAAAAAATCAGGAGAAAAAGACAAACTATTGTTTTCTTAAGCAAATGTCAAAATAATAGCAAAAAGATAAATGTAATCTCTTTTACATGACTGAAAAGAGCAGATATGTATAAAACATTTACTGGATACAATTTGATAACTGCAAAAGTTAAGTGACTGTTACAACACACACAACTAGAGATGCAAGATACATTGGCCAGGATGCCCCGGTGGACATTGTCACAGTGGGACGAGAAAATTTGGACAGCCGTTGACTTTTAACAGCTCTCCAAGTGTCCCCATCCAGCCCATGAAGATGCCCAGTATCAGGGCTAGAAAATCCCACCCATTCTTTGGGATTTGAAGCTTTGCACTGTCAGAATGTTCAGAGTTGTAGGAAACACTTGTGCAAAAATAAATTAAAATCTGGAATGGGATTCTATGAAGGGACAGTGTTTCAAGCCTAACGGAAAACATCAAAAAAAAGGTGTCATAAATTGAGAACAACTCATGATATACCCATTGTTCTGTGGTTTCAAGTAGTGCATTAAGCATTTTACACTTTATTTTGTGAGTTACATCTACGGACACTATCACTGAAGTATTGCTAGCCAATATTTTATGCAATTACCAGTAACTCTGTTAGCTAAAACAGTCCTTTACACCAGGAAAGAGGTCAATACATAACATGACATTTAAGCTGATAAAAGCAAAATACTGCAGATACTGGAAATCTGAAATAAAAACAGAAAATGCTAGAAAAACTCAACAGGTCTGACAGCATCTGTGGAGAGAGAAACAGAGTTAACGTTTCGAGTCTGTAGGGAAAGAAGGGTCATTCAGACTCAAAACGTTAACTCTGTTTCTCTCTCCACAGATGCTGTCAGACTTGCTGAGTTTATTCAGCAGTTTTTGTTTTTATTTTATATTTAAGCTGATAGTTGGAGTAAGCATTAGGCTACAAAAAAATCCCCAGGTGCTTGTCCTCTGGCACCAAGTACAAAGCCTTCGAGTATTTTTACACTTTTAAAAACAAAGGTCAAATTCATAAAATACCCCTCCTCGGTTACCTTGGTGACACTGTTATGCCGCTTCATATAAAAAAGAAATCAAGTCTTCTCATAATGTGCATCCAAAACTTGTGGAATGGAATTAATTCAATAGGCCTACAATTTAGGAATAGTGTACTTAAATGTTTCTTTAAGGAACAGCACATCGCACCTATTGAAATATAAAAAAAAGGACCTCCTGTACTCATTGTGAAGGACTTTACACTCCAGCTGCACTTTGTTGTAAGGGCGTTTGCCTAAACAACTGGCGCTGTGCCAACATAACACATGGAAAAGATGCAACATCTGCAAAAGAATTACATAATAGCAACTTCCTGTTCAAATAAAATGTTAGCTGAACTATATTGTTTTCACATTGAAAAATTAAGCATGCAACACTTATCTCAGTACAGTAGTTAATCTCGAGATGAGAAAAGGTACATTACTGTTCCATAAGGATTCATTCCAGAGTATTAGCTACAGCAGGCCCAGCCAGCTTTCTACAGCAAACTTCACTGATGCAATCCTAAAATTTACTCCAGGCCTGGATGATATCAAGGGAGCACTAAGGAAGTAAAAAGATGTAGCGTGTTGGCATTTTGTTACATGCAGTACAGGGAGAGTACAATAAAGGGAAACAGTACAGCTGCAATAAAAGCCATTCCACGTTAAAAAGGATGTTACAGCAATAGAGTTCTCGGTTTCAGTAACATCATTTGATATAATTTGTAGTCATTTTTATCCCAATCTGTCTGGTTTATTCAGGAATATCAAAGTATACTTCCAAGTTTAAAGCTAGCTTTGCAACATAACTGAAAAGACATCGGTGCATTTATTCAGTTATTACTGTTGCACAATTTAGGTATGTGTAGTTTCCATGGGAAGGAAAGACCAATTTTTAAAAAACAAATACCAACACCATGAACAGTTGGATTTACAAAACAGTATTCAAAGCTGCACCCAATATTGATAGAAAAAGCAAAGCTACGTTTCCACATCAAAAACAACAATTGCTGGAAAGACTCAGCAGGTCTGAGGGCTTCTCTGGAGAGAAAGACAGAGTTAACGTTGAGTCCGAATGACCCTTCTTCAGAAGCAAAAATGTGGTGAAATATATACTGTTTACACCGGCAGGTGAAGCTGGATCGAGGGCCAGTGATAGGTGGAGGCAAAGGAGAGATTGACAAAGATGTCATAAACAAAAGGTGGAAGAGGTGTTGATGGTGATGATACTGACTAAAGGAGGTGCTAATGGTGACATTAAGAGTGGAAAGCAGGATGAGCAAGTGACAGATGGTCTTAGTGGGGGTGGAATTGGGGGAGGGGATGATGTGGGAGAAAAGATCAAAATAGGCTAAAAAGTTGGGGATAAAACAATGAACAGAAATAAATAAATAATTATAAAAGAAAAAAGGCGGGAAAAATATATATATATAAAAAATTTAAAAATATTTGAAAAAAGGGGATCAAAAAGGGACGAGGATGGAGTTCATGATCTGAAGTTGTTGAACTCAATGTTAAGTCCAGAAGGCTGTAAAGTGCCTAGTCGGAAGATGAGGTGCTGTTCCTCCAGTTTACATTGGGCTTCACTGGAACAATGTAGCAGGCCAAGGACAGACATGTGGGCAAGAGAGCAGGGTGGAGTGTTAAAATGGCAAGCGACAGGGAGGTCTGGGTAATGCTTGCGGACAGACTGAAGGTGTTCTGCAAAGCGGTCACCAAGTCTGCGTTTGGTCCCTCCAATGTAGAGACCACATTGGGAGCAGTGAATGCAGTAGACTAAATTGAAGGAAGTGCAAGAGAAATGCTGCTTCAACTGAAAGGAGTGTTTGAGCCCTTGGATGGTGAAGGGAGGGAAGTTAAGGGGTAGGTAGTTGCACCTTCAGGAAATTTCATGGGAAGGTGCCTTGGGAGGGGGTTAAGGTGTGGGGGGGGTTGGAAGAGTGGACCAGGGTGTCCCGGAGGGAACGATCCCTACGGAATGCCGACAGGGGGGGTGAAGGGAAGATGTGTTTGGTAGTGGCATCATGCTGGATTTGGCAGAAATGGTGGAGGATGATCCTTTGAATGCGGAGGCTGGTGGGGTGATAAGTGAGGACAAGGGGAACCCTATCATGGTTCTGGGAGGGGGAGGAAGGTGTGCGGGCAGAGGTGCGGGAGATGGGCTGGACACGGTTGAGGGCCCTGTCAACGACCATGGGTGGGAAACCTCGGTTAAGGAAGAAGGAGGACATGTCAGAGGAACTGTTTTTGAAGGTAACATCATCGGAACAGATGCGACAGAGACGGAGTAACCGAGAGAATGGGATGGAGTCCTTACAGGAAGCGGAGTGTGAGGAGCTGTAGTCGAGGTGGGTGTGGGAGTCGGTAGGCTTGTAATGGATATTGGTGGACAGTCTATCACCAGAAATTGAGACAGAGAGGTCAAGGAAGGGAAGTGTCAGAGATGGACCATCTTAAAGTGATCGGAGGGGTGGAAATTGGAAGCAAAATTAATACATTTTTCCAGGTCCAAATGAGAGCATGTAGCAGCACCGAAACAGTCATCAACGTACCGGAGAAAGAGTTGTGGGAGGGGGCGTGAGTAAGACTGGAACAAGGAATGTTCCACATACCCCATAAAGAGACAGGCATAGCTGGGGCCCAGGCGGGTACCCATAGCCACACCTTTTATTTGGAGAAAGTGAGAGGAGTTTAAGGAGAAATTGTTCAGTGAGAGAACAAGTTCAGCCAGATGGAGGAGAGTAGTGGTGGATGGGGATTATTCGGGGCTCTGTTCAAGGAAGAAGCGGAGAGCATTCAGACCATCCTGGTGGCCCCTTGTCTTCACTTTTCACCCCACCAGCCTCCGCAAAGGATCATCCTCCACCATTTCCGCCAACTCCAGCATGATGCCACCACCAAACACATCTTCCCTTCACAACCCCCTGTTGGCATTCCGCAGGGACCATTCCCTCCGGGACATTCTGGTCCACTCCTCCATCACATCATCCCCTACACCTCAACCCCCTCCCACGGCACCTTCCCATGCAATCGCAGAAGGCGCAACACCTGCCTCTTTACTTCCCCCCTCCTCCCCTCATCGTCCAAGGGCTCAAACACTCCTTTCAAGTGAAGTAGCACTTCACTTGCACTTCCCTCAATTTAGTCTACTACATTCACTGCTCCCAATGTGGTCTCCACTACATTGGAGAGACCAAACGCAGACTGGTGACCACTTTGTGGAACACCTTCAGTCTGTCCGCAAACATGACCCAAACCTTCATGTCGCTTGCCATTTCAACACTCCACCCTGCTCTCATGCTCACATGTCTATCCTTGACCTGCTGCATTGTTCCAGTGAAACCCAACGCAAACTGGAGGAACAGCACCTCATCTTCCGACTAGGCACTTTACAGCCTTCCAGACTTAACATTGAGTTCAACAACTTCTATCATGAACTCTCTCCTCTGTCCCCACCCCTTCTTGATCCCCTTTATTCAAATATTTATTTTTAAAATTTATTTATATATATTTATATAATTTTTTCCCACCTATTTCTTTTATTTTCTATTTATTTATTTCCATTTATTGTTTTATCCCCACTTTTTAAGCCTATTTTGATCTTTTCTCCCACACCATCCCCTCCCCCAACTAGAGCCGTTTGTCACTTGCTCATCCTGCTTTCCACTCTTAATGTCACCATTAGCACCTCCTTTATTCACTATCACCACCGTCAACACCCCTTCCACCTTTTGTTAATGACACCTTTGTCAATCTCTCCTTTGCCTCCACCTATCACTGGCCCTCGATCCAGCTTCACCTGCAGCCCCCCCCCACCGCCCCTTAAACAGTATATATTTCACCACATTTTTGCTTATCTTTCATTCTGAAGAAGTCACACGGATTCGAAACGTTAACTCTGTCTTTCTCTCCACAGATGCTCTCAGACCTGCTGAGTTTTTCCAGCAATTTTTGTTTTTGTTTCAGATTTCCAGCATCCGCAGTATTTTGTTTTTATCCTAGATTTATACAAGTCTGGGCATCAGAAGCTTACATATGGATATGGCATCCAAGTACAAGAGAACTCAAAGTAAGTAAGAAACTTGGGGAGAGATGCTGTCAGGCCGGACAGAGAGGGCCAAGACTGTGGAGGGAGGGGTTACACAGAATGTGCAGCACTGTAACAGATTATTTATGCTCCATACAAGCCCCCTTCTGCCCCACTACGGCTAACCAACTCAACATATCCTTCCATTCCTTTATCCCTCATGTGTTTATGTAACATCTCCTTAAATGCATCTATACTGTTTGCCTCAGCTACCCCATGTAGTGATGAGTTGTAGATTCTCACCACTCTGGGTAAAGAAGGGCAGGATTTCCCTGGTCCAGTGGAGGCAGGTTGGGAGGTGGAGGGTGACAGTCGAGGGGTGTTTTTGTGACTGGATGCCTGTGTCCAGTGGCGTTCCACAGGGATCGGTGGTGGGTCCCTTGCTGTCTGTGGTATATATAAACGATTTAGACTTGAACTTAGGAGGGTTGATCAGTAAGTTCACAGATGACATGAAAATTGGTGGGGTGGTAAATAGTGAGGAGGATAGCCTTAGATTACAGGAGGATATAGACGGGCTGGTCAGATGGGCTGATCAGTGGCAAATGGAATTTAACCCAGATAAGTGTGAAGTGATGCACTTGGGCAGGACAAACAAGGCATGGGAATACACGATGAATGGTAGGACCCTGGGAAGTACCGACGATCAGAGGGACCTTGGTGTGCATGTCCACCGGTCCCTTAAGGTAGCGGGACAGGTAGATAAGGTGGTTAGAAAGACATATGGGATACTTGCCTTTATTTGCCAAGGCGTAGAATATAAAAGCTGGGAGGTTATGCTGGAACTGTATAAAACGCTGGTTAGGCCACAGCTAGAGTATTGCATGCAGTTCTGGAATCCGCATTATAGGAAGGATGTGATTGCACTAGAGAGAGTGCAGAGGGATTTACCAGGATGTTGCCTGGGCTGGAAAGTTTTAGTTATGAGAGATTCGATAGACTGGGGTTATTTTCCCTGGAGCAGAGGAGGTTGAGGGGGGACGTGATTGAGGTGTGTAAAATTATGAGGGGCATAGATAGAAAGGAACTTTTCCCCTTGATGGAAGGATCAATAACCAGAGGGCATAGATTTATGGTAACGGGCAGGAGGTTTAGAGGGGATGTGAGGAAGAATTTTTTCACCCAGAGAATGGTGGGAATCTGGAACTCACTGCCTGAAAGGGTGGTAGAGGCAGAAACACTCATAACATTTAAGAAATATTTGGATGTGTGCTTGCGATACCATGACATACAAGGCTATGGGCCTAGTGCTGGAAAATGGGATTAGAATAGTTAAGTACTTGCTTGACCTATGGGCCAAAGAGCCTTTTTTTGTGCTGTAGACCCCAAGACTCTGACTCTATAACTGGCAGGATGTTGGGGGCAGGTATCAAGAGGGGAGCCTGACATCTACCCGCCACCATGGCATATTGCCAGCCTTAGGAACCTTCGCAGCGCAGTTGCCCACCAGGGAGCCAACTGAACCACTTAATAGCCAATTAATACCGAAGATGCGGGGAGAAGCCTCCTTCATGGGCATTCCATGGTACAGAGGGGGGACAATGACACCACCACTGTAACAGCTATCATCCCTGATCGCTGGGACCTTTATGCCTGGCCCTGGCCTCTCCAAAGACACTTAAATAAACCGCTCAGACACCCACATTCTGCAGCTGCAACCTCAGCAATGGCTACCACTAGTGATGGCAATGCTGAGGGGTGACAACCCTTGGGGGCGAGTCACCATCCTTAAAACGGATGGCAACCCCAGCGGTGGCCTGTTAATTGGCTGTCTCCGGTAAAAATATCACCCCAAGATCCCGCTGAGCAAGGTTGACTCCCACTTTCAACCCAGCAGTGGGACATCCAGCTCCTCAGAAAACTCAGCCTGAAGTTTCTCCCACCTTCCCTACTGGATTTATTAGTGTCTATTATTTACAGCAGCTGAAATTTAATTCAGACAAAAGTGGAGTGTTACACCTTGGCAGGAACAACGAGGAGAGGTGATATAAAGAATATAATTGTGAAAGGGATGCAAGAAAAGAGAGACCAGGGTGGGGTACATGTGCACAAATCATTGAAGGTGGCAGGACAGGTTGAGAAATATTTTAAAGAGACCAATGGGATCCTGAGCTTCATAAACAGAGGCATAGGCCAGAATTTCAAGTGTTAGTTTCAGGCCCGTGGCCAACCTGGAGAAAGGGTAAATCACGTGTGACGATGTAGGCGTACACCCCGACATCATTGTGCACTTGGCAGCGTGCCCACCAACGAGTCAGCCACTTAAGGCAATTAAAAGGGCAGCTGACAGGATGTTGCCGGGAAGTTTTTCAGTCAGAGCACAGGCAGCCGTCCTGTTCTTTCACTTTTCTCATCCAATGACCAGATTAAAAGGGGGGGGGGGGGGGGTAGGGTAAGGAGCTGCAGGGTACCTGGCACAGACTTGCAGAATCTGGGTCCTGTGGTCACATACTATCTGCATGTACATGGAGTGGTAACCTTTACTATTCACAAAGGCATCCGGCTGACCCGCTGGCACCTTGATGGGCACACGAGTGCAGTCCATGGCATCCTAGATATAGGGGAAGCCAGCAATAGCTGTGAAACCTCTGGCTTGCTCAGCCTGGCTAGTTTGGTCTGTCTAGTAATGAATGAATGTGAGGACTTGTCTGATCAGAGCATCAGTGACGAGCCTGACAACTGTGGACAGATGATTGGGACACTCCACACAGATCCCCCAGTGACCCCTGGAAAGATCTGGGTGCATAAAAATTGAGGGCTACTGTGACCTTCAGAGCCACTGGCATTGGGTGCCCACCCACACAGTTAGAGGGCATTTCCAGATCAATCATCTGACATATGGTGTCACGATGTCCCTAGAGAGGCAGGGCCTCCTGTGGCACTGGACCTTGGACATGTTGAGGTCGCTGGATTGCTGCCTGTACACTCTGGCAGCAGGATTGTGGCATCTGCTGTGATCCTGTCCACCTTGCTGGCCCTGCACCCCCTGTGCCTGCGCCTCTCCTCCCACAGATCCTTCCTTGCGACACTGCCTGCGGACAGCTACCCTCCTCTCCTTGCTGCCCCTCTCTTCCTCAGAGGAGGTGCTGCAAGTGGAGTACACAATCCCCATCTGCTGAAAGGCAGGTGGCACTGCCACATGCACTGAAGGCTGTACTGGGCAGAAATGCTCCAACAGAGCTGACAGGAGTCCTCAGAACAAGGCTAACAAAGCAAATACTTACATCAGGGGAAAGAAAGAGGGAAAGAGCTGAAATATCAACAGCAAAGTCTAATCTGAACTCCTAACAATGCACACAGCCAATGCTCCTGTCCCGTGTTATGGATGAGAAAAGTGAAAGAACAGGACGGCTGCCTGAGGACTGAGCAAAAATCTTCCCGGCAACATCCAGTCAGCTGCCCTTTTAATTGCCTTAAGCGGCTGATTAGTTGTTGGTGGGCACACTGCCAAGCGCACAATGACGCCTGCGTCATCACACTTCCCTGCATACATCCCGCAGCATTCCCAGATGCCGAGGATGGATGGTTGCTGGGTGACAAAGGGTATCTGTTGAAAAGGTGGCTCATGACGCCCAAGGACAGGGGCAGAAGGGAGGTACAATCGGACTCATGGCTCCACAAGGGCGGTGGCTGAGAGGACAATAGGGCGACTGAAGATGAGATTCTGCTGCCTGGAATGTTCCGGGGTTTCCTGCAATATCCTCAAGAGCACGTGTCCCTTATAGGCATTGTCCACTTCTGTCTGCTGCACTCTGCACAATCCGGCACTGGCAACAGGGTGACCCACTTGAGGATAATTGCGAGACAGGTCCACACGCTTTAGTCACAGACTCCACAGATGGACCTGATGATGGGCCTGGGCCTTGGGAGGTAGGTTTGATCATCAATCTTCAGGGAGGCTCAATTCAAGGCACCTTCAGCAATGCTGCCAAAGCTTGGCTTCCATCTCACTGCAAGGGCACTGCCTCCTTACCACACATTCCTGAGATGGCATTGCCATGACCCCAATGTCACCTCACAACCTCCGTCATAAAGTTTGCTGCTCCTGCTGTCTATCAAAGCACTGATGAGGCCTGGAAAACATGAGGGACACTCAGGGCATTGAAACAAAATCTAGATTTTAACCTTCACCAGATTTGCAAACGAGGAACAAAACATAATATGGTTGCCAAAGTCACACAAAAACAATACGTAGCACTAATGAAATGTCACCCATCCTGTGCTCACGGTGCCTCAAACGTAAGCCTGCGAGCGCTATGTCTTGGGCCCTCCCACTCGCTGGCAGCGCATTGGAGGCGGATTGCTGATTCTGCTGGCGTGTCGGCCGATTACCTTGGTGGGCATCCTCTGGCGAGCGGAACCTGAGCAGGCACCACCCGGGAGGGTGCAACCAACTGAGCACTCCTCCGTCATCATGGCCTCACAAGGTGCCACGGGCACTGGCAGGGGGGCTGCTGCCCTCATCCGAAGCTCCCTGAGAGGAGCCAACAGGGACAACAGACAGCTCACCCACCAGCCTGAAATATGTCTGGACATCTCTGCTCACCAGTGATGGATGGGCGGTGCCTCGTCCATCTCTCACACTGGCAGTGACCACCTGAGCTCATTGCCTGTGTGTGGTCTTGCAGGTCCAAATGCAACCCCAGGAACCTCTCCATGAGAGTCACCACTCTCTCAATGGAGGAGGAAGCGCGCTCATGCTCAGGGTCAACGTAGTGCTCATGCTCTGCATGGACTCCTCCATGATGGAGACCATGGCACACAGACACCCAGGTATATCCGCCAGATCTTCCCGCACTTTCTGCTGGACGTCCAGCATCTGCTACCTGCTGGATAGCTCCAGAGGCTCGTCATCTGCATAGTCCAGGTCTCCAACAGTCCTCCAACTGCTGACACCCTGGACACTCTGCCTTCGCCTGCTCCTCATGTGAGTGTGATGTACCCTCACCACTGTGCACCACAAACTGAGCTAATGTGCTATTGCCCTCCGACATGCCTGTATCTGCACTGGTGCTTGGTGCAGAGAGTGGATGTCACACGGGTACATCACTCGGCGATTCCTCCTCGGGTGTCAAGGGGGGCTTCTCAGGGTCAGTGACACGTCATGATGATGATGATGCTTCTGAGGGAGGAACAGAATATGTCAGTTAGGAACATCATGAAAGATGGCTGCTTGTCACAACAGAGAACTGCCTCACTGAGGCACTGTGATTGGACAAACAATGGGTACTCTGGATTTGAATTTCTCATTGGAGGTCCCATGACTCTACCTTTCTTGCACACTCCCCCGGTCTTTCATCTGCCCACTGGACTCTCACTGTCCTCCAAGACCCCTGCCTCTCCAAGGCCTGTGGACCTTGCTCCTCGCTCAGATTCCATATCCGGTTCATCCATCTCAAACCCGGAGAGGATCAGGACGTTGGACATCCCACCACCTGTCTGTGTGCGCTCCAGCGTGTTATGGCTTCTCTTCTCCTGTATGGACACAAGTGCATTCATTAGAACGTCATCTATCTGCAACACCATTCCAGCCTTACAGCCCACCCTCCAGCAGAGCCCCTTTGAGGTGCCCATCACATTGGCACTCCTCACCCTTCCATATAAACAAGCTAAGTGGCAACATTTCCCACCGTTGGAAGGTGCAGGGATGTGTGCCATTTAGCACTATGCATCTCACCTGAGTGCTGGGACTTAAGGCCACTCTCCGACACGTCTATACTCAGTTCCGTGCTAAATCGATAATCATCCTAATGAAGCACAGATCACTAAACCGTTCCCCACACTTGGATCCAGGTGCAGCACACCACATCATGCCCACTCACCTGGGCAGCCAACCCCGTCCAGGCCTTCTTCCTCTCGTAGGGTGTCCTTCTCTTGCCATCCCGCGTCATGAGTATTTCACACCCAGCACCCAATGCCTCCACTAGGGTGCGCAGGCTGTTGTCTGAGGGTTGTGGGGCAGAGTGCCCACCTGGCGTGCCCACCGGGTGCTGAGGGCATCACTTATGCCCGATTTTCCAGTCTCTCATTGACAGGCTCCTCCCAAACTCCTGGCAGCCATCAGGGAACTACCTGAGCTCGTTTTATACCCCTCTCTGGGTCACCATGCCACCCAGCGCCCGCCACACTCCCCCAGCCGGCACCAATGTCTGGGCGCGTTGCCCTTAATTGGTCAGTCAGCATGAAATCATGTGGCTCTGACAGTGCGGACACCACAGCTGTTTCCAGGTCCACCAATCACGTGCACCCGACCAGCGTGAAATTCGGGCCACAGAGTACAAAAGCAAGCAAGTTATAGGAACGCTTTTTAAAACAATACTCCAGTTGAGGCCGATGCAATGTGTCCAATTCTAGGCACCAGCCTTTAGGAAGGATGTGAAGACTTCAGAGATGGTGCAGAAAAGATTGGTGGTTATGGTTCCAGGGCTGAAGGACTTCAGTTACAAGAATGGATTGGAGAAGCTAGGGCTGTTCTCATTACAGAACAGAGAGGATTTGATAGAGATGTTCAACATCATAAAAGGTCTAGACAGACCAGAGAGGGGGAGGGAGAAACTGTTCCCATTAGCAGAGGGTTCGAGAATCAGTGGACACTGGTTTAAGGTGATTGGCAAAAGAACAACATGTAGAAAAGGCCAATGTATAATGCATTGGGTGTTCAGCCACAGAACTGGACTTGAAGTTCTTCCATCACCTTCAAGTTTTTCAGTGTTTGGCTCGAAGTCTCCATTTTCTGAAGTAGGCTTCCAGAGAACATAGATCTTCAGTGAATGTTTTCTTAACGTCCTGAAGTTCTTTAGCCTGGAAAGCCAAGGCAAAGTCATCAGCATATGTGATGAGCTGTGACTCTGTGGGAGGGACCTCACTGGTATATATGTGGAAATGAGTTGGTGTGAGGGCTGATCCCTGTGTAAACCTGTTACTGGTTATGTGTGGGCAGCTAATCTGATCTCCAAGGTGCTCACAGAGCTGTTGGATGCGGATTAGTTTGTAGGGTTTTTAAGTAGCAGATGATTGTGGAGATGTCCGTGTGCCATCCTGATCATAGGCACAGGATAAGTCAACAAGGGCAAATCCTTTCTTCAGCCCTTTCTGGAAAGTGGCCTCAATGTGGGAGGTCAGTGTCAGGATGTGCTCAGAGCAGGTGCAGCCTGTGTGAAAACCTGCCTGTTTGGGGTGGAGGGGGACGGGCATTTCTGCTTCCAGGGTGGGATTCAGTCCATTTAGCAGGAGGTGTTCCAGGACCTTACATGTTACTAAATACAGGATAATGGGCGGTAGCTGCCTGTGCCATTGAGTGGGTTGCCCCAGCTCGGCAGCAGCCACCATCTTGGAGTGGCACCAGATTTTGGAATGGTGCTTGTGCTGAAGCTGTTGGTAAACAGCTTTGCTAGCCATTTCCTTCCCTATGATTGAAAGTTCTTCAGGAATTCTGGGTAAATCCCATTGACTCCTGCTGCTTTGCTTGATTTGGTTGCCATCAGTGGACTGTCTACTTCATCTCAGGATCATTGTGAAGAGACCGGGAGGAGTGGGAAGAGACCAGGGGAAGTATGAAGCAGGTCAGGATCATTGTGGAGTTTAGGAAAAAAGAGAAAAAAAAATCAAACAGTGACATCAAAGTAAAGCCGTGAGTTGATTGGCTGGTGAGTATTGCTGCTGCTTTACCTTCAGGATTGAATCTAGCCAACTGGGAGATGAAGATCATGACATTCAGTTAACTTCCCTATATTTAAGCGATGTAACAGAAGGAAAGGGAGTAGCTCATGTGTCTTTTTATTTTTAAGTTTGCTAATATTTTTCAGCAATTTAATAGTAGAATTTTTTTCTAAGGGTCACACATCTTTGGAACTCCCTTCCCCAGAGAGCAGTGAAGGCAGGGTCACTGAATATTTTTAAGGTAGAAGGCTCTTGACTAACAAGGGAGTCAAAAGTTATCGGGATAGGCAGGAAAACGTAGTTTAGGGCACAATCAGGTCAGCCAGGATTTTTTGAATAGCTGAACAGGCTCGAAGGGCTGAATGGCCTACTCCTAATTTGTACGTTCATATTAGTGAGGTTTATTATTAATCCTAGAAGGTTAATTAGTAGGAACAAGATTTATTACCTAATATGTAGAGGAGTGGCAGCTCTGCTCGAACCTCCACAGTGCACATCCTGTGCTACGTGGGATCTCCAGGACACTTCCTATGTTCTGGATAACCACATGTGCAGGAAATGTCAGTTGTGGCAGCTCGAGTTCTGTTTCAAAGCTTGTACAGCAACTGGCATCACTGCAGTGCATCTGTGGGGTCAAGAGCTTCGTGGGTAGCATGTTTATAGATGTGCTCACCCTGCAACTTAAAAGTATGAATGGAGAGAGGGATTGGGTGACATCCAGCCAGTCAAGAAGAAACAAGCAGGTAGTGCAGGAGTCCCCTGAGCGTGTCACACTCTCCAACCAGTGTTCAGTCTTGAATACTGATGAGAGTGATGGGTCATCTGGGGAGTGTAGCCAGAGCCAAGTCCATGGCAACACAAGTGGCTCAGCTGTACAGGAGCAGGGGGATGGGGGACACAAAGAAAACTGGAAGAGCAATAGTGATAGGAGATTCAACAGGATAGGGGATTAGGCATTTCTGTGGCTGCAGACATGAATTCAGGATGGTAAACTGCCTGTAATAAAAACAGAAAATGCTGGAAACACTCAGCAGCATTTGTGGAGAGAGAAACAGAGTTGACATTTCAAGTCCAATATGACCTTTCTTCAGAACTGGAGAGGTAGAAATGTGATGGGTTTTATGCTGTTGAAAAGCTGGGGATGGCAGGTCAAGCAAAATAGAAAGCCAGGGATAGGTTGGAGGACAGAAGCGACTAAATGACAAAAGATGACCTGGAACACAAGACAAAGGGAGTGGTAGTGATAGTATTAAAGATGAAAGCTTTGGCCCAGAGTAGGTGTTAATATCAAAATTAAGGTCAGCTCCATCTGAAAGCAAATTAGCATAATATGTTAATAGCGGAGAGGTCAACGCTGTCTTAAAACAAAAGCATGAGAACAAGATAAACAGACTGGCACTGGTGGAAAATACATTTAAATGGAGGACAGAGTTCATGATCTGAAGAGTTCATTGTTGAACTCAATGTTGAGTCCAGAAGGCTGTAAAGTGCCTAATGGGAAGACGAGGTGCTGCTACTCCAGCTCGTGTTGGACTTCACTGGAACAATCGTAGCGGGTCGAGAATAGAAAAGCGGGTATGAAAACAAGACAGTGAACTGAAATGGCGAGTAACAGGAAGGTTGCCTCCCTGGTACCAGGGTCAAGGATGTCACTAAGCAGCTGCAGAGCACTCTGGGGGTTGGGGGGTGAACAGCCAGTGGTTACAGTCCAAGACTAATGAGTTACAGAAGCAGATGATGTTATGGCTATAACAGAGACTTCACTCAGAAGGGTAGGATTGGGTATTAAACATTCCTGGGTACAAGGTGCTCAGGAAAGATAGAAAAGGAAGGAGAGGGGTAGGGATGGCAGTATTGATTAAGGAGAACATTGCAACATTGGAGAGAGAGGATGTCCCAGAGGGGACAATGACAGAATCTATTTGGCCAGAGATAAGGAACAAAAAAGATGCAATTACATTGCTTGGTGTAGTCTATAGACCACCAACTAGTGGGAAGAATGTAGAGGAACGAATTTAAAGGAAATTGCAGAGAGGTTCAATAATTTTAGAGTATAGAATTTTGGTAGTACAGAACTCCAGTTATCACTGAAAAAAAAGACATACTGTTGAATTTTTGTCTTGCACTCATCAGGACAGTTCACAGGAATACTAACAGTAAAGGAAACAATAATTTATACTGCATGAGAAGACAGTGCTATTTGGTTGGCAAGTGGACTCTTGATTGGTGGGGATGTCGCCAGAGAATGCAACAGGGAAGCTTGTGTTCAAATTCAAACCAGTCAGGTGAACTTGATTGGTTAAGGTGTTTCCATGGGGAATGAACCAGGAAATGGCTGTCTCCCAAGCTTTAGTTTAGTTGAAAAGGACACAATGCATGGACATACTCCTTCTGTCTGTAAAGGTCAGGGCCGTGTGTGAATGCATGCAGCTTCTAGCATACATTAAGTAAGCCACACCACAAACCCAGCTACTAATCTTAAATTAGTTTTCAGAGTAATTCTTAGCACAATCAGGGTTGTTTAGCAAGTGTCCAATCATGAAATCACATCTAATGTTGGACATTATGTTTTGAGCTTTGCAAGCACGGGCTGGTTGGGTACGGTCTGTACTTGGCTTGTTGCAAACAGCCGAAGGGTCGTGCTGTTTGATATGATCCACCAACCATTGGGATATAGGGCCTACATACCTGGCATCACACCAGCATTGAAATTGATATAGCACATTACTGATTGTGTGATAGGCAGAAACCTCTTTCTCGTCTCTTTTGTTCATTTACACTTCAGAATTGAAGGAGGGTAGAGATGTGATGGTTATAAGTCATCAAAAGGAGAGAGGGAGATGAAGAATAAAAAGCGAAGTCTGGGATAGGATTGAGGGTGGGAGAGATTAAATGATAAAGCTGTCATGGAACAAAAGGCAAATGTCTGTTATGTCTGTAGTAAGGAAACAAATCTTGTCCACAGTAAGTGTGAATGCCAGAGTAGTAAGCAGCTCTGTCCGGAAGCAAAAACATGAAAATTATTATTCAAAACAATTATCTCAAACTTGTATAGGGCAGTGGTTCAACTTCAACTGGTATATGGTTTCCAGTTCTAGGCATCACACTTATGAAAGATGTGACAACAATTCAGAGTACAGAAAAGATTCACAAGGTGGGTTCCAAGGATGAGGAGGTTCAGTTACACAGACATATGAGAGAGACTGGGGCTATTTTCCTTGGAGAAGATTGACAGGAGATTTGATAGATGTATTCAAAATCATGACAGGTCTGGACACAGATAGGAGAAAAACTGTCCCCACTGGTGGATCAAGAACCAAAAGGCACAGGGTTAAGGTAATTGGCAAAAGAAGCAATGGAGACATGGGGAAAAACTAATTCATGCAGTGAGTGGTTGGGATCTGGAATGCACTGCCTGAGAGTGTGGTGGAGGCAAGTTCAACTGAGGCATTTAAGAGGGAATTGGATTATTATCTGAAAGGGAAAAATGTGTGCAGGACTATGAGGATAAAGTTGTGAAGTGGCACTAGGTAAACTGCTCCTCCAGAGGGCCAGTGCAGGCACAATGGGCTGAATGGCCTTCTTCTGAGTTGTGACCATTCTGTGACTCTTGTGTGTAAGGGTTTGAGAAGTCTGTCTGCTCTGGGGAAGTGTTGACAGACAGCACAGGGCTATTTTTACTGACTACTTATCTTCCCTGGGAGTAAGACAGCAACCTTCACATGGTCCTCCTGTTAAAGTACGTTTTCCAACCTGAAAACTTGTGCTCTAATGCTGTCAAGGACAGGGATTTTAAAGTTGAGGTCTTGGGGGGTACAGGAGTCGATGCAGGTCATTGACAGGTATTACAGGTGAGCGTGATTTTATTTATGGAGGGTGGGGTATGGGAGGCCAACCAAGAAAGCATTGAAGTATTTGGTCTGGAGGTGACAAAGGCAATTGTTTTAGTGGCAGATGGCAGAAGTTGGCAATATTATGGAACTGGGCAGTCTTTGTGATCGAAAAGGTAAAGGCTCCAATATACAGGGGGAGCGCAGATAAGGCTGAAAACAGTTGAAGCACCCGGTTAGGACAGTCAGGAGGAGGCCAGGATTGGCATCCGTTGACTTTGTGCCTCCACTGGTATTTTATGTTTTTAGGTACCCTGGCAGCCCCTGCTTGGGGAGGGGTCCTCCTGATTGGGCCAGAGAGTACCCATGGAGGACATCCCCTAGCAGCAGGGGCCATCCTTGCTGAAAGACAGCACCCCCCACCCCCCCACCTCCCTCATGGCCGACCCCAAGCCCTGCATTGGAGCCTGCCTAGTAGGCCCCAGAGAGCTCAACCTGATATACTTCCAATCTGGGGCCTCCTCCATCCTGGCTGGTCCTGGATGGGACCCCCAGGGATGGACCCTGGTAATTGGGATTAGGGGCAGGGCCAAAGCTGGTATCTAGTGCAAGAGGGTTGCTGCCAATGGAGCATGAAGAGGCAAGCAATCGGGGCTTGGTAGTAGCGTAGGATGGAGGGAGATGGCAGCGATCCTGTGGCTGAGGCAATCATGAGGGAGGAGAGAGAGAGAGAGAGAGAGAACATGAACAACAGAGGAGAGGCACTTTCTGACTCTTCTGACTTAAAATAACTGCTAAAAAAATGCACCTAACCCTTCGAGCCAACAGCTCCCACCTCCCTTTCACTGGCCCCTGGGAAATCTAGACAGCATCTGTAAAATTGAAATTGAAATGTGGAAGCCGATTTAAACATGTCAATGAGGTGTCCCAATTCTCCATGGAACTTGGCAGCATAAAGACTTAAGCAGTAAGTTAGGGATCCCCATTTATGCATTTTTAACCAAACCTTTCTTGTTTTTGGGGGTGGGGTTTGGAGGAGGAGGTTCAATATCAGAACCATGGTGTCAAAAACTCAACTCAGGGTCAAAAGGTATGTTAAGTTTGCAAACAGGGTGAATCAAACAGGAAATTTGGGGAGGGCTGGGATGTGACAACTGGTTCAAAGACCTTAGAGAGGAAATACAAGTTGGAAATGGGGCAGTAATTAGTTAGAACAAAAGGGCTGAAGGTGTTTTTTGAGAGGGGCAGTTTTGATTAGATGGGAGGCAGTGCACATGGAGAAAGAACTATTTACATCAGCAACTGACATGGTGCCGAAGACCATAAGACCATATGACATAGGAGCAGAAATTAGGCCATTCAGCCCATCGAGTCTGCTCCGCCATTCAATCATGGCTGATAAGTTTCTCAACCCCATTCTCCCACCTTCTCCCTGTAACCTTTGATCCCCTTACCAATCAAGAACCTATCTATCTCTGTCTTAAATGCACTCAATGACCTGGCCTCCACAGCCTTCTGTGGCAATGAATTCCATAGATTCACCACTCTCTGGCTAAAAAAGTTTCTCCTCATCTCTGTTCTAAAAGGTCTTCCCTTTACTCTGAGGCTGTGCCCTCGGGTCCTAGTCTCTCCTACTAATGGAAACATCTTCCCCACGTCCACTCTATCCAGGCCTTTCAGTATTCTGTAAGTTTCAATCAGATCCCCCCTCATCCTTCTAAACTCCATCGATTATAGACCCAGAGTCCTCAAACGTTCCTCATATGTTAAGCCTTTCATTCCTGGGATTGTTCTTGTGAACCTCCTCTGGACCCTCTCCAGGGCCAGAACATCCTTCCTGAGATACGGGGCCCAAAATTGCTCACAATATTCCAAATATGGTCTGACCAGAGCCTTATAAAGCCTTAACAGCACACCCCTGCTTTTATATTCTAGTCCTCTCGAAATAAATGCCAACATTGCATTTGCCTTCCTAACTACCGACTCAACCTGCAAGTTAACCCTAAGAGAATCCTGGACTAGGACTCCCAAGTCCCTTTGCACTCCAGATTTCTAAATTCTATCCCCATTTAGAAAATAGTCTATGCCTCTATTCTTTCTACCAAAAGTGCATGACCTCACACTTGCCCACGTTGTATTCCATCTGCCACTTCTTTGCCCGTTCTCCTAACCTGTCCAAATCCTTCTGCAGCCTCCCCACCTCCTCAATACTACCTGTCCCTCCACCTATCTTTGTATCATCTGCAAACTTAGCCAGAATGCCCTCGGTTCCTTCATCTAGATCATTAATGTATAAAGTGAAAAGTTGTGATCCCAACACTGACCCGTGCAGAACTCCACTAGTCACCGGCCACCATCCTGAGAAGGACCCCCTTATCCCCATTCTCTGCCTCCTGCCAGGCAGCCAATCTTCTATCCATGCTAGTACCTTGCCTCTAACACCATGGGCTCTTATCTTACTGAGCAGCCTCCTGTGCAGCACCTTGTCAGAGGTCTTCTGGAAGTCCAAGTAGATAACATCCATTGGCTCTCCTTTGTCTAACCTACTCGTTACCTCCTCAAAGAATTCTAACAGATTTGTCAGGCATGACCTCCCCTTGATGAAACCATGCTGACTTTGCCCGATTTTACCATGCACTTACAAGTATTCTGAAATCTTATCCTTAATAATGGACTCTAAAATCTTACCAACGACCGAGGTCAGGCTAATCGGCCTGTAATTTCCCGTCTTTTGCCTCACTCCCTTCCTAAACAGGGGGTTACATTAGTGATTTTCCAGTCCTCTGGGACCCTCCCTGACTCCAGTGATTCCTGAAAGATCACCAATAACGCCTCCACTATCTCTTCAGCTATCTCCTTCAGAACTCTGGGGTGTAATCCATCTGCTCCAGGTGAATTATCCACCTTCAGACCTTTCAGTTTTCCTAGCACCTTCTCCTTGGTAATGGCCACCACACTCACCTCTGACCCCTGACTCTCTTGAACTTTGGGGATGTTATTTGTGTCTTCCACCATGAAGACTGACGCAAAGTACCTATTCAGTTCCTCCACCATTTCTTTGTTCCCCACTACTCCTTCTCCAGCGTCATTTTCCAGCGGCCCAATGACTACTTTTGCCTCTCTCTTACCGTTTATATATCTAAAAAAACTCTTGCAATCTTCTTTTATATTACTGGCTAGTTTACCCTCATATTTAATCTTCTCCCTCCTTATTTCTTTTTTAGTTGTCCTCTCTTGGTCTTTGTAGGCTTCCCAATCCCCTGGTTTCCCACTGCTCTTCGCTGCATTGTATGCTTTCTCTTTAGCTTTTATGCTGTCCCTGAGTTCCCTTGTCAGCCATGGTTGCCTCGTCCTCCCTTTAGTATGCTTCTTCTTCCTAGGGATGAATTTTTGCTGTGTCTCCCAAATTACTCCCAGAAACTCCTGCCATTGCTGTTCCACTGTCTTTCCTGCTAGGCTCATCTCCCAGTCAGTTCTGGCCAGCTCCTCCCTCATGCCTCTGTAGTTGCCTTTATTCAACTGTAATACCATTACATCTGATTCCAGCTTTTTCCTCTCAAATTGCAGGGTAAATTCTATCATATTATGGTCACTTCCTCCTAAGGGTTCCTTCACCTTAAGCTCCCCTCTGCCAACCTGCCTATCTTTTCGATAGGGTGTATACCCTTGGATATTTAGCTCCCAGTCCTGATCCCCTTGCAGCCATGTCTCCATGATGCCCACCACATCATACCTGCCAATTTCAATCTGCACCACAAGCACATTTACCTTATTTCGTATACTGCGTGCATTCAGATACAACACCTTCAGTCCTGTATTTCTCATCCCCTTTCTCATTGTCGTCCCTTTATCTGATGTGCTTGAAGTTAGATTCCCAGCCCTTTCCAAATACTCTGTCCTATTTTGTGTTCTGGGGACTTTAATAGCCTCTCCTGGGCTCTCCTTCCTTTTCAGTTTTTTCATAATTTTCCATGAATTTGAATTCACCCCTCCCCCCCACACGCTAACCTGCTGCTTTGTTTTCCATTAGTCATACTTCTTGGAGTTTTACCCTTCCCTCCCCCCCACTTTCTAGTTTAAAGTCCTGTTGACCACCCTATTTATCCTTTTTGCTAGAACATTGGTCCCAGATCGGTTCAGGTGGAGACCGTCCCAGTGGTACAGATCCCTCCTGTTCCAATACTGATACCAGTGCCCCACGAAATGGAACCCCTCTTTCCCACACCACTCCTTTAGCCACGTGTTTACTTCCCTCATTCTCACGTCCCTATGCCAATTTGCACGTGGCTCAGGTAGTAATCCGGAGATTATAACCCTTGAGGACCTGTTCTTTAATTTAGTTCCTAGTTCCTGATAATCCCCAAACAGGTCCTCTTTCTTAGTGTTACCTATGTTATTTGTCCCAACATGGACCACAACAACTGGATCCTCCCCCTCCCTCTCCAATATCAGAGATGTCCCTCACCCCGGCACCGGGCAGGCAACATACCATGCGGGACTCTCGATCCTGCTTACAAAGGAAGCTATCAATTCCCCTAATTATAGAATCCCCTACAACTACCACTTGCCTTTTTGCTCCCCCCTCTTGAATGGCCTCCTGTGCTACGGTGCTGTGGTCAGCTGGCTCATCCTCCCTACAGCCCTCTTCCTCATCCACACAGGGAGCAAGTACCTCGTACCTGTTGGACAAGGTCAGGAGCTGAGGTCGTCTGTTCCTGAACACAGGATCCCTCTACCTGCCTCACTTGCAGTCACACCCTGCTGACCCTGACCACTGACAGAACTTGAGGTACTTAATCTACCGGGTGTGACCGCGTCCTGATACAAAGCGTCCAGGTAACTCTCCCCCTCCCGGATGTACTGCAGGGTCCGGAGCTCGGACTCCAGCTCATCAATTCTGAGCCAGAGTTCCTCCAGCAACCAGCACTTGCTGCAGATGTGGTCAGAAGAGAAAGGTTGGGTGTCAGCTTCACTGTACAAGAGGAACTTGGAAAGGGCACGTGGGAAAACGAGGAAAACCTCGAGAGTTCATGGCTAGGATAGGGGGAGATTTGGCTTGATAAGCAAGGGGAAGGTAGTGGGGCGGCAGAGAAGCAGAATGGACGATCTCTATCTTATTAACAAAGTGAAATCCATGGACAAAAACTTACCTGTATTGGGCGGGGGTGGGCTCGAAGCCGATCGCCACCCACAATCAGCTGTGCACCGCCATTTTACATGGGTAGGCCAATTAAGGTCCGTCCAATGTGATGCACAGGCGGTAGTGCCCAGCGCTACCTGTGCAAGCGGGGGGAGGAGGGAGAGTCTTTGACGCATGCGTACAAAAGAGCGCAGAAATCATGCCTCAGGGGGATTAAGAACGTAATAAAAAGTTTATAAATCATGAAGTTAAAAAATATTTAGACATGTCCCCTCATGTGACAGTGTCAGATGAGCTGGGACATGTTTATGAATCATGCAAAAATTAATAATTTTATAAAACCTTCAGGAAACCTCGTCCCACCCATGGATGAGTTTCCTGAAAAACGTGAAGGCTGCTTGGGCTCTTCACCTGCCACCAGATTGGAAAGCATAAAGTCTTACCTATTACTTTGCATTACAATTAAATAAGCCATTGGTATTCAGAGTGGAAGGGCTGTCTGTTACAATGGATATTAACCCGCCCCCATCCTTAAGGTTGGATAGGCAGCGCCGTTAATTATCTAAATTACTTCCCTAATGGCCTGAACAGGCCTTTGACGGTTTGGTGGGTGTGCTCTGTGCACAATGATGTCAGGACGCACGCCCAATGTCATCTCGCATCATTTTGCACGTCAGCACATCAGGCCCAGCCCCAAACGCTGACGGCAATATTCAGGCCCATATGTTCCTTGCATTAGTGCTGACAATGAGGGTCAAAGGGAAAGACAGGGGGGTTAATGAGGTAGCTGGTAGTGGGGAAAAGGAACTTGGGGGTTATCTTTACCATCTGGGGTGTTCCTGGAGTCAGGGCAGTTTTAGCAGACGAGAGCAAGGCCCAATGGAGCTTGATATGCTTCAGCCAGGTGTAACAACGGATGACTAAGTCAGTTGCATGCCATTGATCAGGCTCCCGGCTGAACTGTGGGTGCCTGATTTAATTATTATAATACTGTCATGCCTCTCTATAGCAGTGCACAAAAGTGCCACACAACCCACCGCTGGAAAATTGGTGGCAGACACATATGCTATGGGCTGGGTGGTGTTTTGCAGTTTTTCATATCCACACTGCCTGAGCCTCTCCTGTATAAAACGGAGGGAACGTGGGGGTTAATACCAATCAGTTTGGATCCCTGACGGCAAACTGAAAATAATATTTAAGTTTATTGCTATTCCAGGGCCTCTGGCCTTCCACATTGGAGCAGTGTGTTACAGAACCCCCTCCAGTTTTCCAAAACTTCATCTGGGGATGAGGTGCCCATCCTGGATTTGAGGTCAGGGTTAATATCCACTGTAACAGACAGCCCTTCCACTGCAATTCCTGATCACAGAGCAAGGACACTAGCATTTCAGAGCACAGCAGCCTTCATTTGACTCTGAATACCAATGACTTATTTAATTGTAATGCAAAGTAATAGGGAAAACTTTATGCTTTCCAATCTGGTGCTGTGGCATTATCACCTTTACTTCCACAGAAATGCTAAATAATAATTCAACTAGAAAGGATATTTACGTTATAGGTATAAAGGACATTCAACCTGAAATTCTGCTGGGTTTCTCCAGGGGGAGAAGTTCCTTTCTGTTGGAGTGGATGTGGGAGGGGCTCGAAGCTGATTGGCGCCCCCTGATTGGCTGGGTGCTGCCATTGTGTGTGGGAGGACCAATGAAGGCCCGCCCAGTGTGACACACGCCCATAAGCGCTGAGTGCTCCCTGTGTAGGCCGGGGAGGGGGGTGGTCCCTGAGTCCGGAGTGTGCTCTTTCACGCATGTGCGAGGCAGAGTGCAGCAATCTCCCTGGGACACAGAGGTGCCTCAGGGAGATTAGTTTCACTTATAAAAAATTGAATAAAGGGAGAAAGAAAATTTTAAGAACATGTCCCCTCATGTGAAACTGTCACATGAGCTGGGACATGTCCATTAAATGTTAATAAAAATGTTTCCAACACTTTAAAAAGGTTCATGAGCCCTCGTCCTGCCCATGGATGAGGTTCCATGAAGAATTCAAAGGCCGCCTGTGCTCTTCGCCTGCCCAGCAAACTTAAGGTCAATGGTTTCACTGATTGTTAAATGCTCTTAAATCAGTCTCTGACAGTTCAGCGGGCAGGCAGCTAAAATCAGAATGGCGCGCTGTGATGTCAAGACGCACGCCCGACATCACCCCACATCATTTTACACCTCGGCAAGCGGACCCCACCCCCACACGCCAAGCCAAAGATTGTAGCCCAGGTTTCTCACACATAACTCAGCCAGAAACCACCAGAGAAACAACGCAACCTGGGGGTTCTGACTAGTCTTTCACCTAAATGGTGGTAGGATATACTTGGGGGTGGGGGGGGCATCCCCCCCCACCCCACTCACCACAAAATGACAGGTCCATATTTTTCCATAACCTTAGCAACAATGTAATATACTGCTCCTTTAATATTACACAAAAAACTGTCATAAAGAATCCCCAGGCCTTTTACTGTTAGGATATTGGGAGCTTGCTGCAGATGGATCTGGGGTTTAGCCATTTCACATTCTTTTTATATTCAGGAATTTGTATAAATGGATCTGTTGCTATTACTTGATTCAATGTGCCTAAAGATGGGAACACAAATGAGTTTCTAGCATCATAATAATGCCAGCTTTTTCCATTAGCATCAATGAACAGAAAAAAAGTCACTAAGTTCATCTCCTTCAAATCAATGATTTAGTAAATTGTGGCTCCAGTTCACGAGCAGTACTAAACAACATGTATTGCTTCAGATCATAAGTTTTGTGGTTTTAAAGCAGTAGTCCGCTGGCTTTTGCATTAAAATGTGGAATTAATCAGTCCCTGAATAGATGCTTTATTTTATTCAAATTTTGCCATTTAGCAGCTTGCCATTTAGGAATACGTAAAGAATTAACAGATTTAAAGTGACTATTGGCGGCGCACTGCTATAAGGTTAAGAAAAATCTGAAACATTGAGTTGCATTAATAAAAGGTTTCCACGTTTCAGAAAAATAAAGCTTCTTCACATATTATTACCCAAAATAATCAAGAACCAATACATTATTTTTGCAGAGCAAATGTAATCACATAAAAAGAATGTTGCACATCATATTTGGCCTCTCCTCATTCTTGCCTGGGGCACAAAGAATGTACATTTTTTTTTTGCACAGCACTCCTTTCAAAGGGCTGTCTATCAACTTCTGGGATCATTTAAGGATAAGTACAAGCACAGACATGAATCTATCCAATGTACCTAAGCACCATGGGTAGTGTTTTCAGGCTGCAGGTGATAGGGAACATTCAGATGCAACTCTTGTATCTGGCTTAGTGCCAAGATTGTAGGCCTGCCAGAAGTTCAGGTGCATTTCTGTTTTCCTGTTAGGAAAAGCTTTTTTGAATTTACATGAAGTACAGTTTACTTGTGAAGTACCATGAGCAGTTAGTCACTTTATTATATGGCCTGTCCTTCAAGGGCGTATGTTCTCAGCAGACAATTGTCTAGGTATTCATGATCAATTGCTCTGTTCAATTACATAGCACCCGTTTTTCAGAGGCCAAACAGCCTACCAAGTCCACAAGATGGAAAGCTTTGTCTTCATGGTAAGTGAGACATTGTCTAGCCACGCCCTGTCTCAAACAGGCATTAGGCCTTTTGCGCATACAAATAAGGTGTCTAGCACTCAAGGCTCCCACTGCAAGATGGATCTGGCTTGAGGCAGCAAGCTGCACAAAGGTAAACCATGCCACTTCTTACTAACAAAATACACTTTTGAAATATACTTACCTGAATGTAGAGCCAGGAGGAGTAAAGTGCTCTGAGCCCACATTTAAAGAATGTGAATTTCCACTGCTCACACCACTCGAATCACAGCCACTTCCCCTGAACCGGCTTCTGATCTTCTTCCCAATCTAGCCACTGATCTCTCTTTCCAGCCTCTGATTTCTCAAGATAAAAGCAAAAAACTGCAGATGCTGGAAATCCAAAACAAAAAAAGCTGGAAAAACTCAGCAGGTCTGGCAGCATCTGCAGAGAGGAACACAGTTAACATTTCCAGTCCAAATGATCCTTCAACAGAACTAAGTAAAAATAGAAAAGAGGTGAAATATAATCTGGTTTAAGGGGGGTGGGACAGGTAGAGCTGGATAGAGGGCCAGTGATAGGTGGAGACAACCAAAAGATGTCACAGACAAAAGGACAAAGAGGTGTTGAAGGTGGTGATATTATCTAAGGAATGTGCTAATTAAGGGTAGAAAGCAGGACAAGCAAGGTACAGATAGCTCTAGTGGGGGTGGGGTGGGGTGAAGAAATCGAAAAAGGCTAAAAGGTGGAGATAAAACAATGGATGGAAATACACTTAAAAAAAAGTGGAAATAGGTGGGAAAAGAAAAATCTATACAAATTATTGGAAAAACAAAAACGAGGGGGAAAATCGGAAAAGGGGGTGGGGATGAAGGAGAGAGTTCACAATCTAAAATTGTTGAACTCAATAGTCAGTCCAGAAGGCTGTAAAGTGCCTGGTCGGAAGATGAGGTGCTGTTCCTCGAGTTTGCGTTGAGCTTCACTGGAACAACGCAGCAAGCCAAGGACGGACATGTGGGCAAGAGAGCAGGGTGGGGTGTTGAAATGGCAAGCGACAGGGAGGTCAGGTCATTCTTGCGGACAGACCGCAGGTGTCCTGCAAAGCGGTCACCAAGTCTGCATTCGGTCTCTCCAGTGTAGAGGAGACCACATTGGGAGCAGTGAATACAGTAGACTAAATTGAGGGAAGTGCAAGTGAAATGCTGCTTCACTTGAAAAGAGTGTTTGGGTCCTTGGACTGTGAGGAGAGAGGAAGTAAAGGGGCAGGTGTTGCATCTTCTGCCGTTGCATGGGAAGGTGCCGTAGGAGGGGGTTGAGGAGTAGGGGGTGATGGAGGAGTGGACCAGGGTGTCCCGGAGGGAACGATCCCTACGGAATGCCGACGGGGGGGGGTGAAGGGAAGATGTGCTTGGTAGTGGCATCATGCTGGAGTTGGTGGAAATGGTGGAGGATGATCCTTTGAATGCAGAGGCTGGTGGGGTGATAAGTGAGGACAAGGGGGACCCTATCATGTTTCTGGGAGGGAGGAGAAGGCGTGAGGGCGGATGCGCGGGAGATGGGCCGGACACGGTTGAGGGCCCTGTCAACGACCGTGGGTGGAAAACCTTGATTAAGGAAGAAGGAGGACATGCCAGAGGAACTGTTTTTGAAGGTAGCATCATCGGAACAGATGCGACGGAGGCGAAGGAACTGAGAGAATGGGATGGAGTCCTTACAGGAAGCAGGGTGTGAGGAGCTGTAGTCGAGGTAGCTGTGGGAGTCGGTAAGTTTGTAATGGATATTGGTGGACAGTCTATCACCAGAGATTGAGACAGAGAGGTCAAGGAAGGGAAGGGAAGTGTCAGAGATGGACCACGTGAAAATGATGGAGGGGTGGAGATTGGAAGCAAAATTAATAAATTTTTCCAGGTCCCGATGAGAACATGAAGCAGCATCGAAGTAATCATCGATGTACCGGAGAAAGAGTTGTGGAAGGGGGCCGGAGTAGGACTGGAACAAGGAATGTTCCACCTACCCCATAAAGAGACAGGCATAGCTGGGGCCCAGGCGGGTACCCATAGCCACACCTTTTATTTGGAGGAAGTGAGAGGAGTTGAAGGAGAAATTGTTCAGCGTGAGAACAAGTTCAGCCAGACGGAGGAGAGTAGTGGTGGATGGGGATTGTTTGGGCCTCTGTTCGAGGAAGAAGCGGAGGGCTCTCAGACCATTCCCAATCTGGTCTCCAACTGGAGGAAGCACTGAGGGCTGCAAGGGCAGTTTGTGTACTCTGGGAGGGGCACTTCAATATCTATCACCAAGAGTGGCTCAGTAGCATTTGTAGACCGAGCTGGTAGAATCCTGAAGGACATAACCACCAGATTGGGCTGGCAGCAGATGGTAAGAGAACCAACAAGGAGGAAAAATCTACTTGCCCCCCCCCTCCCCCTTTCACCAATCTACCATTCACAGTTACCTTTCCAGGACAGTATTGGTAGGAGTGGCCACCACACAATCTTTGTGGAATTGAAGCCCCATATTCACACTGAGGCTTCCCTCCATCTTGTTGTCTGGCACTATCACCATGCTACATAGAATAGGTTCGGAACAGATCTAGAAGCTCAAAACTGGACATCCATGAGGTGCTGTGGATCATTAACAGTAGCAGAATTGTATTCAACTACAATATGTAACCTCATGGTCTGGCATATCCCTGACTCTGCCATGGGACCATCAAGCCAGTGGCCTAGCCCTGCTTGTATGAAGTGTGCAGGTAATGCAAGCAGCAGCACCAGGCATACCTAAAAATAAAAGGTGCCAACCTGGTGAAGCTACAACAAAGGATAAACAGCATGTGATAGACAAAGCTAAGTGATCCCAGAACCAACAGATCAGATCTAAGCTCTGCAGTCCTGCAACATCCACTTGTGAATGGTGGTGGACAATTAAACAACTAACCAGAAGGGAAGGCTCCAGAGATATCTCCAACCTCAATGATGGGAGAGCCCAGCACATCAATGCAAAGGACAAGTCTGAAGGAGTTGCAACCATCTTCAGACAGACGTGCTAAGTGGATGATCCATCGTGGCTTCCTCCTGTGGTCCCCAGCATCACTGATGCCAGTCTTCAGTCAATTCAGTTCACTCCACACTATATCAAAAACAGCTTAAGGCACTGGACACAGCAGAGACTAAGAGCCCTGACAATATTCCAGCAATAGTACTGACAACTTCTGCTCCAGAATTAGCCACACCCCAAGCCAAACTGTTCCAATACAGCAAAACACAGGCACCTACCCAACAATGTGGAAAATTGCCCAGGTGTGTCCTGTCTACAAAAGCAGGACAAATCCAATCCAGTCAATTACCATCCCATCAGTCTACTCTCGATTATCAGAAAACTGAAGGATGATGTCATCAACAGTACTAACAAGAAGCACTTACACAGCAATAACCTGCTTATCGATGCTGAGTTTTGGTTTTGCAGGGCCACTTGGTTCCAGGCTTTATTACAGCCTTGGTCTAATGGTGCACAAAAGAGCTGAATTCAAGAGGGGAGGTGAGAGTGCTCCTCTCACTCTCAAGACAGCATTTGACTAGTGTGGCATCAAACAGCCCTAGCAAAACTGGAATCAATGGAAATCAAAGGCAAACTCTCCAATGGTTGGAGTCATACCTAGCACAAAGGAAGACAGTTGTGGTTGTTGGAAGTCAATCATCTCAGCTCCAGGGCATCACTGCAGGAGCTCCTGAGGGTAGCGTCCCAGGCCCAACCATCTTCAGCTGCTTCATTAATGACCTCCCTGCCATCATAAGGTCAGAAGTGGAGACGTTCGCATGATGTTCAGCACCATTCGTGACTCCTCAGACACTGCAACAGTCCATGTCTACAAGCAGCAAGACCTCAACAACATTCAGGCTTGGGTTGAAAGGTAGCACGTAACATTCAAGCCACACAAATAGCAGAGATCTCTCTACAACAAGAGGGAACCTAACTCCTCTCCTTGATGTTCGCTGGCATTATCATCACTGAATCCCCCACCATTGACTGGAAAATTAACTGGACTAGCCATATAAATACTGTGGCTACAAGAGCAGGTCAGAAGCTGTGAATTCTGTGGTGAGTAACTCACCTGACTCCCCAAAGCCTGTCCACCATCTACAAGGCACAAATCAGGAGTGTGATGGAATACTCTCTGCTTGCCTGGGTAAGTGCAACTCCAACTACATTCAAAACAAAAACAGAATTACCTGGAAAAACTCAGCAGGTCTGGCAGTATCGGCGGAGAAGAAAAGAGTTGACGTTTCAAGTCCTCATGACTCTTCGACAGAACTTGAGTTTGAGTCCAAGAAAGAGTTGAAATATAAGCTGGTTTAAGGTGTGTGTGTGGGGGGCGGAGAGAGAGAGAGAGAGAGAGAAAGAGAGAGAGAGAGAGGTGGAGGGGGGGTGTGGTTGTAGGGACAAACAAGCAGTGATAGAAGCAGATCATCAAAAGATGTCAACAACAATAGAACAAAAGAACACATAGGTGTTAAAGTTGGTGATATTATTTAAACGAATGTGCTAATTAAAAATGGATGGTAGGGCACTCAAGGTATAGCTCTAGTGGGGGTGGGGAGAGCATAAAAGATTGTAAAATATTTAAAAATAATGGAAATAGGTGGGAAAAGAAAAATCTATATAATTTATTGGAAAAAAAAGGAAGGGGGAAACAGAAAGGGGGTGGGGATGGGGGAGGGAGCTCACGACCTAAAGTTGTTGAATTCAATATTCAGTCCGGAAGGCTGTAAAAGTGCCTAGTCGGAAGATGAGGTGTTGTTCCTCCAGTTTGCGTTGTGCTTCACTGGAACAATGCAGCAAGCCAAGGACAGACATGTGGGCAAGAGAGCAGGGTGGGGTGTTAAAATGGCAAGCGACAGGAAGGTTTGGGTCATTCTTGCGGACAGACCGCAGGTGTTCTGCAAAGCGGTCGCCCAGTTTATGTTTGGTCTCTCCAATGTAGAGGAGACCACATTGGGAGCAACGAATGCAGTAGACTAAGTTGGGGCAAATGCAAGTGAAATGCTGCTTCACTTGAAAGGAGTGTTTGGGCCCTTGGACAGTGAGGAGAGAGGAAGTGAAGGGGCAGGTGTTGCATCTTTTGCGTGGGCATGGGGTGGTGCCATAGGAGGCGGTTGAGGAGTAGGGGGTGATGGAGTGGACCAGGGTGTCCCGGAGGGAGCGATCCCTACGGAATGCTGACAAGGCGGGGGGGGTGAAGGGAAGATGTGTTTGGTGGTGGCATCATGCTGGAGTTGGCGGAAATGGTGGAGGATGATCCTTTGAATGCGGAGGCTGGTGGGGTGATAAGTGAGGACAAGGGGGACCCTATCATGTTTCTGGGAGGGAGGAGAAGGCGTGAGGGCGGATGCGCGGGAGATAGGCCGGACACGGTTGAGGGCCCTGTCAACGACCGTGGGTGAAAACCTCGGTTAAGGAAGAAGGAGGACATGTCAGAGGAACTGTTTTTGAAGGTAGCATCATCAGAACAGATGCGACAGAGGCGAAGGAACTGAGAGAATGGGATGGAGTCCTTACAGGAAGCGGGGTGTGAGGAGCTGTAGTCGAGGTAGCTGTGGGAGTCGGTGGGTTTGTAATGGATATTGGTGGACAGTCTATCACCAGAGATTGAGACAGAGAGGTCAAGGAACGGAAGGGAAGTGTCAGAGATGGACCACGTGAAAATGATGGAGGGGTGGAGATTGGAAGCAAAATTAATAAATTTTTCCAAGTCCCGATGAGAGCATGAAGCGGCACCGAAATAATCATCGATGTACCGGAGAAAGAGTTGTGGAAGGGGGCCGGAGTAGGACTGCAACAAGGAATGTTCCACATACCCCATAAAGAGACAGGCATAGCTGGGGCCCATGCGGGTACCCATAGCCACACCTTTTATTTGAAGGAAGTGAGAGGAGTTGAAGGAGAAATTGTTCAGCATGAGAACAAGTTCAGCCAGACGGAGGAGAGTAGTGGTGGATGTGATTGTTCGGGCCTCTGTTCGAGGAAGAAGCTAAGGGCCCTCAGACCATCCTGGTGGGGGATGGACGTGTAGAGGGATTGGACGTCCATGGTGAAGAGGAAGCGGTTGGGGCCAGGGAACTGGAAATTGTTGATGTGACGTAAGGTGTCAGAGGAATCACGGATGTAGGTGGGAAGGGACTGGACAAGGGGAGAGAGAAGGGAGTCAAGATAACGAGAAATGAGTTCCGTGGGGCAGGAGCAAGCTGAGACGATCGGTCTACCGGGGCAGCTCTGTTTGTGGATTTTGGGTAGGAGATAGAAGCGGGCCGTCTGAGGTTGGGCGACTATCAGGTTGGAAGCTGTGGGAGGGAGATCCCCAGAGGAGATGAGGTCAGTGACAGTCCTGGAAACAATGGCTTGATGTTCAGTGGTGGGGTCATGGTCCAGGGAGAGGTAGGAGGAAGTGTCTGCGAGTTGACGCTCAGCCTCCGCGAGGTAGAGGTAGAGGTCAGTGCGCCAGACAACAACAGCACCACCCTTGTCAGCGGGTTTGATGACAATGTCAGGGTTGGACCTGAGAGAATGGAGTGCAGTAAGTTCAGAGAGAGACAGGTTAGAATGGGTGAGAGGAGCAGAGAAATTGAGACGACTAATGTCGCGCCGACAGTTCTCAATGAAAAGATCAAGAGAAGGTAAGAATCCAGAGGGAGGGGTCCAGGTGGAGGGAGAATATTGGAGATGGGTAAAAGGATCCGTTGAACTGGGAGAGGACTCCTGCCCAAAGAAGTGAGCCCGGAGACGAAGACGGTGGAAGAAGAGTTCAGCATCATGCCGAGCCCGAAATTCATTGAGGTGAGGGCGTAAGGGTATGAAACTAAGTCCTTTGCTGAGCACTGAACGTTCAGCATCGGAGAGGGGAAGGTCAGGGGGTACAGCATCTGCAGTTTTTTTGTTTTTATCCAACTACATTCAACCAGTTCAATATTATCAAGGAAAAAGCTGCCCACCTGATTGACACCCCATCCAACACCTTAAACATCTACTCCCTTCGTAACCAACACATAGTGGTAGCAGTGTGTATCATATGCAAAAGGCATTTCAGCAATTTACAAAGCCTCTTTTGACAGCATCTTCCAAAACTGTGACCTCATCACTTAGAAGGACAAGGGCAGCAGACATATGGGTACACCACTACCTGCAAGTTTCCCACCTAGCCAGACATCATCCTGACTTGGAACTGTATCACTGTGGCTGGGTCAAAAAACCTGGAACTCTTTCTAACAGCACTGTGGGTGTACCTAAACCACATGGACTGCAGTGGTTCAAGCTTACCACCACCTTCTCAAGGGCAATTAGGGGTGAGTAATAAATGCTAGCAATGTTCACATACCACGAACAAAAAAAAAAGCCCCCACTTGGCCTCCAATCTCCCTCCCACCCTGCATTCTCTCCCCTCCCTTGACAACCATAACAACCGATCAAGCTGCTCAAGCCACATTGGCTCCACCGAAATGAGACCCATGGACTATTATGAGGGTTACCTTGTACTTTTTAATTTCAGTGCAGGAAATGTACCTTCCCCATTCCCTGCACTACCCACAAGGACACGTTTCCTGCGATTTCTATGGCTTTCCATGTTGGTTACAAGGAAGTATGCATTCTTAGTTCCCTAGAACCTCCCCAGTCCTCTTCACATATAAATACCTTCTTAACTTTCTTCCAAGAAGCCTTATTGATGGTGAAAGTGGCGTACAGCTGAAAGCCATTGGACAGAAACATTAAGAGGTGGGATGGTCAATATACTAACTGAGCCTTCTTGCGTGAGGATTGTCAGTGGGTATCAATTAGATCCAGGGCTTGAATATCCTTGCACAACTATTGTAAGGATAGCTAAAGGAAGCAGCCTTGGTTTCAAAGTCTACAACCATGGTGGCTATCTTCAGTCGTGCTCACCTATGCAACAATAGGCCTGTTTGACAGGTCAGTTGCCTAGGGCATCACAAATTATGCATAGTTGCAATTTGCTTTTCTGTATAACATCTTCAACAATACAGTTATGAGATATTTTTTGAGCTATTAGCCCATTGAAAAGCTGATCTATTTAGTAATACATTTGCTTATCCCAGTACAATTGGTACTTAAGGGTGATGGTGGGAGTTCTCAAGTACCTTTAATCAAATTCTGCACTTGACAGCATTGAGACTTTTTTTTATTAATTCACAGGATGTGGGCTTCATTGGCTGGACCAGCATTTACTGCCCATCCCTAATTACCCTTGAGAAGGTGGTGGTGAGCTGTCTTCTTGAACCGCTGCAGTCCATGTGGTGTAGGTACACCAACAGTGCTGTTAAGGAGAGAGTTCCAGGATTTTGACCCAGTGACAGTGAAGGAACGGCGATATATTTCCAAGTCAGGATGATGAGTGACTTGGAGGGGAACTTCCAGGTGGTGGTGTTCCCATCTATCTGCTGACCTTGTCCTTCTAGATGGTAGTGGTCATGGGTTTGGAAAGTGCTGTCAAAGGAACTTTGAATTGAGGGATCAAGTTCTAGGATATCTGATGAGATACTTACCATTTAGTACAAGTTGCTATTGTCATTCTCTATCCCATAGGAACAGGACCTCAGGAAAGCTGTGTCTGGAAGATTTCTTGTAGTTATTAACAGCAACACCTCCTGCATATTGCAAGTTATTCAATATTACCACTTTTGGCATTAAAACTATCCTGGTATGAAACTCAAAGAAGATTTGCCTGGGATCATGGCTAAAAAGCATCAACTGAGGTTCTAATGTAAAGAAAATTATTTTTTGCCTTTTGCAGTATGTTTCCCTGAGATTCTGAGTTATAGATGTTAGACTAAGATCTTTGCCTTGGTTCACTAAAATGTAATAGATACAAAAAGTAATCAAAAAGGCTGATGGAATGTTGGCCTTTATTCAAGCTCTCAATATATAAATGAAAGTTTTGTTTTTGGTCAAAGCCCTGGTTAGACCACATCTGAAATATTGTCAACAGTTCTGGGCACAGCACCTTAGAAAATATAACGGACCTCAGAAGAGGCGTAGCAGAGATTCATCAGAATATTACCAGGGGTCCAAGGTTAACTTGTGAGGAGAGATTACATAAACTAATCTTGTATTTGATGGAATATAGAAGGTTCTGGGGTGAGTTGATTGAAGTATAGGGGATTTTGAAAGGAATTCGTCAGCCAGAGAGAGAGAAACTTTGTCCACTGGTGGGGGAATCTAGAACAAGAGGACATAATGAGACTTATTCATGAGGGTGGGTCCAGGGATGAGGAATTTCAGTTACGAACTCAGATTGAAGTTAGGACTACTTTCCTTTGAGAAAAGGCTGAGATTTGATAGAGGTACTGTATTCAAAATCATGAAGGGTCTCGACAGAGTAGATAGGGTAACATTGTTCCCACCTGTGAAAGGATCAAGAACGAGAGGGCAAAGATTTAAAGTATTTGGCAAAAGAAGTAAAAGCATTATGAGAAAAAAAACTTTTTCATGC